>NC_134354.1:169668991-169972741 GCF_048569485.1 Anomaloglossus baeobatrachus | reverse complement strand
TTGCAAAAAGAAGACAGAGAGGATACTTAATTGCTATCTACAATTATATCAAGGACTGTCACACTATAGAGGGATCAGAACTATTCTCATTTGCACAATGAAAGACTAGAAGCAATATGATGAAACTGATTAAAAAGAGACACAGATTAGATATTAGATATTAGAAAAAAACTTTTTGACAGTGAGGGTGATCAACAACTGGAACAGGCTACCACAAGAGTTAGTAAGTTGCCCTTCAATGGAAGTCTTCAAATAGAGAATGGACAGACATCTGTGTGGAATGAAATAGTGAGTCCTGCTTTGAGCAGTGCTTGGACACGATGATCCTGAAAGTCCTTCCAACGCTAACATTTTATTCTATGGCAGAATGTGTTGGCACCCTTGAAATTGTTTCAGAAAATGAAGCATTTCTCTCAGAAAATGATTGTAATTACTTTTACATGCTTATTGCCTTTGCCTGTATTGGAACAATACAAAAAAATGAGACAAAAGGCAAATTGAATATCATTTCACATAAAATGCCAAAAATGGGCTGTACAAATTTATTGGCAACTTTGCTTTAAGCATATTTTTGTTCATTCAAATGCAGTTTTTTTGCTATCAAGACATCAGGTTTTGTTGCAGCAAAAATAGCAAAGTGTGACCAGGGCCAGTGGCAGCACCCGGCAAACCCGGTCAAATGCCGGGGCCCAGAGCTGCCGGGACATCCCACTAGCGGTGGCAGGAGTGACGCACCGCTACTGAGGGGGGCCCGGTGGCCGCGCTGTCACTGCCCCCCTCCTCCCGCTGAGGATAGCGCTTTCAATTGTATTGGCATCGCAGGTCCAGATACAATTGAGAGCAATGATGAGAGAGTGAGCAGCGCGCTCCCTCTCTTATCATTCTCCCCGCTGTAACTGTCAGCGTTCTGACAGCTCTGCAGCAGAGTGCGGTGACGTCATCACTGCGCGCCTGCTGAGAGGTCAGAGCGAGCGACAGCAGTGAACGCGCCGAGGAGACCGGATCAGCAGGGGAACGAGGAGAAGTGAGTATTAATCACTGTATACTACATGAGGGTGCCTATTGCTATCTGGCACTGCACTGTGCTGTATACAGGCTGTGCTATATTATATAGCACAGCCTGTATATAGCACAGTGCAGAGCCAGATAGCAATAGGCAGCCTCATGTAGCATACAGCTTGTATATAGCCTATATACAAGCTGTATGCTACATGAGGGTGCTTATTGCTTTCTGGCTCTGCACTGTGCTAAATACAGGCTGTGCTATATACAAGCTGTATACTACATGAGGGTGCCTAATGCTATCTGGCTCTGCAATGTGCTATATACAGGCTGTGCTATATACAAGCTGTATACTACATGAGGGTGCCGACTGCTATCTGGCTCTGCACTGTGCTATATACAGGCTGTGCTATATACAAGCTGTATACTACATGAGGGTGCCTAATGCTATCTGGCTCTGCACTATACTGTCTGGGTCTGCACTGTACTATGTAGGGCTGTGTACTACATGAGGATACCTAATGCTCTCTGGCTCTGCACTGTGCTATATAGGTGCTGTGTACTACATGAGGGTGCCTAATGCTATCTGGCTCTGCACTGTGGTATATAGGGGCTGTATACTACATGAGGGTGCCTAATGCTATCTGACTTTGCAGTGTACTATATAGGGGCTCTGCACTACCTGAGGGTGCTTAATGCTTTCTGGCTCTTCACTGTGGTATATAGGGGCTATATACTACATGAGGGTGCCTAATGCTATCTGGCTCTGCACTGTGGTATATAGGGGCTGTATACTACATGAGGGTGTCTAATGCTGTCTGGGTCTGTATTATGCTATATTTGGGCTGTATACTATATGAGGGTGCCTATTCCTATCTGGGTCTGCATTGTGCTATATGTGGGCTGTATACTACACGAAGGTGCTTAATGCTATATGTGTCTGCATTGTGCTATATGTGGGCTGTATACTACATGAGGATGCCTAATGCTATCTGGGTCTGCATTGTGCTATATGCGGGCTGTATACTACATGAAGGTGCCTAATGCTATATGGGTCTGCATTGCGCTATATGAGGGCTGCTTAATGTTATATGGGGGCTGCATAGTGCATATGGGGGCTACATAATACTATATGGAGTACAATGGGGGCTTCATAACAGAATATCGGGGCTGCATACTACTATACCCCCAGAGTTGAATGTCCCCTCCACCCAGGTGCTGTATACCCCCTCAGAGCTGTATGTTCACCCCCACCCCAGAGCTGTATACCCCCAGAGCTGCATGTCACTCCCCACCTCACAGCTGTTTGTCCCCCCACCTCAGAGTCACTGCCCTCCTCTAGAGCTGTATGCCCCCCCATTGCTGTATACCCGTTTCCTCAGTAATATGTATTACCCCCAGTAATATGTATGTCCTCAGCCTCTCGTGTGATGTATATACAGCAGTGTTAGTGTGCTCTATGTGCGGCCATGTCTGTTAGACAAGCGGGGAGGTGAATGAGGCTGTTGCCGGCTTCCCAATATTAGAAATATATAAACAGGATAAATATATAAAAATAATGTGTGTGTGCATGTATGATGTGTATCTATATATGACTGTGCATAGATTTATGTCTATTTATGTGTTTTTGTGAATGTCTCTTTAAGTAAGTATGTGTACGTATGCCTGCATGTGTATGTACCTGTGCATGTCTATGTTTGGATGGGGCCCACTGAGACTCTTTCGTCCACAAAAACCTTGAGCCGGCCCTGAGTGTGACCAAAGCCTTAAGGGGGCTTTACACGCTGCAACATCGCTAATGATATATCGTCGGGGTCACGTCGTTAGTGACGCACATCTGGCACCGTTAGCGACATCGTAGCGTGTGACACCAAGGAGCGATGATCAACGATCACAAAAACGGCAAAAATCGTTGATCGTTGACACGTCGCTCCTTTTCAAAATATCGTTGGTGGTGCATGTCGCTGGTTGTTCGTCGTTCCTGTGACGTCACACATCGCTTTGTGTGATGCCGCAGGAACAACAAACATCTCCTTACCTGTGTCCACCGGCAATGAGGAAGGAAGGAGGTGGGCGGCATGTTCCGGCCGCTCATCTCCGCCCCTCCTCTTTATTGGGTGGCCGCTTAGTGACATCGCAGTGATGTCGCTATGACGCCAAACACATCTCCCCCTTGAAAGAAGGATTGTTCGGCAGTCACAGTGACGTCGCTGAAAAGGTATGTGCGTGTGACACTGCTGTAGCGATAATGTTCGCTACGGCAGCGATCACTAAATGTCGCACAAATGACGAGGGCGGGTGCTATGGCGAACAACATCAGTAGCTATCGCTAGCGATGTCGCAGCGTGTAAAGCACCCTTTAGAGTTCAGCAAATCGGTTCAAGGCAATTTTAATTTGCCTCAAATTTTAGAAATTGACTGATTTGTAGGGTCCTGAAAAGGGGTGAAATAGGACATAATCACTTTGCCACTTACCTATCCAACCCTGTCTTGTCCTCCATGCAACTACTGCTAACATTTTTTTTTCTTTACCTTCGCAGATTATGCCCTCTACTTACAGCAGAGTCTCTTCTCTATGATTATTATATCCTGGGCTATGGAGATACCCAAGAGTATAATAAGTTACAATTGAATCGTATGGAGCTGCCAAGTACAAATATTTCTAGACTACTAATCAATATTAATGAGTAGAGATGAGCGAACCGGTCCCGGTTCGGCTCGAGGTCGGTTCGCCGAACGGACCTCCCGTTCGAGTTCGGCTCGACGAACGTTCGACGAGCCGAACTCGAGCCAATAGGAAACAATGGCAGGCAATCACAAACACAGTAAAACACCTAGAAAACACCCTCAAAGGTGTCCAAAAGGTGACAAACAACTCAAACACATTGGAAAGTGACAAGGACATATACTCATGCGAAAACAAAACAGCTGGACAAGGAAAAAGAGGAGGACACACAGATATAGGCATGGCACGCCATTCTAAAATCATGTAAAACACCGCAAGGTGACTCCAAGCATAGTCTCCCTATTTTTCCAAAAATTGGGCCCCACACCCACCCACCCATTCAGTGGCAGCAGTTGGGCCCCAGTTGTACAATTCACAGCTATATTTGCAGCAAGCACATTCAAAAATACGCCATTCTTATCCGTCCCCAGGATGACACCGGGGTAGGTAGCAAAGTCTTTCCTGATCCCAGCTCTGTTCATCTTGGCTTCTTTTAAAAACACAGCAAGCAAGGGTTACTCCAAGCGGAGTCTCCCTTTTTTTCCAAAAATTTTGCCCCACACACACCCACCCATTCAGTGGCAGCACTTGTGCCCTAGTTGTACACTTCACAGCTAGATTTGCATCAAGCACATTCAAAAATACGCCATAATTAACCGTCCCCAGCATGACACCGGGGTAGGTAGCAAAGTCTTTCCTGATCCCAGCTCTGTTCATCTTGGCTTCTTTTAAAAACACAGCAAGCAAGGGTTACTCCAAGCGGAGTCTCCCTTTTTTTCCAAAAATTGGGCCCCACACACCCACCCATTCAGTGGCAGCACTTGTGCCCTAGTTGTACACTTCACAGCTACATTTGCATCAAGCACATTCCAAAATACGCCATTCTTATCCGTCCCCAGGATGACACCGGGGTAGGTAGCAAAGTCTTTCCTGATCCCAGCTCTGTTCATCTTGGCTTCTTTTAAAAACACAGCAAGCAAGGGTTACTCCAAGCGGAGTCTCCCTTTTTTTCCAAAAATTGGGCCCCACACACCCACCCATTCAGTGGCAGCACTTGTGCCCTAGTTGTACACTTCACAGCTACATTTGCATCAAGCACATTCAAAAATACGCCATTCTTATCCGTCCCCAGGATGACACCGGGGTAGGTAGCAAAGTCTTTCCTGATCTGTTCATCTTGGCTTCTTTTAAAAACACAGCAAGCAAGGGTTACTCCAAGCGGAGTCTCCCTTTTTTTCCAAAAATTGTGCCCCACACACACCCACCCATTCAGTGGCAGCACTTGTGCCCTAGTTGTACACTTCACAGCTACATTTGCATCAAGCACATTCAAAAATACGCCATTCTTATCCGTCCCCAGGATGACACCGGGGTAGGTAGCAAAGTCTTTCCTGATCCCAGCTCTGTTCATCTTGGCTTCTTTTAAAAACACAGCAAGCAAGGGTTACTCCAAGCGGAGTCTCCCTTTTTTTCCAAAAATTGGGCCCCACACACCCACCCATTCAGTGGCAGCACTTGTGCCCTAGTTGTACACTTCACAGCTACATTTGCATCAAGCACATTCCAAAATACGCCATTCTTATCCGTCCCCAGGATGACACCGGGGTAGGTAGCAAAGTCTTTCCTGATCCCAGCTCTGTTCATCTTGGCTTCTTTTAAAAACACAGCAAGCAAGGGTTACTCCAAGCGGAGTCTCCCTTTTTTTCCAAAAATTGGGCCCCACACACCCACCCATTCAGTGGCAGCACTTGTGCCCTAGTTGTACACTTCACAGCTACATTTGCATCAAGCACATTCCAAAATACGCCATTCTTATCCGTCCCCAGGATGACACCGGGGTAGGTAGCAAAGTCTTTCCTGATCCCAGCTCTGTTCATCTTGGCTTCTTTTAAAAACACAGCAAGCAAGGGTTACTCCAAGCGGAGTCTCCCTTTTTTTCCAAAAATTGGGCCCCACACACCCACCCATTCAGTGGCAGCACTTGTGCCCTAGTTGTACACTTCACAGCTACATTTGCATCAAGCACATTCAAAAATACGCCATTCTTATCCGTCCCCAGGATGACACCGGGGTAGGTAGCAAAGTCTTTCCTGATCCCAGCTCTGTTCATCTTGGCTTCTTTTAAAAACACAGCAAGCAAGGGTTACTCCAAGCGGAGTCTCCCTTTTTTTCCAAAAATTAGGCCCCACACACACCCACCCATTCAGTGGCAGCACTTGTGCCCTAGTTGTACACTTCACAGCTACATTTGCATCAAGCACATTCAAAAATACGCCATTCTTATCCGTCCCCAGGATGACACCGGGGTAGGTAGCAAAGTCTTTCCTGATCCCAGCTCTGTTCATCTTGGCTTCTTTTAAAAACACAGCAAGCAAGGGTTACTCCAAGCGGAGTCTCCCTTTTTTTCCAAAAATTGGGCCCCACACACCCACCCATTCAGTGGCAGCACTTGTGCCCTAGTTGTACACTTCACAGCTACATTTGCATCAAGCACATTCAAAAATACGCCATAATTAACCGTCCCCAGCATGACACCGGGGTAGGTAGCAAAGTCTTTCCTCATCCCAGCTCTGTTCATCTTGGCTTCTTTTAAAAACACAGCAAGCAAGGGTTACTCCAAGCGGAGTCTCCCTTTTTTTCCAAAAATTGGGCCCCACACACCCACCCATTCAGTGGCAGCACTTGTGCCCTAGTTGTACACTTCACAGCTACATTTGCATCAAGCACATTCCAAAATACGCCATTCTTATTCGTCCCCAGGATGACACCGGGGTAGGTAGCAAAGTCTTTCCTGATCCCAGCTCTGTTCATCTTGGCTTCTTTTAAAAACACAGCAAGCAAGGGTTACTCCAAGCGGAGTCTCCCTTTTTTCCAAAAATTGGGCCACAAAGACACCCACTCCATCAGTGGCAGCACTTGGGCCCTAGTTGCAAACAGGATGTTTTGATTTGCATCAAGCACATTCAAAAATACGTCATTCTTATCCGTCCCCAGGATGACACCGGGGTAGGTAGCAAAGTCTTTCCTGATCCCAGCTCTGTTCATCTTGGCTTCTTTTAAAAACACAGCAAGCAAGGGTTACTCCAAGCGGAGTCTCCCTTTTTTTCCAAAAATTGTGCACCACACACACCCACCCATTCAGTGGCAGCACTTGTGCCCTAGTTGTACACTTCACAGCTACATTTGCATCAAGCACATTCAAAAATACGCCATTCTTATCCGTCCCCAGGATGACACCGGGGTAGGTAGCAAAGTCTTTCCTGATCCCAGCTCTGTTCATCTTGGCTTCTTTTAAAAACACAGCAAGCAAGGGTTACTCCAAGCGGAGTCTCCCTTTTTTTCCAAAAATTGGGCCCCACACACCCACCCATTCAGTGGCAGCACTTGTGCCCTAGTTGTACACTTCACAGCTACATTTGCATCAAGCACATTCCAAAATACGCCATTCTTATCCGTCCCCAGGTTGACACCGGGGTAGGTAGCAAAGTCTTTCCTGATCCCAGCTCTGTTCATCTTGGCTTCTTTTAAAAACACAGCAAGCAAGGGTTACTCCAAGCGGAGTCTCCCTTTTTTTCCAAAAATTGTGCCCCACACACACCCACCCATTCAGTGGCAGCACTTGTGCCCTAGTTGTACACTTCACAGCTACATTTGCATCAAGCACATTCAAAAATACGCCATAATTAACCGTCCCCAGCATGACACCGTGGTAGGTAGCAAAGTCTTTCCTGATCCCAGCTCTGTTCATCTTGGCTTCTTTTAAAAACACAGCAAGCAAGGGTTACTCCAAGCGGAGTCTCCCTTTTTTTCCAAAAATTGGGCCCCACACACCCACCCATTCAGTGGCAGCACTTGTGCCCTAGTTGTACACTTCACAGCTACATTTGCATCAAGCACATTCCAAAATACGCCATTCTTATCCGTCCCCAGGATGACACCGGGGTAGGTAGCAAAGTCTTTCCTGATCCCAGCTCTGTTCATCTTCGCTTCTTTTAAAAACACAGCAAGCAAGGGTTACTCCAAGCGGAGTCTCCCTTTTTTTCCAAAAATTGGGCCCCACACACCCACCCATTCAGTGGCAGCACTTGTGCCCTAGTTGTACACTTCACAGCTACATTTGCATCAAGCACATTCCAAAATACGCCATTCTTATCCGTCCCCAGGATGACACCGGGGTAGGTAGCAAAGTCTTTCCTGATCCCAGCTCTGTTCATCTTGGCTTCTTTTAAAAACACAGCAAGCAAGGGTTTCTCCAAGCGGAGTCTCCCTTTTTTTCCAAAAATTGGGCCCCACACACCCACCCATTCAGTGGCAGCACTTGTGCCCTAGTTGTACACTTCACAGCTACATTTGCATCAAGCACATTCAAAAATACGCCATTCTTATCCGTCCCCAGGATGACACCGGGGTAGGTAGCAAAGTCTTTCCTGATCCCAGCTCTGTTCATCTTGGCTTCTTTTAAAAACACAGCAAGCAAGGGTTGCTCCAAGCGGAGTCTCCCTTTTTTTCCAAAAATTGTGCCCCACACACACCCACCCATTCAGTGGCAGCACTTGTGCCCTAGTTGTACACTTCACAGCTACATTTGCATCAAGCACATTCAAAAATACGCCATAATTAACCGTCCCCAGCATGACACCGGGGTAGGTAGCAAAGTCTTTCCTGATCCCAGCTCTGTTCATCTTGGCTTCTTTTAAAAACACAGCAAGCAAGGGTTACTCCAAGCGGAGTCTCCCTTTTTTTCCAAAAATTGGGCCCCACACACCCACCCATTCAGTGGCAGCACTTGTGCCCTAGTTGTACACTTCACAGCTACATTTGCATCAAGCACATTCCAAAATACGCCATTCTTATCCGTCCCCAGGATGACACCGGGGTAGGTAGATAAAGTCTTTGCTGACCCATGACTTGTTCATCTTGGCTTCTTTTAAAAACAATGTAAGCAAGGGTTACTCCAAGCGGAGTCTCCCTTTTTTTCCAAAAATTGTGCCCCACACACACCCACCCATTCAGTGGCAGCACTTGTGCCCTAGTTGTACACTTCACAGCTAGATTTGCATCAAGCACATTCCAAAATACGCCATTCTTATTCGTCCCCAGGATGACACCGGGGTAGGTAGCAAAGTCTTTCCTGATCCCAGCTCTGTTCATCTTGGCTTCTTTTAAAAACACAGCAAGCAAGGGTTACTCCAAGCGGAGTCTCCCTTTTTTCCAAAAATTGGGCCACACAGACACCCACCCCATCAGTGGCAGCACTTGGGCCCTAGTTGCAAACAGGATGTTTTGATTTGCATCAAGCACATTCAAAAATACGTCATTCTTATCCGTCCCCAGGATGACACCGGGGTAGGTAGCAAAGTCTTTCTTGATCCCAGCTCTGTTCATCTTGGCTTCTTTTAAAAACACAGCAAGCAAGGGTTACTCCAAGCGGAGTCTCCCTTTTTTTCCAAAAATTGTGCCCCACACACACCCACCCATTCAGTGGCAGCACTTGTGCCCTAGTTGTACACTTCACAGCTAGATTTGCATCAAGCACATTCCAAAATACGCCATTCTTATCCGTCCCCAGGATGACACCGGGGTAGGTAGCAAAGTCTTTCCTGATCCCAGCTCTGTTCATCTTGGCTTCTTTTAAAAACACAGCAAGCAAGGGTTACTCCAAGCGGAGTCTCCCTTTTTTTCCAAATATTGGGCCCCACACACCCACCCATTCAGTGGCAGCACTTGTGCCCTAGTTGTACACTTCACAGCTACATTTGCATCAAGCACATTCAAAAATACGCCATAATTAACCGTCCCCAGGATGACACCGGGGTAGGTAGCAAAGTCTTTCCTGATCCCAGCTCTGTTCATCTTGGCTTCTTTTAAAAACACAGCAAGCAAGGGTTACTCCAAGCGGAGTTTCCCTTTTTTTCCAAAAATTGTGCCCCACACACACCCACCCATTCAGTGGCAGCACTTGTGCCCTAGTTGTACACTTCACAGCTAGATTTGCATCAAGCACATTCCAAAATACGCCATTCTTATCCGTCCCCAGGATGACACCGGGGTAGGTAGATAAAGTCTTTGCTGACCCATGACTTGTTCATCTTGGCTTCTTTTAAAAACAATGTAAGCAAGGGTTACTCCAAGCGGAGTCTCCCTTTTTTTCCAAAAATTGTGCCCCACACACACCCACCCATTCAGTGGCAGCACTTGTGCCCTAGTTGTACACTTCACAGCTAGATTTGCATCAAGCACATTCCAAAATACGCCATTCTTATCCGTCCCCAGGATGACACCGGGGTAGGTAGCAAAGTCTTTCCTGATCCCAGCTCTGTTCATCTTGGCTTCTTTTAAAAACACAGCAAGCAAGGGTTACTCCAAGCGGAGTCTCCCTTTTTTCCAAAAATTGGGCCACACAGACACCCACCCCATCAGTGGCAGCACTTGGGCCCTAGTTGCAAATAGGATGTTTTGATTTGCATCAAGCACATTCAAAAATACGCCATTCTTATCCGTCCCCAGGATGACACCGGGGTAGGTAGCAAAGTCTTTCCTGATCCCAGCTCTGTTCATCTTGGCTTCTTTTAAAAACACAGCAAGCAAGGGTTACTCCAAGCGGAGTCTCCCTTTTTTTCCAAAAATTAGGCCCCACACACACCCACCCATTCAGTGGCAGCACTTGTGCCCTAGTTGTACACTTCACAGCTACATTTGCATCAAGCACATTCAAAAATACGCCATTCTTATCCGTCCCCAGGATGACACCGGGGTAGGTAGCAAAGTCTTTCCTGATCCCAGCTCTGTTCATCTTGGCTTCTTTTAAAAACACAGCAAGCAAGGGTTACTCCAAGCGGAGTCTCCCTTTTTTTCCAAAAATTGGGCCCCACACACCCACCCAATCAGTGGCAGCACTTGTGCCCTAGTTGTACACTTCACAGCTACATTTGCATCAAGCACATTCAAAAATACGCCATAATTAACCGTCCCCAGCATGACACCGGGGTAGGTAGCAAAGTCTTTCCTCATCCCAGCTCTGTTCATCTTGGCTTCTTTTAAAAACACAGCAAGCAAGGGTTACTCCAAGCGGAGTCTCCCTTTTTTTCCAAAAATTGGGCCCCACACACCCACCCATTCAGTGGCAGCACTTGTGCCCTAGTTGTACACTTCACAGCTACATTTGCATCAAGCACATTCCAAAATACGCCATTCTTATCCGTCCCCAGGATGACACCGGGGTAGGTAGATAAAGTCTTTGCTGACCCATGACTTGTTCATCTTGGCTTCTTTTAAAAACAATGTAAGCAAGGGTTACTCCAAGCGGAGTCTCCCTTTTTTTCCAAAAATTGTGCCCCACACACACCCACCCATTCAGTCGCAGCACTTGTGCCCTAGTTGTACACTTCACAGCTAGATTTGCATCAAGCACATTCCAAAATACGCCATTCTTATTCGTCCCCAGGATGACACCGGGGTAGGTAGCAAAGTCTTTCCTGATCCCAGCTCTGTTCATCTTGGCTTCTTTTAAAAACACAGCAAGCAAGGGTTACTCCAAGCGGAGTCTCCCTTTTTTCCAAAAATTGGGCCACAAAGACACCCACTCCATCAGTGGCAGCACTTGGGCCCTAGTTGCAAACAGGATGTTTTGATTTGCATCAAGCACATTCAAAAATACGTCATTCTTATCCGTCCCCAGGATGACACCGGGGTAGGTAGCAAAGTCTTTCCTGATCCCAGCTCTGTTCATCTTGGCTTCTTTTAAAAACACAGCAAGCAAGGGTTACTCCAAGCGGAGTCTCCCTTTTTTTCCAAAAATTGTGCACCACACACACCCACCCATTCAGTGGCAGCACTTGTGCCCTAGTTGTACACTTCACAGCTACATTTGCATCAAGCACATTCAAAAATACGCCATTCTTATCCGTCCCCAGGATGACACCGGGGTAGGTAGCAAAGTCTTTCCTGATCCCAGCTCTGTTCATCTTGGCTTCTTTTAAAAACACAGCAAGCAAGGGTTACTCCAAGCGGAGTCTCCCTTTTTTTCCAAAAATTGGGCCCCACACACCCACCCATTCAGTGGCAGCACTTGTGCCCTAGTTGTACACTTCACAGGTACATTTGCATCAAGCACATTCAAAAATACGCCATAATTAACCGTCCCCAGGATGACACCGGGGTAGGTAGCAAAGTCTTTCCTGATCCCAGCTCTGTTCATCTTGGCTTCTTTTAAAAACACAGCAAGCAAGGGTTACTCCAAGCGGAGTCTCCCTTTTTTTCCAAAAATTGGGCCCCACACACCCACCCATTCAGTGGCAGCACTTGTGCCCTAGTTGTACACTTCACAGCTACATTTGCATCAAGCACATTCCAAAATACGCCATTCTTATCCGTCCCCAGGTTGACACCGGGGTAGGTAGCAAAGTCTTTCCTGATCCCAGCTCTGTTCATCTTGGCTTCTTTTAAAAACACAGCAAGCAAGGGTTACTCCAAGCGGAGTCTCCCTTTTTTTCCAAAAATTGTGCCCCACACACACCCACCCATTCAGTGGCAGCACTTGTGCCCTAGTTGTACACTTCACAGCTACATTTGCATCAAGCACATTCAAAAATACGCCATAATTAACCGTCCCCAGCATGACACCGTGGTAGGTAGCAAAGTCTTTCCTGATCCCAGCTCTGTTCATCTTGGCTTCTTTTAAAAACACAGCAAGCAAGGGTTGCTCCAAGCGAAGTCTCCCTTTTTTTCCAAAAATTGTGCCCCACACACACCCACCCATTCAGTGGCAGCACTTGTGCCCTAGTTGTACACTTCACAGCTACATTTGCATCAAGCACATTCAAAAATACGCCATAATTAACCGTCCCCAGCATGACACCGGGGTAGGTAGCAAAGTCTTTCCTGATCCCAGCTCTGTTCATCTTGGCTTCTTTTAAAAACACAGCAAGCAAGGGTTACTCCAAGCGGAGTCTCCCTTTTTTTCCAAAAATTGGGCCCCACACACCCACCCATTCAGTGGCAGCACTTGTGCCCTAGTTGTACACTTCACAGCTACATTTGCATCAAGCACATTCCAAAATACGCCATTCTTATCCGTCCCCAGGATGACACCGGGGTAGGTAGATAAAGTCTTTGCTGACCCATGACTTGTTCATCTTGGCTTCTTTTAAAAACAATGTAAGCAAGGGTTACTCCAAGCGGAGTCTCCCTTTTTTTCCAAAAATTGTGCCCCACACACACCCACCCATTCAGTGGCAGCACTTGTGCCCTAGTTGTACACTTCACAGCTAGATTTGCATCAAGCACATTCCAAAATACGCCATTCTTATTCGTCCCCAGGATGACACCGGGGTAGGTAGCAAAGTCTTTCCTGATCCCAGCTCTGTTCATCTTGGCTTCTTTTAAAAACACAGCAAGCAAGGGTTACTCCAAGCGGAGTCTCCCTTTTTTCCAAAAATTGGGCCACACAGACACCCACCCCATCAGTGGCAGCACTTGGGCCCTAGTTGCAAACAGGATGTTTTGATTTGCATCAAGCACATTCAAAAATACGTCATTCTTATCCGTCCCCAGGATGACACCGGGGTAGGTAGCAAAGTCTTTCTTGATCCCAGCTCTGTTCATCTTGGCTTCTTTTAAAAACACAGCAAGCAAGGGTTACTCCAAGCGGAGTCTCCCTTTTTTTCCAAAAATTGTGCCCCACACACACCCACCCATTCAGTGGCAGCACTTGTGCCCTAGTTGTACACTTCACAGCTACATTTGCATCAAGCACATTCAAAAATACGCCATTCTTATCCGTCCCCAGGATGACACCGGGGTAGGTAGCAAAGTCTTTCCTGATCCCAGCTCTGTTCATCTTGGCTTCTTTTAAAAACACAGCAAGCAAGGGTTACTCCAAGCGGAGTCTCCCTTTTTTTCCAAATATTGGGCCCCACACACCCACCCATTCAGTGGCAGCACTTGTGCCCTAGTTGTACACTTCACAGCTACATTTGCATCAAGCACATTCAAAAATACGCCATAATTAACCGTCCCCAGGATGACACCGGGGTAGGTAGCAAAGTCTTTCCTGATCCCAGCTCTGTTCATCTTGGCTTCTTTTAAAAACACAGCAAGCAAGGGTTACTCCAAGCGGAGTTTCCCTTTTTTTCCAAAAATTGTGCCCCACACACACCCACCCATTCAGTGGCAGCACTTGTGCCCTAGTTGTACACTTCACAGCTAGATTTGCATCAAGCACATTCCAAAATACGCCATTCTTATCCGTCCCCAGGATGACACCGGGGTAGGTAGATAAAGTCTTTGCTGACCCATGACTTGTTCATCTTGGCTTCTTTTAAAAACAATGTAAGCAAGGGTTACTCCAAGCGGAGTCTCCCTTTTTTTCCAAAAATTGTGCCCCACACACACCCACCCATTCAGTGGCAGCACTTGTGCCCTAGTTGTACACTTCACAGCTAGATTTGCATCAAGCACATTCCAAAATACGCCATTCTTATCCGTCCCCAGGATGACACCGGGGTAGGTAGCAAAGTCTTTCCTGATCCCAGCTCTGTTCATCTTGGCTTCTTTTAAAAACACAGCAAGCAAGGGTTACTCCAAGCGGAGTCTCCCTTTTTTCCAAAAATTGGGCCACACAGACACCCACCCCATCAGTGGCAGCACTTGGGCCCTAGTTGCAAATAGGATGTTTTGATTTGCATCAAGCACATTCAAAAATACGCCATTCTTATCCGTCCCCAGGATGACACCGGGGTAGGTAGCAAAGTCTTTCCTGATCCCAGCTCTGTTCATCTTGGCTTCTTTTAAAAACACAGCAAGCAAGGGTTACTCCAAGCGGAGTCTCCCTTTTTTTCCAAAAATTGTGCCCCACACACACCCACCCATTCAGTGGCAGCACTTGTGCCCTAGTTGTACACTTCACAGCTACATTTGCATCAAGCACATTCAAAAATACGCCATTCTTATCCGTCCCCAGGATGACACCGGGGTAGGTAGCAAAGTCTTTCCTGATCCCAGCTCTGTTCATCTTGGCTTCTTTTAAAAACACAGCAAGCAAGGGTTACTCCAAGCGGAGTCTCCCTTTTTTTTCCAAAAATTGGGCCCCACACACCCACCCATTCAGTGGCAGCACTTGTGCCCTAGTTGTACACTTCACAGCTACATTTGCATCAAGCACATTCAAAAATACGCCATAATTAACCGTCCCCAGGATGACACCGGGGTAGGTAGCAAAGTCTTTCCTGATCCCAGCTCTGTTCATCTTGGCTTCTTTTAAAAACACAGCAAGCAAGGGTTACTCCAAGCGGAGTCTCCCTTTTTTTCCAAAAATTGGGCCCCACACACCCACCCATTCAGTGGCAGCACTTGTGCCCTAGTTGTACACTTCACAGCTAGATTTGCATCAAGCACATTCCAAAATACGCCATTCTTATCCGTCCCCAGGATGACACCGGGGTAGGTAGATAAAGTCTTTGCTGACCCATGACTTGTTCATCTTGGCTTCTTTTAAAAACAATGTAAGCAAGGGTTACTCCAAGCGGAGTCTCCCTTTTTTTCCAAAAATTGTGCCCCACACACACCCACCCATTCAGTGGCAGCACTTGTGCCCTAGTTGTACACTTCACAGCTAGATTTGCATCAAGCACATTCCAAAATACGCCATTCTTATCCGTCCCCAGGATGACACCGGGGTAGGTAGCAAAGTCTTTCCTGATCGCAGCTCTGTTCATCTTGGCTTCTTTTAAAAACACAGCAAGCAAGGGTTACTCCAAGCGGAGTCTCCCTTTTTTCCAAAAATTGGGCCACACAGACACCCACCCCATCAGTGGCAGCACTTGGGCCCTAGTTGCAAATAGGATGTTTTGATTTGCATCAAGCACATTCAAAAATACGCCATTCTTATCCGTCCCCAGGATGACACCGGGGTAGGTAGCAAAGTCTTTCCTGATCCCAGCTCTGTTCATCTTGGCTTCTTTTAAAAACACAGCAAGCAAGGGTTACTCCAAGCGGAGTCTCCCTTTTTTTCCAAAAATTGTGCCCCACACACACCCACCCATTCAGTGGCAGCACTTGTGCCCTAGTTGTACACTTCACAGCTACATTTGCATCAAGCACATTCAAAAATACGCCATTCTTATCCGTCCCCAGGATGACACCGGGGTAGGTAGCAAAGTCTTTCCTGATCCCAGCTCTGTTCATCTTGGCTTCTTTTAAAAACACAGCAAGCAAGGGTTACTCCAAGCGGAGTCTCCCTTTTTTTTCCAAAAATTGGGCCCCACACACCCACCCATTCAGTGGCAGCACTTGTGCCCTAGTTGTACACTTCACAGCTACATTTGCATCAAGCACATTCAAAAATACGCCATAATTAACCGTCCCCAGGATGACACCGGGGTAGGTAGCAAAGTCTTTCCTGATCCCAGCTCTGTTCATCTTGGCTTCTTTTAAAAACACAGCAAGCAAGGGTTACTCCAAGCGGAGTCTCCCTTTTTTTCCAAAAATTGGGCCCCACACACCCACCCATTCAGTGGCAGCACTTGTGCCCTAGTTGTACACTTCACAGCTACATTTGCATCAAGCACATTCAAAAATACGCCATTCTTATCCGTCCCCAGGATGACACCGGGGTAGGTAGCAAAGTCTTTCCTGATCCCAGCTCTGTTCATCTTGGCTTCTTTTAAAAACACAGCAAGCAAGGGTTACTCCAAGCGGAGTCTCCCTTTTTTTCCAAAAATTGTGCCCCACACACACCCACCCATTCAGTGGCAGCACTTGTGCCCTAGTTGTACACTTCACAGCTACATTTGCATCAAGCACATTCAAAAATACGCCATAATTAACCGTCCCCAGCATGACACCGTGGTAGGTAGCAAAGTCTTTCCTGATCCCAGCTCTGTTCATCTTGGCTTCTTTTAAAAACACAGCAAGCAAGGGTTACTCCAAGCGGAGTCTCCCTTTTTTTCCAAAAATTGGGCCCCACACACCCACCCATTCAGTGGCAGCACTTGTGCCCTAGTTGTACACTTCACAGCTACATTTGCATCAAGCACATTCCAAAATACGCCATTCTTATCCGTCCCCAGGATGACACCGGGGTAGGTAGCAAAGTCTTTCCTGATCCCAGCTCTGTTCATCTTCGCTTCTTTTAAAAACACAGCAAGCAAGGGTTACTCCAAGCGGAGTCTCCCTTTTTTTCCAAAAATTGGGCCCCACACACCCACCCATTCAGTGGCAGCACTTGTGCCCTAGTTGTACACTTCACAGCTACATTTGCATCAAGCACATTCCAAAATACGCCATTCTTATCCGTCCCCAGGATGACACCGGGGTAGGTAGCAAAGTCTTTCCTGATCCCAGCTCTGTTCATCTTGGCTTCTTTTAAAAACACAGCAAGCAAGGGTTACTCCAAGCGGAGTCTCCCTTTTTTTCCAAAAATTGGGCCCCACACACCCACCCATTCAGTGGCAGCACTTGTGCCCTAGTTGTACACTTCACAGCTACATTTGCATCAAGCACATTCAAAAATACGCCATTCTTATCCGTCCCCAGGATGACACCGGGGTAGGTAGCAAAGTCTTTCCTGATCCCAGCTCTGTTCATCTTGGCTTCTTTTAAAAACACAGCAAGCAAGGGTTGCTCCAAGCGGAGTCTCCCTTTTTTTCCAAAAATTGTGCCCCACACACACCCACCCATTCAGTGGCAGCACTTGTGCCCTAGTTGTACACTTCACAGCTACATTTGCATCAAGCACATTCAAAAATACGCCATAATTAACCGTCCCCAGCATGACACCGGGGTAGGTAGCAAAGTCTTTCCTGATCCCAGCTCTGTTCATCTTGGCTTCTTTTAAAAACACAGCAAGCAAGGGTTACTCCAAGCGGAGTCTCCCTTTTTTTCCAAAAATTGGGCCCCACACACCCACCCATTCAGTGGCAGCACTTGTGCCCTAGTTGTACACTTCACAGCTACATTTGCATCAAGCACATTCCAAAATACACCATTCTTATCCGTCCCCAGGATGACACCGGGGTAGGTAGATAAAGTCTTTGCTGACCCATGACTTGTTCATCTTGGCTTCTTTTAAAAACAATGTAAGCAAGGGTTACTCCAAGCGGAGTCTCCCTTTTTTTCCAAAAATTGTGCCCCACACACACCCACCCATTCAGTGGCAGCACTTGTGCCCTAGTTGTACACTTCACAGCTAGATTTGCATCAAGCACATTCCAAAATACGCCATTCTTATTCGTCCCCAGGATGACACCGGGGTAGGTAGCAAAGTCTTTCCTGATCCCAGCTCTGTTCATCTTGGCTTCTTTTAAAAACACAGCAAGCAAGGGTTACTCCAAGCGGAGTCTCCCTTTTTTCCAAAAATTGGGCCACACAGACACCCACCCCATCAGTGGCAGCACTTGGGCCCTAGTTGCAAACAGGATGTTTTGATTTGCATCAAGCACATTCAAAAATACGTCATTCTTATCCGTCCCCAGGATGACACCGGGGTAGGTAGCAAAGTCTTTCTTGATCCCAGCTCTGTTCATCTTGGCTTCTTTTAAAAACACAGCAAGCAAGGGTTACTCCAAGCGGAGTCTCCCTTTTTTTCCAAAAATTGTGCCCCACACACACCCACCCATTCAGTGGCAGCACTTGTGCCCTAGTTGTACACTTCACAGCTACATTTGCATCAAGCACATTCAAAAATACGCCATTCTTATCCGTCCCCAGGATGACACCGGGGTAGGTAGCAAAGTCTTTCCTGATCCCAGCTCTGTTCATCTTGGCTTCTTTTAAAAACACAGCAAGCAAGGGTTACTCCAAGCGGAGTCTCCCTTTTTTTCCAAAAATTGGGCCCCACACACCCACCCATTCAGTGGCAGCACTTGTGCCCTAGTTGTACACTTCACAGCTACATTTGCATCAAGCACATTCAAAAATACGCCATAATTAACCGTCCCCAGCATGACACCGGGGTAGGTAGCAAAGTCTTTCCTGATCCCAGCTCCGTTCATCTTGGCTTCTTTTAAAAACACAGCAAGCAAGGGTTACTCCAAGCGGAGTCTCCCTTTTTTTCCAAAAATTGGGCCCCACACACCCACCCATTCAGTGGCAGCACTTGTGCCCTAGTTGTACACTTCACAGCTACATTTGCATCAAGCACATTCCAAAATACGCCATTCTTATCCGTCCCCAGGATGACACCGGGGTAGGTAGCAAAGTCTTTCCTGATCCCAGCTCTGTTCATCTTGGCTTCTTTTAAAAACACAGCAAGCAAGGGTTACTCCAAGCGGAGTCTCCCTTTTTTTCCAAAAATTGGGCCCCACACACCCACCCATTCAGTGGCAGCACTTGTGCCCTAGTTGTACACTTCACAGCTACATTTGCATCGAGCACATTCCAAAATACGCCATTCTTATCCGTCCCCAGGATGACACCGGGGTAGGTAGCAAAGTCTTTCCTGATCCCAGCTCTGTTCATCTTGGCTTCTTTTAAAAACACAGCAAGCAAGGGTTACTCCAAGCGGAGTCTCCCTTTTTTTCCAAAAATTGGGCCCCACACACCCACCCATTCAGTGGCAGCACTTGTGCCCTAGTTGTACACTTCACAGCTACATTTGCATCAAGCACATTCCAAAATACGCCATTCTTATCCGTCCCCAGGATGACACCGGGGTAGGTAGCAAAGTCTTTCCTGATCCCAGCTCTGTTCATCTTGGCTTCTTTTAAAAACACAGCAAGCAAGGGTTACTCCAAGCGGAGTCTCCCTTTTTTTCCAAAAATTGGGCCCCACACACCCACCCATTCAGTGGCAGCACTTGTGCCCTAGTTGTACACTTCACAGCTACATTTGCATCAAGCACATTCAAAAATACGCCATTCTTATCCGTCCCCAGGATGACACCGGGGTAGGTAGCAAAGTCTTTCCTGATCCCAGCTCTGTTCATCTTGGCTTCTTTTAAAAACACAGCAAGCAAGGGTTACTCCAAGCGGAGTCTCCCTTTTTTTCCAAAAATTGTGCCCCACACACACCCACCCATTCAGTGGCAGCACTTGTGCCCTAGTTGTACACTTCACAGCTACATTTGCATCAAGCACATTCAAAAATACGCCATAATTAACCGTCCCCAGCATGACACCGGGGTAGGTAGCAAAGTCTTTCCTGATCCCAGCTCTGTTCATCTTGGCTTCTTTTAAAAACACAGCAAGCAAGGGTTACTCCAAGCGGAGTCTCCCTTTTTTTCCAAAAATTGGGCCCCACACACCCACCCATTCAGTGGCAGCACTTGTGCCCTAGTTGTACACTTCACAGCTACATTTGCATCAAGCACATTCCAAAATACGCCATTCTTATCCGTCCCCAGGATGACACCGGGGTAGGTAGATAAAGTCTTTGCTGACCCATGACTTGTTCATCTTGGCTTCTTTTAAAAACAATGTAAGCAAGGGTTACTCCAAGCGGAGTCTCCCTTTTTTTCCAAAAATTGTGCCCCACACACACCCACCCATTCAGTGGCAGCACTTGTGCCCTAGTTGTACACTTCACAGCTAGATTTGCATCAAGCACATTCCAAAATACGCCATTCTTATTCGTCCCCAGGATGACACCGGGGTAGGTAGCAAAGTCTTTCCTGATCCCAGCTCTGTTCATCTTGGCTTCTTTTAAAAACACAGCAAGCAAGGGTTACTCCAAGCGGAGTCTCCCTTTTTTCCAAAAATTGGGCCACACAGACACCCACCCCATCAGTGGCAGCACTTGGGCCCTAGTTGCAAACAGGATGTTTTGATTTGCATCAAGCACATTCAAAAATACGTCATTCTTATCCGTCCCCAGGATGACACCGGGGTAGGTAGCAAAGTCTTTCCTGATCCCAGCTCTGTTCATCTTGGCTTCTTTTAAAAACACAGCAAGCAAGGGTTACTCCAAGCGGAGTCTCCCTTTTTTTCCAAAAATTGTGCCCCACACACACCCACCCATTCAGTGGCAGCACTTGTGCCCTAGTTGTACACTTCACAGCTACATTTGCATCAAGCACATTCAAAAATACGCCATTCTTATCCGTCCCCAGGATGACACCGGGGTAGGTAGCAAAGTCTTTCCTGATCCCAGCTCTGTTCATCTTGGCTTCTTTTAAAAACACAGCAAGCAAGGGTTACTCCAAGCGGAGTCTCCCTTTTTTTCCAAAAATTGGGCCCCACACACCCACCCATTCAGTGGCAGCACTTGTGCCCTAGTTGTACACTTCACAGCTACATTTGCATCAAGCACATTCAAAAATACGCCATAATTAACCGTCCCCAGGATGACACCGGGGTAGGTAGCAAAGTCTTTCCTGATCGCAGCTCTGTTCATCTTGGCTTCTTTTAAAAACACAGCAAGCAAGGGTTACTCCAAGCGGAGTCTCCCTTTTTTTCCAAAAATTGGGCCCCACACACCCACCCATTCAGTGGCAGCACTTGTGCCCTAGTTGTACACTTCACAGCTACATTTGCATCAAGCACATTCCAAAATACGCCATTCTTATCCGTCCCCAGGATGACACCGGGGTAGGTAGCAAAGTCTTTCCTGATCCCAGCTCTGTTCATCTTGGCTTCTTTTAAAAACACAGCAAGCAAGGGTTACTCCAAGCGGAGTCTCCCTTTTTTTCCAAAAATTGTGCCCCATACACACCCACCCATTCAGTGGCAGCACTTGTGCCCTAGTTGTACACTTCACAGCTACATTTGCATCAAGCACATTCAAAAATACGCCATTCTTATCCGTCCCCAGGATGACACCGGGGTAGGTAGCAAAGTCTTTCCTGATCCCAGCTCTGTTCATCTTGGCTTCTTTTAAAAACACAGCAAGCAAGGGTTACTCCAAGCGGAGTCTCCCTTTTTTTCCAAAAATTGGGCCCCACACACCCACCCATTCAGTGGCAGCACTTGTGCCCTAGTTGTACACTTCACAGCTACATTTGCATCAAGCACATTCAAAAATACGCCATAATTAACCGTCCCCAGCATGACACCGGGGTAGGTAGCAAAGTCTTTCCTGATCCCAGCTCTGTTCATCTTGGCTTCTTTTAAAAACACAGCAAGCAAGGGTTACTCCAAGCGGAGTCTCCCTTTTTTTCCAAAAATTGGGCCCCACACACCCACCCATTCAGTGGCAGCACTTGTGCCCTAGTTGTACACTTCACAGCTACATTTGCATCAAGCACATTCCAAAATACGCCATTCTTATCCGTCCCCAGGATGACACCGGGGTAGGTAGCAAAGTCTTTCCTAATCCCAGCTCTGTTCATCTTGGCTTCTTTTAAAAACACAGCAAGCAAGGGTTACTCCAAGTGGAGTCTCCCTTTTTTTCCAAAAATTGGGCCCCACACACCCACCCATTCAGTGGCAGCACTTGTGCCCTAGTTGTACACTTCACAGCTACATTTGCATCAAGCACATTCAAAAATACGCCATTCTTATCCGTCCCCAGGATGACACCGGGGTAGGTAGCAAAGTCTTTCCTGATCCCAGCTCTGTTCATCTTGGCTTCTTTTAAAAACACAGCAAGCAAGGGTTACTCCAAGCGGAGTCTCCCTTTTTTTCCAAAAATTGTGCCCCACACACACCCACCCATTCAGTGGCAGCACTTGTGCCCTAGTTGTACACTTCACAGCTACATTTGCATCAAGCACATTCAAAAATACGCCATTCTTATCCGTCCCCAGGATGACACCGGGGTAGGTAGCAAAGTCTTTCCTGATCCCAGCTCTGTTCATCTTGGCTTCTTTTAAAAACACAGCAAGCAAGGGTTACTCCAAGCGGAGTCTCCCTTTTTTTCCAAAAATTGGGCCCCACACACCCACCCATTCAGTGGCAGCACTTGTGCCCTAGTTGTACACTTCACAGCTACATTTGCATCAAGCACATTCAAAAATACGCCATAATTAACCGTCCCCAGGATGACACCGGGGTAGGTAGCAAAGTCTTTCCTGATCCCAGCTCTGTTCATCTTGGCTTCTTTTAAAAACACAGCAAGCAAGGGTTACTCCAAGCGGAGTCTCCCTTTTTTTCCAAAAATTGGGCCCCACACACCCACCCATTCAGTGGCAGCACTTGTGCCCTAGTTGTACACTTCACAGCTACATTTGCATCAAGCACATTCCAAAATACGCCATTCTTATCCGTCCCCAGGATGACACCGGGGTAGGTAGCAAAGTCTTTCCTGATCCCAGCTCTGTTCATCTTGGCTTCTTTTAAAAACACAGCAAGCAAGGGTTACTCCAAGCGGAGTCTCCCTTTTTTTCCAAAAATTGTGCCCCATACACACCCACCCATTCAGTGGCAGCACTTGTGCCCTAGTTGTACACTTCACAGCTACATTTGCATCAAGCACATTCAAAAATACGCCATTCTTATCCGTCCCCAGGATGACACCGGGGTAGGTAGCAAAGTCTTTCCTGATCCCAGCTCTGTTCATCTTGGCTTCTTTTAAAAACACAGCAAGCAAGGGTTACTCCAAGCGGAGTCTCCCTTTTTTTCCAAAAATTGGGCCCCACACACCCACCCATTCAGTGGCAGCACTTGTGCCCTAGTTGTACACTTCACAGCTACATTTGCATCAAGCACATTCAAAAATACGCCATAATTAACCGTCCCCAGCATGACACCGGGGTAGGTAGCAAAGTCTTTCCTGATCCCAGCTCTGTTCATCTTGGCTTCTTTTAAAAACACAGCAAGCAAGGGTTACTCCAAGCGGAGTCTCCCTTTTTTTCCAAAAATTGGGCCCCACACACCCACCCATTCAGTGGCAGCACTTGTGCCCTAGTTGTACACTTCACAGCTACATTTGCATCAAGCACATTCCAAAATACGCCATTCTTATCCGTCCCCAGGATGACACCGGGGTAGGTAGCAAAGTCTTTCCTAATCCCAGCTCTGTTCATCTTGGCTTCTTTTAAAAACACAGCAAGCAAGGGTTACTCCAAGCGGAGTCTCCCTTTTTTTCCAAAAATTGGGCCCCACACACCCACCCATTCAGTGGCAGCACTTGTGCCCTAGTTGTACACTTCACAGCTACATTTGCATCAAGCACATTCAAAAATACGCCATTCTTATCCGTCCCCAGGATGACACCGGGGTTGGTAGCAAAGTCTTTCCTGATCCCAGCTCTGTTCATCTTGGCTTCTTTTAAAAACACAGCAAGCAAGGGTTACTCCAAGCGGAGTCTCCCTTTTTTTCCAAAAATTGTGCCCCACACACACCCACCCATTCAGTGGCAGCACTTGTGCCCTAGTTGTACACTTCACAGCTACATTTGCATCAAGCACATTCAAAAATACGCCATTCTTATCCGTCCCCAGGATGACACCGGGGTAGGTAGCAAAGTCTTTCCTGATCCCAGCTCTGTTCATCTTGGCTTCTTTTAAAAACACAGCAAGCAAGGGTTACTCCAAGCGGAGTCTCCCTTTTTTTCCAAAAATTGGGCCCCACACACCCACCCATTCAGTGGCAGCACTTGTGCCCTAGTTGTACACTTCACAGCTACATTTGCATCAAGCACATTCAAAAATACGCCATAATTAACCGTCCCCAGCATGACACCGGGGTAGGTAGCAAAGTCTTTCCTGATCCCAGCTCTGTTCATCTTGGCTTCTTTTAAAAACACAGCAAGCAAGGGTTACTCCAAGCGGAGTCTCCCTTTTTTTCCAAAAATTGGGCCCCACACACCCACCCATTCAGTGGCAGCACTTGTGCCCTAGTTGTACACTTCACAGCTACATTTGCATCAAGCACATTCCAAAATACGCCATTCTTATCCGTCCCCAGGATGACACCGGGGTAGGTAGATAAAGTCTTTGCTGACCCATGACTTGTTCATCTTGGCTTCTTTTAAAAACAATGTAAGCAAGGGTTACTCCAAGCGGAGTCTCCCTTTTTTTCCAAAAATTGTGCCCCACACACACCCACCCATTCAGTGGCAGCACTTGTGCCCTAGTTGTACACTTCACAGCTAGATTTGCATCAAGCACATTCCAAAATACGCCATTCTTATCCGTCCCCAGGATGACACCGGGGTAGGTAGCAAAGTCTTTCCTGATCCCAGCTCTGTTCATCTTGGCTTCTTTTAAAAACACAGCAAGCAAGGGTTACTCCAAGCGGAGTCTCCCTTTTTTCCAAAAATTGGGCCACACAGACACCCACCCCATCAGTGGCAGCACTTGGGCCCTAGTTGCAAACAGGATGTTTTGATTTGCATCAAGCACATTCAAAAATACGCCATTCTTATCCGTCCCCAGGATGACACCGGGGTAGGTAGCAAAGTCTTTCCTGATCCCAGCTCTGTTCATCTTGGCTTCTTTTAAAAACACAGCAAGCAAGGGTTACTCCAAGCGGAGTCTCCCTTTTTTTCCAAAAATTGTGCCCCACACACACCCACCCATTCAGTGGCAGCACTTGTGCCCTAGTTGTACACTTCACAGCTACATTTGCATCAAGCACATTCAAAAATACGCCATTCTTATCCGTCCCCAGGATGACACCGGGGTAGGTAGCAAAGTCTTTCCTGATCCCAGCTCTGTTCATCTTGGCTTCTTTTAAAAACACAGCAAGCAAGGGTTACTCCAAGCGGAGTCTCCCTTTTTTTCCAAAAATTGTGCCCCACACACACCCACCCATTCAGTGGCAGCACTTGTGCCCTAGTTGTACACTTCACAGCTACATTTGCATCAAGCACATTCAAAAATACGCCATTCTTATCCGTCCCCAGGATGACACCGGGGTAGGTAGCAAAGTCTTTCCTGATCCCAGCTCTGTTCATCTTGGCTTCTTTTAAAAACACAGCAAGCAAGGGTTACTCCAAGCGGAGTCTCCCTTTTTTTCCAAAAATTGGGCCCCACACACCCACCCATTCAGTGGCAGCACTTGTGCCCTAGTTGTAAACTTCACAGCTACATTTGCATCAAGCACATTCAAAAATACGCCATAATTAACCGTCCCCAGCATGACACCGGGGTAGGTAGCAAAGTCTTTCCTGATCCCAGCTCTGTTCATCTTGGCTTCTTTTAAAAACACAGCAAGCAAGGGTTACTCCAAGCGGAGTCTCCCTTTTTTCCAAAAATTGGGCCACACAGACACCCACCCCATCAGTGGCAGCACTTGGGCCCTAGTTGCAAACAGGATGTTTTGATTTGCATCAAGCACATTCAAAAATACGCCATTCTTATCCGTCCCCAGGATGACACCGGGGTAGGTAGCAAAGTCTTTCCTGATCCCAGCTCTGTTCATCTTGGCTTCTTTTAAAAACACAGCAAGCAAGGGTTACTCCAAGCGGAGTCTCCCTTTTTTTCCAAAAATTGTGCCCCACACACACCCACCCATTCAGTGGCAGCACTTGTGCCCTAGTTGTACACTTCACAGCTACATTTGCATCAAGCACATTCAAAAATACGTCATTCTTATCCGTCCCCAGGATGACACCGGGGTAGGTAGCAAAGTCTTTCCTGATCCCAGCTCTGTTCATCTTGGCTTCTTTTAAAAACACAGCAAGCAAGGGTTACTCCAAGCGGAGTCTCCCTTTTTTTCCAAAAATTGTGCCCCACACACACCCACCCATTCAGTGGCAGCACTTGTGCCCTAGTTGTACACTTCACAGCTACATTTGCATCAAGCACATTCAAAAATACGCCATTCTTATCCGTCCCCAGGATGACACCGGGGTAGGTAGCAAAGTCTTTCCTGATCCCAGCTCTGTTCATCTTGGCTTCTTTTAAAAACACAGCAAGCAAGGGTTACTCCAAGCGGAGTCTCCCTTTTTTTCCAAAAATTGGGCCCCACACACCCACCCATTCAGTGGCAGCACTTGTGCCCTAGTTGTAAACTTCACAGCTACATTTGCATCAAGCACATTCAAAAATACGCCATAATTAACCGTCCCCAGCATGACACCGGGGTAGGTAGCAAAGTCTTTCCTCATCCCAGCTCTGTTCATCTTGGCTTCTTTTAAAAACACAGCAAGCAAGGGTTACTCCAAGCGGAGTCTCCCTTTTTTTCCAAAAATTGGGCCCCACACACCCACCCATTCAGTAGCAGCACTTGTGCCCTAGTTGTACACTTCACAGCTACATTTGCATCAAGCACATTCCAAAATACGCCATTCTTATCCGTCCCCAGGATGACACCGGGGCAGGTAGCAAAGTCTTTCCTGATTCCAGCTCTGTTCATCTTGGCTTCTTTTAAAAACACAGCAAGCAAGGGTTACTCCAAGCGGAGTCTCCCTTTTTTTCCAAAAATTGGGCCCCACACACCCACCCATTCAGTGGCAGCACTTGTGCCCTAGTTGTACACTTCACAGCTACATTTGCATCAAGCACATTCCAAAATACGCCATTCTTATCCGTCCCCAGGATGACACCGGGGTAGGTAGCAAAGTCTTTCCTGATCCCAGCTCTGTTCATCTTGGCTTCTTTTAAAAACACAGCAAGCAAGGGTTACTCCAAGCGGAGTCTCCCTTTTTTTCCAAAAATTGGGCCCCACACACCCACCCATTCAGTGGCAGCACTTGTGCCCTAGTTGTACACTTCACAGCTACATTTGCATCAAGCACATTCAAAAATACGCCATTCTTATCCGTTCCCAGGATGACACCGGGGTAGGTAGCAAAGTCTTTCCTGATCCCAGCTCTGTTCATCTTGGCTTCTTTTAAAAACACAGCAAGCAAGGGTTACTCCAAGCGGAGTCTCCCTTTTTTTCCAAAAATTGAGCCCCACACACCCACCCATTCAGTGGCAGCACTTGTGCCCTAGTTGTACACTTCACAGCTACATTTGCATCAAGCACATTCCAAAATACGCCATTCTTATCCGTCCCCAGGATGACACCGGGGTAGGTAGATAAAGTCTTTGCTGACCCATGACTTGTTCATCTTGGCTTCTTTTAAAAACACAGCAAGCAAGGGTTACTCCAAGCGGAGTCTCCCTTTTTTTCCAAAAATTGTGCCCCACACACACCCACCCATTCAGTGGCAGCACTTGTGCCCTAGTTGTACACTTCACAGCTACATTTGCATCAAGCACATTCAAAAATACGCCATTCTTATCCGTCCCCAGGATGACACCGGGGTAGGTAGCAAAGTCTTTCCTGATCCCAGCTCTGTTCATCTTGGCTTCTTTTAAAAACACAGCAAGCAAGGGTTACTCCAAGCGGAGTCTCCCTTTTTTTCCAAAAATTGGGCCCCACACACCCACCCATTCAGTGGCAGCACTTGTGCCCTAGTTGTACACTTCACAGCTACATTTGCATCAAGCACATTCAAAAATACGCCATAATTAACCGTCCCCAGGATGACACTGGGGTAGGTAGCAAAGTCTTTCCTGATCCCAGCTCTGTTCATCTTGGCTTCTTTTAAAAACACAGCAAGCAAGGGTTACTCCAAGCGGAGTCTCCCTTTTTTTCCAAAAATTGGGCCCCACACACCCACCCATTCAGTGGCAGCACTTGTGCCCTAGTTGTACACTTCACAGCTACATTTGCATCAAGCACATTCAAAAATACGCCATTCTTATCCGTCCCCAGGATGACACCGGGGTAGGTAGCAAAGTCTTTCCTGATCCCAGCTCTGTTCATCTTGGCTTCTTTTAAAAACACAGCAAGCAAGGGTTACTCCAAGCGGAGTCTCCCTTTTTTTCCAAAAATTGGGCCCCACACACCCACCCATTCAGTGGCAGCACTTGTGCCCTAGTTGTACACTTCACAGCTACATTTGCATCAAGCACATTCAAAAATACGCCATAATTAACCGTCCCCAGCATGACACCGGGGTAGGTAGCAAAGTCTTTCCTGATCCCAGCTCCGTTCATCTTGGCTTCTTTTAAAAACACAGCAAGCAAGGGTTACTCCAAGCGGAGTCTCCCTTTTTTTCCAAAAATTGGGCCCCACACACCCACCCATTCAGTGGCAGCACTTGTGCCCTAGTTGTACACTTCACAGCTACATTTGCATCAAGCACATTCCAAAATACGCCATTCTTATCCGTCCCCAGGATGACACCGGGGTAGGTAGCAAAGTCTTTCCTGATCCCAGCTCTGTTCATCTTGGCTTCTTTTAAAAACACAGCAAGCAAGGGTTACTCCAAGCGGAGTCTCCCTTTTTTTCCAAAAATTGGGCCCCACACACCCACCCATTCAGTGGCAGCACTTGTGCCCTAGTTGTACACTTCACAGCTACATTTGCATCAAGCACATTCCAAAATACGCCATTCTTATCCGTCCCCAGGATGACACCGGGGTAGGTAGCAAAGTCTTTCCTGATCCCAGCTCTGTTCATCTTGGCTTCTTTTAAAAACACAGCAAGCAAGGGTTACTCCAAGCGGAGTCTCCCTTTTTTTTCCAAAAATTGGGCCCCACACACCCACCCATTCAGTGGCAGCACTTGTGCCCTAGTTGTACACTTCACAGCTACATTTGCATCAAGGACATTCCAAAATACGCCATTCTTATCCGTCCCCAGGATGACACCGGGGTAGGTAGCAAAGTCTTTCCTGATCCCAGCTCTGTTCATCTTGGCTTCTTTTAAAAACACAGCAAGCAAGGGTTACTCCAAGCGGAGTCTCCCTTTTTTCCAAAAATTGGGCCACACAGACACCCACCCCATCAGTGGCAGCACTTGGGCCCTAGTTGCAAACAGGATGTTTTGATTTGCATCAAGCACATTCCAAAATACGCCATTCTTATCCGTCCCCAGGATGACACCGGGGTAGGTAGCAAAGTCTTTCCTGATCCCAGCTCTGTTCATCTTGGCTTCTTTTAAAAACACAGCAAGCAAGGGTTACTCCAAGCGGAGTCTCCCTTTTTTTTCCAAAAATTGGGCCCCACACACCCACCCATTCAGTGGCAGCACTTGTGCCCTAGTTGTACACTTCACAGCTACATTTGCATCAAGCACATTCCAAAATACGCCATTCTTATCCGTCCCCAGGATGACACCGGGGTAGGTAGCAAAGTCTTTCCTGATCCCAGCTCTGTTCATCTTGGCTTCTTTTAAAAACACAGCAAGCAAGGGTTACTCCAAGCGGAGTCTCCCTTTTTTCCAAAAATTGGGCCACACACAGACACCTTATCAGTGGCAGCACTTGTGCCCTAGTTGCAAACAGGATGTTTTGATTTGCATCAAGCACATTCCAAATCAACAAGCATTTACTCTCCCCAGGATGACACAGGGGTAGTAAATTCCTTCTGGATCCATGACTTGTTCATTTTGATGAACGTCAGTCTGTCCACATTGTCACTGGACAGACGCGTGCGCTTATCTGTCAGCACACACCCAGCAGCACTGAATACACGTTCAGAGACAACGCTGGCAGCTGGACACGACAAAATCTCCAAGGCGTAAGTTGCGAGCTCTGGCCATTTTTCTAGGTTTGAAGCCCAAAAGGAGCAAGGCTCCAGTTGCACAGTCATGGCATCGATGTTCATTTGGAGATACTCCTGTATCATCCTCTTCAGCCGTTGAATATGTGTCAGACTTGTTGTCTCTGGTGGCCTTGCGAAAGAGGGTCTAAAAAAATTATGAAAAGATTCCATAAAATTGCTGTTACCGGCACCAGATACGGTCCTACTGGTACGGGTAGACTGTTGAAGATGACGAGACCGTCCCATGTTTGTCAAGTTACAACTGGGAGATTCCCTCCCTGCACCTGCACGGTTGTTTGGTGGAAAAGCCGAGCTAAGATCGAGTAACAGCTTCTGCTGATACTCCTGCATACGTGCGTCCCTTTCTATGGCTGGAATTATGTCACAAAATTTGGACTTGTACCGGGGATCTAATAGTGTGGCAATCCAGTAGTCATCATCACTTCTAATTTTGACAATACGACTGTCATGTTGGAGGTAGTGCAACAAAAAGGCACTCATGTGTCTTGCGCAGCCATGCGGACCAAGTCCACGCTGTGTTTGTGGCATAGAGGTGCTACCCGTTCTTTCTTCCTCTGACATCTCCCCCCAACCTCTTTCAACTGAAATTTGACCAAGGTCTCCCTCATCCGCTGAGTCTTCCATGTCCATGGACAGTTCGTCCTCCATTTCTTCATGTTCTCCTGCACCTTGCTCAACATTTCGCCTGCTACTATGCGCCCTTGTCGATCCCTGTCCCCCATGGTCCCATGCCTGCTGCGTTGGTGATGATGAACGTCTGGACCTTGGTGATGTTGTTGTCCCTTGCGCATATGAATCCTCCTGTAGTTCCTCCCCTTCATGTTGTCCCACCCCCTGACTCCGAATAGTGTTTAGCGTGTGCTCCAGCATGTAAATGACTGGAATCGTCATGCTGATAATGGCATTGTCAGAGCTAAACATATTCGTCACCATGTCGAAACTTTGCAGAAGGGTGCATAGGTCCTTGATCTGAGACCACTCCATCATGGTGATCTGCCCCACCTCTGCATCTCGTTGGCCCAGGCTATACGTCATGACGTATTGCACCAGGGCTCTGCGGTGCTGCCACAGTCGCTGTAACATGTGGAGAGTTGAATTCCAGCGTGTCGCCACATCGCATTTCAGGCGATGAACCGGCAGGCCGAAAGACTTCTGGAGCGATGCAAGTCGCTCTGCTGCGGCGCTTGAACGGCGGAAGTGAGCTGACAGTTTTCGTGCCCTGTTCAGAAGGCCATCTAGGCCGGGATAGTGTGTTAAAAATTGCTGGACGACAAGGTTCAACACGTGAGCCATACAAGGTACGTGTGTCACCTTGCCCTGGCGAAGTGCCGCACCCAGGTTTGCAGCATTGTCGCACACGGCCTTACCAGGCTGCAGTTTGAGTGGAGACAACCATTTATTAAACTCGGACCGCAGAGCTGACCACAACTCCTCAGCTGTGTGACTCTTATTCCCAAGACATGTCAAGCTAAAGACCACCTGATGCCGTTGCGCTCTGCTGCCAGCATAGTAATGAGGGCTGCGTGATTCCTTCTGCGCAGTGAGAACGCTGGTGGCCTGACCAGGCAGGCTTGGGGCGGAGGTGGAGGACCCAGATGAGGTGGAGGATGCAGAAGCTGTGGCGGAACTTGGACAGACAGAGGATTGACACACAAGTCGTGGGGACGGCAAGACTTGTGCAGCAGACCCTTCACCATCTATCACCATAGTTACCCAGTGCCCAGTCAGCGACATGTAACGTCCCTGTCCATGCTTACTGGTCCAAGTATCGGTGGTGAAATGCACCCGTTCACACACAGAGTTTCTCAAGGAAGCGGTGATGTTGTGTGCGACATGCTGGTGTAGCGCGGGCACACCTTTCTTAGAGAAGTAGTGGCGACTAGGCATCTGGTACTGGGGCACAGCGACAGACATAAGGTCTCTAAAATCCTGTGTGTCCACTAGGCGGAAAGGCAGCATTTCGGTAGCCAACAGCTTACAGAGGGATAGAGTCAACCTCTTAGCTTTGTCATGGGTCGGAGGAAGTGGCCTTTTATTTGACCACATCTGAGGGACAGAGATCTGGCTGCTGTGTGTAGACGGTGTTGAGTAGGGTGTCCCTGGAAAAATGCAGGTTTGTGAGGAAAGTGCAGGCGGAGACATGATGTTGCCTTGATCCAACGTTGGTGCTATCGATGTCTGAGAGAGCTGTACACACTCACTTGTTTCCCCTTCCAAACCAACTGACGACCTACCAAGCAAACTGCCTGTTGCGGTTACAGTGGTGGAAGTTTTGCGTGGAAAAACAGGTGTGACAGCTGTCCCCACAGTCCTAGAAGATGAAGAGCGCGCGGATGCACTGGAAGGGGCGGGCGGTGGATGGTTCGCTCCGCTAGGCCGCATTGCAGCACGGTGAGCTTCCCACCGGGACTTATGATATTTATTCATGTGACGATTCATGAAAGAAGTTGTCAAACTGCTGAGGTTTTGACCTCTACTAAGAGAATCATGACAAATGTTACATATCACATGAGTTGGGCGATCTTTTTCGATGTCAAAAAAGGACCAGGCTAGGCAAGGCTTAGAGGCCATGCGACCTGTTGATCCACCCCGAATAATGCTCATAGGCAGAGTGGTGGCTGAGGATGCAGTTGTAGACGTGATACCAGTGCTCCGACTCTGTCCAGGAAGGCGCAAGGTAACTTCGTCGTCGGTTGCATCCTCCTCCACCGCCTCTGTTGACCTCCTCGAGTGCCTGACTGGGGGTTGACAGTAGGTGGGATCTAGAACGTCATCATCAATTGTTGTGTTTGCACTCCCCTCCCCCTCAGACCGAGCCTCTTTTTGCCCTGACCGAATATTTAAGTTGTCATCCCAATCAGGTATCTGCATCTCATCTTCATCAGTATGTTCCTCATTGTCTATAACCACAGGTGTTACAGTTTGTGACAAAGGGTCAACATTATGCTCAGAAACTTGGTCCTCACGGCCTGAATCAGAGTCACAAAGGTTCTGGGCATCACTGCAGACCATTTCCTGTTCTGTACTCACTGTAGCTTGGGAGCAGACCTCTGATTCCCAGGCTATAGTGTGACTGAACAGCTCTGCAGACTCAGCCATCTCAGTTCCACCATACTGTGCAGGGCTGATGGAGACTTCAGAGCTGGGAGAAATCAAGTGTGATTGGGATGACAACTCAGAGGACTGGTGTTTTTTGGATGCGGTACTTGAAGTGGCTGAGAGGGCACTTGTTGGACCACTTGAGATCCATTCAAGCATTTTCCTTTTTTGCCCATCATCTACCTTTCTTCCTGTTGTTTGTGTCCGTAAAAAAGGGAGCACATCGGATTGTCCACGGTAAGTAGTAGACATCTTACTTTTGCTGGTAGATGGTCTATCTTCAGCAGATGATAATGGAGCTTTGCCACCTTCCCCACGGACAAAACCTTTTTTGCCTTTTCCACCACGCCTCTTCCCCTTTCCACCAGCATCTGTCATTTTGCCACTCATGTTGATTGCGACAAGATTGTGGACTGAAAATGTGGTAGTAAAAATTGAGAGGTGGTGAAGATTGCAGTGGTGGTCTAGCTTTATTAACAGCAGAATAATAAAGAATAAATATCCCTGACAATGCAACTTAGTTATAATTAGTTGGAGTGTGCAACGCAGGCAGACGTGCTGCAAATGTCTTGGCACTAGTGGGACTATAGCAAAGTCCAATAGCCACGTATAGGATGCCACTAGGTACACTGAGTGTTTGCTAGTATAATGGCTTAGTTATAATTAGTTGGAGTGTGCAACGCAGGCAGACGTGCTGCAAATGTCTTGGCACTAGTGGGACTATAGCAAAGTCCAATAGCCACGTATAGGATGCCACTAGGTACACTGAGTGTTTGCTAGTATAATGGCTTAGTTATAATTAGTTGGAGTGTGCAACGCAGGCAGATGCGCGCTGCAAATGTCTTGGCACTAGTGGGACTATAGCAAAGTCCAATAGCCACGTATAGGATGCCACTAGGTACACTGAGTGTTTGCTAGTATAATGGCTTAGTTATAATTAGTTGGAGTGTGCAATGCAGGGAGATGCGCGCTGCAAATGTCTTGGCACTAGTGGGACTATAGCAAAGTCCAATAGCCACGTATAGGATGCCACTAGGTACACTGAGTGTTTGCTAGTATAATGGCTTAGTTATAATTAGTTGGAGTGTGCAATGCAGGGAGATGCGCGCTGCAAATGTCTTGGCACTAGTGGGACTATAGCAAAGTCCAATAGCCACGTATAGGATGCCACTAGGTACACTGAGTGTTTGCTAGTATAATGGCTTAGTTATAATTAGTTGGAGTGTGCAACGCAGGCAGATGCGCTCTGCAAATGTCTTGGCACTAGTGGGACTATAGCAAAGTCCAATAGCCACGTATAGGATGCCACTAGGTACACTGAGTGTTTGCTAGTATAATGGCTTAGTTATAATTAGTTGGAGTGTGCAACGCAGGCAGACGTGCTGCAAATGTCTTGGCACTAGTGGGACTATAGCAAAGTCCAATAGCCACGTATAGGATGCCACTAGGTACACTGAGTGTTTGCTAGTATAATGGCTTAGTTATAATTAGTTGGAGTGTGCAACGCAGGCAGACGTGCTGCAAATGTCTTGGCACTAGTGGGACTATAGCAAAGTCCAATAGCCACGTATAGGATGCCACTAGGTACACTGAGTGTTTGCTAGTATAATGGCTTAGTTATAATTAGTTGGAGTGTGCAACGCAGGCAGATGCGCGCTGCAAATGTCTTGGCACTAGTGGGACTATAGCAAAGTCCAATAGCCACGTATAGGATGCCACTAGGTACACTGAGTGTTTGCTAGTATAATGGCTTAGTTATAATTAGTTGGAGTGTGCAACGCAGGCAGATGCGCGCTGCAAATGTCTTGGCACTAGTGGGACTATAGCAAAGTCCAATAGCCACGTATAGGATGCCACTAGGTACACTGAGTGTTTGCTAGTATAATGGCTTAGTTATAATTAGTTGGAGTGTGCAACGCAGGCAGACGTGCTGCAAATGTCTTGGCACTAGTGGGACTATAGCAAAGTCCAATAGCCACGTATAGGATGCCACTAGGTACACTGAGTGTTTGCTAGTATAATGGCTTAGTTAGAATTAGTTGGAGTGTGCAACGCAGGCAGACGTGCTGCAAATGTCTTGGCACTAGTGGGACTATAGCAAAGTCCAATAGCCACGTATAGGATGCCACTAGGTACACTGAGTGTTTGCTAGTATAATGGCTTAGTTATAATTAGTTGGAGTGTGCAACGCAGGCAGATGTGCGCTGCAAATGTCTTGGCACTAGTGGGACTATAGCAAAGTCCAATAGCCACGTATAGGATGCCACTAGGTACACTGAGTGTTTGCTAGTATAATGGCTTAGTTATAATTAGTTGGAGTGTGCAACGCAGGCAGACGTGCTGCAAATGTCTTGGCACTAGTGGGACTATAGCAAAGTCCAATAGCCACGTATAGGATGCCACTAGGTACACTGAGTGTTTGCTAGTATAATGGCTTAGTTATAATTAGTTGGAGTGTGCAACGCAGGCAGACGTGCTGCAAATGTCTTGGCACTAGTGGGACTATAGCAAAGTCCAATAGCCACGTATAGGATGCCACTAGGTACACTGAGTGTTTGCTAGTATAATGGCTTAGTTATAATTAGTTGGAGTGTGCAACGCAGGCAGACGTGCTGCAAATGTCTTGGCACTAGTGGGACTATAGCAAAGTCCAATAGCCACGTATAGGATGCCACTAGGTACACTGAGTGTTTGCTAGTATAATGGCTTAGTTATAATTAGTTGGAGTGTGCAACGCAGGCAGATGCGCGCTGCAAATGTCTTGGCACTAGTGGGACTATAGCAAAGTCCAATAGCCACGTATAGGATGCCACTAGGTACACTGAGTGTTTGCTAGTATAATGGCTTAGTTATAATTAGTTGGAGTGTGCAACGCAGGGAGATGCGCGCTGCAAATGTCTTGGCACTAGTGGGACTATAGCAAAGTCCAATAGCCACGTATAGGATGCCACTAGGTACACTGAGTGTTTGCTAGTATAATGGCTTAGTTATAATTAGTTGGAGTGTGCAACGCAGGCAGACGTGCTGCAAATGTCTTGGCACTAGTGGGACTATAGCAAAGTCCAATAGCCACGTATAGGATGCCACTAGGTACACTGAGTGTTTGCTAGTATAATGGCTTAGTTATAATTAGTTGGAGTGTGCAACGCAGGCAGATGCGCGCTGCAAATGTCTTGGCACTAGTGGGACTATAGCAAAGTCCAATAGCCACGTATAGGATGCCACTAGGTACACTGAGTGTTTGCTAGTATAATGGCTTAGTTATAATTAGTTGGAGTGTGCAACGCAGGGAGATGCGCGCTGCAAATGTCTTGGCACTAGTGGGACTATAGCAAAGTCCAATAGCCACGTATAGGATGCCACTAGGTACACTGAGTGTTTGCTAGTATAATGGCTTAATTATAATTAGTTGGAGTGTGCAACGCAGGCAGACTTGCTGCAAATGTCTTGGCACTAGTGGGACTATAGCAAAGTCCAATAGCCACGTATAGGATGCCACTAGGTACACTGAGTGTTTGCTAGTATAATGGCTTAGTTATAATTAGTTGGAGTGTGCAACGCAGGCAGACGTGCTGCAAATGTCTTGGCACTAGTGGGACTATAGCAAAGTCCAATAGCCACGTATAGGATGCCACTAGGTACACTGAGTGTTTGCTAGTATAATGGCTTAGTTATAATTAGTTGGAGTGTGCAACGCAGGCAGATGCGCGCTGCAAATGTCTTGGCACTAGTGGGACTATAGCAAAGTCCAATAGCCACGTATAGGATGCCACTAGGTACACTGAGTGTTTGCTAGTATAATGGCTTAGTTATAATTAGCTGGAGTGTGCAACGCAGGCAGATGCGCGCTGCAAATGTCTTGGCACTAGTGGGACTATAGCAAAGTCCAATAGCCACGTATAGGATGCCACTAGGTACACTGAGTGTTTGCTAGTATAATGGCTTAGTTATAATTAGTTGGAGTGTGCAACGCAGGGAGATGCGCGCTGCAAATGTCTTGGCACTAGTGGGACTATAGCAAAGTCCAATAGCCACGTATAGGATGCCACTAGGTACACTGAGTGTTTGCTAGTATAATGGCTTAGTTATAATTAGTTGGAGTGTGCAACGCAGGCAGACGTGCTGCAAATGTCTTCGCACTAGTGGGACTATAGCAAAGTCCAATAGCCACGTATAGGATGCCACTAGGTACACTGAGTGTTTGCTAGTATAATGGCTTAGTTATAATTAGTTGGAGTGTGCAACGCAGGCAGACTTGCTGCAAATGTCTTGGCACTAGTGGGACTATAGCAAAGTCCAATAGCCACGTATAGGATGCCACTAGGTACACTGAGTGTTTGCTAGTATAATGGCTTAGTTATAATTAGTTGGAGTGTGTAACGCAGGCAGACGTGCTGCAAATGTCTTGGCACTAGTGGGACTATAGCAAAGTCCAATAGCCACGTATAGGATGCCACTAGGTACACTGAGTGTTTGCTAGTATAATGGCTTAGTTATAATTAGTTGGAGTGTGCAACGCAGGCAGATGTGCGCTGCAAATGTCTTGGCACTAGTGGGACTATAGCAAAGTCCAATAGCCACGTATAGGATGCCACTAGGTACACTGAGTGTTTGCTAGTATAATGGCTTAGTTATAATTAGTTGGAGTGTGCAACGCAGGCAGATGCGCGCTGCAAATGTCTTGGCACTAGTGGGACTATAGCAAAGTCCAATAGCCACGTATAGGATGCCACTAGGTACACTGAGTGTTTGCTAGTATAATGGCTTAGTTATAATTAGTTGGAGTGTGCAACGCAGGGAGATGCGCGCTGCAAATATCTTGGCACTAGTGGGACTATAGCAAAGTCCAATAGCCACGTATAGGATGCCACTAGGTACACTGAGTGTTTGCTAGTATAATGGCTTAGTTATAATTAGTTGGAGTGTGCAACGCAGGGAGATGCGCGCTGCAAATGTCTTGGCACTAGTGGGACTATAGCAAAGTCAAATAGCCACGTATAGGATGCCACTAGGTACACTGAGTGTTTGCTAGTATAATGGCTTAGTTATAATTAGTTGGAGTGTGCAACGCAGGCAGACGTGCTGCAAATGTCTTGGCACTAGTGGGACGATAGCAAAGTCCAATAGCCACGTATAGGATGCCACTAGGTACACTGAGTGTTTGCTAGTATAATGGCTTAGTTATAATTAGTTGGAGTGTGCAACGCAGGCAGATGCGCGCTGCAAATGTCTTGGCACTAGTGGGACTATAGCAAAGTCCAATAGCCACGTATAGGATGCCACTAGGTACACTGAGTGTTTGCTAGTATAATGGCTTAGTTATAATTAGTTGGAGTGTGCAACGCAGGCAGATGCGCGCTGCAAATGTCTTGGCACTAGTGGGACTATAGCAAAGTCCAATAGCCACGTATAGGATGCCACTAGGTACACTGAGTGTTTGCTAGTATAATGGCTTAGTTATAATTAGTTGGAGTGTGCAACGCAGGCAGACGTGCTGCAAATGTCTTGGCACTAGTGGGACTATAGCAAAGTCCAATAGCCACGTATAGGATGCCACTAGGTACACTGAGTGTTTGCTAGTATAATGGCTTAGTTATAATTAGTTAGAGTGTGCAACGCAGGCAGACGTGCTGCAAATGTCTTGGCACTAGTGGGACTATAGCAAAGTCCAATAGCCACGTATAGGATGCCACTAGGTACACTGAGTGTTTGCTAGTATAATGGCTTAGTTATAATTAGTTGGAGTGTGCAACGCAGGCAGATGCGCGCTGCAAATGTCTTGGCACTAGTGGGACTATAGCAAAGTCCAATAGCCACGTATAGGATGCCACTAGGTACACTGAGTGTTTGCTAGTATAATGGCTTAGTTATAATTAGTTGGAGTGTGCAACGCAGGGAGATGCGCGCTGCAAATGTCTTGGCACTAGTGGGACTATAGCAAAGTCCAATAGCCACGTATAGGATGCCACTAGGTACACTGAGTGTTTGCTAGTATAATGGCTTAGTTATAATTAGTTGGAGTGTGCAACGCAGGCAGACGTGCTGCAAATGTCTTGGCACTAGTGGGACTATAGCAAAGTCCAATAGCCACGTATAGGATGCCACTAGGTACACTGAGTGTTTGCTAGTATAATGGCTTAGTTATAATTAGTTAGAGTGTGCAACGCAGGCAGACGTGCTGCAAATGTCTTGGCACTAGTGGGACTATAGCAGAGTCCAATAGCCACGTATAGGATGCCACTAGGTACACTGAGTGTTTGCTAGTATAATGGCTTAGTTATAATTAGTTGGAGTGTGCAACGCAGGCAGATGCGCGCTGCAAATGTCTTGGCACTAGTGGGACTATAGCAAAGTCCAATAGCCACGTATAGGATGCCACTAGGTACACTGAGTGTTTGCTAGTATAATGGCTTAGTTATAATTAGTTGGAGTGTGCAACGCAGGCAGATGCGCGCTGCAAATGTCTTGGCACTAGTGGGACTATAGCAAAGTCCAATAGCCACGTATAGGATGCCACTAGGTACAATGAGTGTTTGCTAGTATAATGGCTTAGTTATAATTAGTTGGAGTGTGCAACGCAGGCAGACGTGCTGCAAATGTCTTGGCACTAGTGGGACTATAGCAAAGTCCAATAGCCACGTATAGGATGCCACTAGGTACACTGAGTGTTTGCTAGTATAATGGCTTAGTTATAATTAGTTGGAGTGTGCAACGCAGGCAGACGTGCTGCAAATGTCTTGGCACTAGTGGGGCTATAGCAAAGTCCAATAGCCACGTATAGGATGCCACTAGGTACACTGAGTGTTTGCTAGTATAATGGCTTAGTTATAATTAGTTGGAGTGTGCAACGCAGGCAGATGCGCGCTGCAAATGTCTTGGCACTAGTGGGACTATAGCAAAGTCCAATAGCCACGTATAGGATGCCACTAGGTACACTGAGTGTTTGCTAGTATAATGGCTTAGTTATAATTAGTTGGAGTGTGCAACGCAGGCAGATGCGCGCTGCAAATGTCTTGGCACTAGTGGGACTATAGCAAAGTCCAATAGCCATGTATAGGATGCCACTAGGTACACTGAGTGTTTGCTAGTATAATGGCTTAGTTATAATTAGTTGGAGTATGCAACACAGGCAGACGTGCTGCAAATGTCTTGGCACTAGTGGGACTATAGCAAAGTCCAATAGCCACGTATAGGATGCCACTAGGTACACTGAGTGTTTGCTAGTATAATGGCTTAGTTATAATTAGTTGGAGTGTGCAACGCAGGCAGATGCGCTCTGCAAATGTCTTGGCACTAGTGGGACTAAAGCAAAGTCCAATAGCCACAGATAGGATGCCACTAGGTACACTGAGTGTTTGCTAGTATAATGGCTTAGTTATCAGTTGAAGTGTGCAGAGGACAAGAGGGTACAGTGGCAGGATTGTGGTCTTCTGGGTAGAGGAATGGAAGCCTGCCTTTCTATTCCCTCCTAATGGTGAAATGCAGGGAGGAAATCCCTGACCTTGGCTGCACAGACGCTGACGCTGTTTTCAGGACCTGTCACCTTAACTCTGACCCTGCCGGTTTGAGCCCTTAAAAGGACTGCTATAAAGTGCTCTCCCTATGCTGTCCAGCGCTGTGTATGCAGCGCATACAGCTGTATCAGCTATAGGACTCAGGAGGACGGAGCTGCGACACTGATGTCTGACACCAAAGACGCAGAAGGCAGATAATGGCGTCCGTGAAGAAAATGTCCGGTTTTATAATGCAGGGACATGTGACATGCAGATCCTATCACACATGCCGTTGCTTCTCTGGCTCAAAGTCCACTTAGCTGTGTGTGTGTCTGTGATTGGCTGACATGCTGGCCCGCCCCACAAGACGCGCGCGCTTAGGGAAGGAAGACAAGAAAAAAAAAAAAAAATGGCGATCGCCATTATAGAAACAGCAGTGATCTGAAGGCGCTGTTCACGCACACTATACACTGAAATGTGATAATAGTTTGATTCACAGAGTGAATTACACTATTACAGCAGAAACCAAGCTATGATTTAGCTGTTTTTTGGCTGCTAGAACCGTTCTCGAACGTTTCTAGAACTATCGAGCTTTTGCAAAAAGCTCGAGTTCTAGTTCGATCTAGAACATGCCCCAAAATCACTCGAGCCTAGAACTGGAGAACCACGAACCACGAACCGCGCTCAACTCTATTAATGAGTAGTGGGTGGGCAATGTTTAATACAGAAATAGCTCTCCCATCCAAGGTTGTCTCTTATTAATATATTGCAGTCATCATATTATATAACACTGGGTACCACTAGCGGACACAGACAGAAAAGGGCCCCTATGCAAAAGCAGTAAATGGGTCCTTAGCAGTCCAATAACATATCAAAATGCACAATTCCACCTACCTTAGAGGTTCAAATGGGCCCTCTTACCTCTTGAACCACTGTGCAGCCCCACAGGTTCCTCCAATGATATGTCCGCCGCTAATGTGTGCTTAGAATTGCTAATATTGCCATTTTATATAGTTAGTTCATCTGTTTTCATTTAGCTATTTGATATCACATGATAAAAAAACAGACTAGATCCTTCTATGCTCTATGTGGAAACAAGAAGTCAATTTCCCCCGCTTGAGTGAAGAGTCACTGCAAAAGCAATGGCAGGGTGAGGAGGGGTTGCTGCTGGGTAAGTAGTATAGGCTCTGTGTGCACGCTGCATCTTTGTGGTGACCACAAAGATGTAGCGTTTTTGGCAAAAATGCATCCAAAAAACGCATGCGTTTTATGATGCGTTTTGATGTGTTTTTTACTGTGTTTTTGCCCAATACATTTTTTAAGTTGAATGTATTGACTGGAAAGGCCCAAAAATGCTGGCAACAAATGCAAAAGAATCGACATTTTGCATCTTTGTGGTCACCACAAAGGTGCAGCCAAAAAAACTGCAACGTACGCACAGCAAAAATGAAATCTCATAGACTTTGCTGGGGAAGGAAATTCATGCAGTTTTGACAAAAGCGCAAAAATGCGGCAAAAAAACACAGCGTGTGCACAGGGCCTAAAAGGGAAATGATTAATGCAGAGACAAGAGACTACTGATTTCTACATAAAGCAGAGAAAAGAGCAACATTTAATGGATAGAAAGGCATAATGAACAATTGCAAGTACACCGTGCCAAACAGCATGATGACTACAATATATTAAGACGATAAAAACTTTGATGGGAGTGTTTCTTTAACCCTTTCACTTCAAAGCCTGTTTTTACCTTCATGACCAGGCCCCATTTTTCAATTCTGACCAGTGTCACTTCATGTGGTAATAACTCCAAAACGCTTCAATATTTCTCAGTAATTCTGAGATTATTTTTTGCGGGTAATTTTGGTCAATATGGTTTGTATTTGTTTATGAAAATATTAAAAGTGAAAAAAAAATTGAAAATGTATACATTTTTGCTATTTGAATTTTTCTTGCTTATAAACCAGATAGCTATGTCTACTTTTTGTAGGGAAGTTAGAAGGGTTAACAGTTTATCAGTTGTTTCTCATATTTACAACAACATTTACAAAACCAATTTTTATTCTGACCACGTTTGAAATGACCTATGAGAGAGAAATGACCAAAACGTATCACTGTTTAAAACTCCACCCATGAAAGAGCTCAAAACCACATTCAAGAAGTTTATTAACCCTTTCAGTGCTTCATTGGAATTAAAGCAAAGTGGAAACAAACAATGAAACGTTTTACATTTTCCCGCAAAAATATTGCTGGCCCTATTTTTTTCATTTACACAAGGTTCACAGGAGAAAGTGGACTATACTATTAGTTAAGCAATTTTTTTTCAGTATGCCGATACTCAATATGTTGTGACAAACTACTGTTTGGGTGTACGTCAAGGAAGGAACTATTTGAATTTTGAAACACAAAATTGGCTGGAACAGATAACGGGCACCATGTTGTGTTTGCGGAGCCCCTGAGGTGTCTAATCAGTGGAAACCTCCACACACAAATGAGCCAATTTGGTAAACTAGACCCTTCAATGAATTTATCTAGATTTGTAATGAGCATGTTGAACTCACAGGTGTTTCAAAGAATTTTAGAACATTCAGCCATGAAAATGAAAAATAAAATACATTTTTACCATAGAAATGTTGCTTTAACCCCAATTTATTTTTCATTTTTACAAGGTTAACATTAGAAAATGGACCATTGACTCTATTGTAAACTTCTATGAGTACAGGGATACACCTCATTTAGTGGTAAACTATTGATTAGGTACACTGCAGGGTTTGGAAGAGAAGGAGCGGCACTTCAATTTTTGAGCCCATAATTGATTAGAATAGACAGCAGATGCAATGTTGTGTTTGCAGAGCCCCTGATGTACCCAATTAGGAAAAAAAAAACACATGAACCCATTTTGGATACTATATTCCTCAAGGAATTTATCTAGAGGTGTGAGCATTTTTGACCCACGGGTGCTTCACAGAGTTTATAACATTGAGCAGTGAAAATTAATAAATAATTTTTTACTGCAAACATTTTGTCTTATCCCTATTTTTTTAATTTTCACAAGGGTATCAGGGGAAAGTGGACAATTGAGTATGTTGTGCAACTTCTCCTGAGTGCACTGATACCCCTCTGTGGTGGAAAACTATGATGTGGGTGCATGGCAGGGCTTGGAAGGGAAGAAGCACTATTAAAATTTCAGAGTATCATTTTGCCTGGAATAGATTGCAGCCACCATGTCACATTTGAAGATCTCATGAAATGCCAAAACAGAAGAAACTGATGAAGGTAAATGAGCGGCCCCAGAAGAAGAGGCAGCTCCTGCAGAAACAGTTATAGCTGCGCCGGAGACATGGTAAATATAGCGCGCTTGCTTTATTATTATTTTTTATTTCCTGTGTTTCTAGAACCCAATCATTAGCCAGAGTTCCCTGAGAACTCCGGACCCGGTTTCGCCACCCGGATACTTTGAAACCACGCGGGTCCAAACTTTCACAGTCTAGATCCACCCATTATTATTATTTTTATTATTATTATTATTATTATTATTATTATGATCTTTTTTGCTAAAATGTTTCTAATATAAAACATTAAAAAGTCACTTTTTTATTTTTTCATGGAGTATAATGGAAAATACTGTATATGTTGAATCAATGAAAATATATGTTTTCTTCTAGTGGGTACAAAGTGTAAGATGAATAATTCATTCTGAAGGTGAGACTCCATTGTAGGTCGGTGTTGTCATGTACAAGTTCAGAGAACTGTTAACATTCATCTAAATTAACCTAGTCAAAATTTCTCCACAAATTCTTTCTGAAAATATCAACTCATAAATAAACATGCAAACTTTCCAAAGAGTGGGCAACCACAAGGGAAATGCTCCTGAATTAATAACCCTCGTATTAAAGAGTTCTTCAAAACATGAGCAGGTAATAATAGAAATAGTTACAGCATTTGAAGAACAAGGCAGGTTAGCATAGTATAATTTCCAGTATTCAAATAATATGCATGTGCCCAAGCTATTACTATTTGTTCTAAAAGAACAGAAACAACAGCTCTACAATAGGATGGAATATGTTATTAAAATTTTTAAGCATTTTCCATTTTGCTATTAATTTTCTTTCCTATTCTTTCAGTTAGTTAGGCAGTTGACACTTTTAACAACTCAAGAATTGTAATTTTTGGATTGCAACTTGTATCAAAAAGTAATATTTTGTAAAAAAAAAAAGTTTGTCATTTTATTTTTTTTAAACTGTTTACTTAAACAAAGCTTTTATCCACTAAATGGGAGTTTCCACAAAACAAAATATAAGAGGTCTCAGAGAACGTATACATATATTAAACATATAAAAAACTACAATGGGAGACAGATCACAAAGACATCATTGGGGGAAGAAATATGGGGTATTGTGGGAGATCGGGAGGGGGAAGGTATGTGTACCATATTTACACTATAGTTGACAGCAAAAGGGCCCAATGGCACTGGCCTTTATCTTTCAGTCCGCTGTGTACGAATCCCACGGGGTTCATACTTTCTGGAAAGAGCTGTTATGTTTGTTTAAGCAGTGGGACCTTATCATTGCTCGGACTACAAACTCATGTGCATGACAGTCCCATATACCCCGTGCTCTGATTGACATCTTACTTAATGTAAAATCTCTATTTAGTGCCTGCTGTTGGTGGGGGCAGCTCTCTGGACTCTGCTACATGACTACATCTAAATATTCTGATTGTGTCAGAATGGTTGCAAACAGTAATCTAACAGATATATCATTGGATTCAGGATCTCCTTGCATACATCTTGATGCTCTCAGATCAGGTAGAAAAAACCTGCTTACATATTCCTTTTAAACAGTACCATCTAAGCATCCTCACCTCTTTTTTCTTCATCCACCATCATGTGTATTAATTTCAGCCTCTTCACTACTGGCTTTGGCATCTGGTGTGTCTCGGCCTTAAACATTTTTGTAAGCTGTGAAATCGCAACGCTTGTGTTATGACAACCTTCACCTAAGTGACAGTGAGGGATGCAGTAATATCTTATGCCTAGATGTGCCAGAAGACAGGTCCTGGAGTGCATAGGACAAAAAGAAAGCACAGAATGAATGATGGGGGAAAAGAAGAGAAGCAGAAAACTGGATGATGGGTTATGAGAAACACCAGGCTAATGGTCATTGACGTATTATATTTTTATATATTTGATTTTATTATTTTGTGGGTTCATGTGAGATTCTAGAACATAACAAGGAACTTTCAATTCACAGATAATAGCTTTGCTTTAAATCAATTTTCCATTTAAAATCCACGTGGTTTGCCAAATTAGAATCCTGTCAAATCTGATCATTTCTAATAGGAATAAATGCTTGAGTGCTTAGACATTGTGTAGGCTAAATGACAGAGAAATGTCTGTGAGTACAAAAATTTACATATTTCATTTTATTTCATAGTAACAGATTCCCAGTCAGCCACCAGCAACAATTTCCAACCATGACATGTTTGTTATTCAATTACAGAGACCCTTATTGTAGCCAATGTGATACCTCTCTTTTCTCTTGTAAAACATGCTGAATGGACTTAACATTTTTTATGTTGCTCTTGTATGTAAATTAATTAAGCAATTATACTTTTGTCTAAATCACCTAAGGTCATATATGTTTGTGAAAATAACTCCCAGTTAATCTTTTTCCAGTGTAGGTGTCAGTTTGTAAAAGGGTAAAATATCTAATTGGTGTAGGGATCAATATTTTAGACCATGTCGTCAGAAATAGGGAAAAGATTAATTACTAATGGAAGATGCTAAGAAAGCATTAACGAAGAAAATGAACACAATTCAAGCAGTTACTTAAAATCCAAGCTCAGAGTATTCGAAATAAAGGTCAGTCATTAAAACGAGTTTAAAACACTTTTTGGGTAAATCTGAAGTACATTAATATATTTACTGTATTTACAGTTCTGATAAGCAAAAAATGCTCTTGTTATAAACAATAATCAACTTAGATCAGAGGTTTATGAAGTCATAAATTTAGATCCAGGATTTTGGAATTTGTTGAATAAATTGTGTATGATACACTCCATCGTTCCTAGGTGTATTACCACTTTGGATTACAACTTTTAGTCACTGCCCACAATTTTATTAATGAGTTCAATTATGGTTTTCATCAAAGTATGACAATAAAACTACAGTAGCACTATTGCTGCAATAAAAAAAATCCAGAAAACATCAATGGACTCCTTATAGTCAATAGGATTACTGTTGTAAGATTTAAGCCCGCTTTACACGCTGCAATGTATCTTACAATGTGTCGGCGGGGTCACGTCGTAAGTGATGCACATCCGGCATCGTAAGGTACATTGCAGTGTGTGACAGGTACTTGCGATTGTGATTGAACGGTAAAATGTTCATCGCATACACATCGTACCTTTCTCTAGAATTGCATGTCAGATTGTTCATCGTACCCGGGGTAGCACACATTGCAGTGTGTGACACCCCGGGAACGACGAACAGATCTTACAAGCGTCCTGCCCACAATGCGAAAGGAAGGAGGTGGGCGGGATGTTTACGTCCCGCTCAGCTCTGCCCCTCCGCTTCTATTGGCCGTCGATGTGACGCCGAACGTCCCTCCGATTCCAGGAAGTGGACGTTCACCACCCACATCGAGGTCGTATGGAAGGTAAGTACGTGTGACGGGGGTTAATCGTTTGTGCCGCACGTTCAACAAATTGAACGTGCCACACATACGATGGGGGTGTTGCAAATCACATATGATATCATATGCGAAATTGCAACGTGTAAAGCAGGCTTTACTATTGTCCATTGACAATGCAGTCATGGCCAAAGCTTTTGAGACTCAAACAAATTTTGGTTTTAGGGTTGTAGATATAATAGTCAGATATTTCTATAGCACACTATATCTTAGGGGTTCAGCAATAGATATAGCTGTGGTCTGTCCTTGTTAGGACAGAAGCTAATGGGATAACAGGCTTAGAGGATTCTCCAGGGATATCTAGGGTCAGAAGCAAGGTGTAAACCTGAATACCCATTCCATAGGAGATGATTGTTTACCCCTATGCCTGCTTATCTGGTGAGACCACTCCAATTTACAATAATTTCTGACTCCTTATATGTATGACTCTTTGTACTGTTGGTGTTATATGATTAGATTATCTATGTCACCATGAGATTATGATTTGATTATGCTGTGTTTTTCTATTTAGGTATTTTGTATCTCGGTGAGACCACTGTCCATTTAGGGGTATAGAAAAAATACTTTTTGTTTTTTGTTTCGTTTGTTATATTGTGTTTTTTTGTCTTGATTCTTTGGCAACTCTGGTTTGGGCCCCTATAAAATCAAACCTTCCTTCCTTGGTCCGAGGACCCAAATTGCTATTTCCAGAGTGGCTATTGGTTGCTTAATAAACCACGTTGTCTATGGGTGTTTTTAACAAACTTTTAATAGTATTAATTAAAGGTTATTTGTAGCCCTTTTATTTCTTTGCTGCATAGTATATATGTAGTATACTGAAGTACAATTATGAGCATTTGGTAAGTTTTTAAACTTTTATTGAAAAATAAATCAAACTTATAAAAAGACTTAATATTTATAGTGTTGACCATTATTTTTCAAGATTTCTGCAATTCACCCTGGCATACTGGATTTCAGCTTCTGAGCAAATCCTGTCTGACAGCAACCCATTTCTGCCTAATCAGTGCTTAGAGTTTATAAAAGCGTTTGTGTTTTTGTTTGTCCACTTACTTTATGAAGGCTGAAAATAGATTGCCAATAAAATGTTCCCGGGTTATGGACCCAAGTAGTCAATATTTTGTCCACCAATCAAACAAGTTATCACTTTGCCTTCTTATATGGTTATCCATGATTCTGAAAAAAAGCATTATTCATCACCGAATTGCTACTGGATCATTAGGATAAGTTAATTTTGGAGAATGTTTATGAAATATTATTTATTCTTGGCCATGATCTGAGGCAAACCTTTGAGCAAGCCTACACCCCTGGAAAAAGTGCAACCCCACACATGAATGGTTTCAGAATTATTGACTGTATGCATGACACTAAACTTATGTTTGCATTCACCTTTTCTTTGTTTGAAGGGGGCTTCATCAGAGAAAATTGCTTTACCTCAGTCCTCTGCAGTTCAATCCCTTTACTAACTGCAGAATGGCAGTCTGACCTTGATGGTTTTCTGGGACAAAAAGTGGCTGGTGTTTAACTTATGCTATAATTGAATCATTTCTTTTAGAGACAGACCTGGGAAACTAATGGTGTGCAAAATTATTATGCAACAAAGTGAAAAACTTAAATTTGCATAGGTTAAATTTAGAGATGAAAAATTCAATCATTTTGGGATTTATAGTCAAATTTTCTGAAATTTGTAGTTTCACATTAATTTGAATATTCTAAGATTCAAATCGCAGTTCACAAAAAACACTTGCTCAGCATTATTTTCAACACTGCAATGGAGAGCAAGTAAATGTAATTTTTCCATGCTACCCAGCTTCCTCATAATGCCCTGCAATTATGAAATCTTACAGATTATCATAATTTGCACAGTGGTGGTCAGTATGTTGGCCATCAGTGGTTCCCAGAAGGTATTTTTCTATCTCTACTGTCACTATTCAAGTCTCTCCTCTAGAGTTCAAGCTATTCTGATCAGCAGAGCTCTATCTTTCCTTAAGGCCTGAAACACACATCTGTGAAACACGTGCGTGTTTGGTCCGTTTCCGTATATACCGGAGACACGGCCAAACGTGCACCAATGTTATTTAATGTTTGAGGACACATGTGCGTTTTTCATTAAGGTCCGTGGGTCCGTGTGCATGCTACGTTTGTGTCTCCGTTTTGCACGGAAGCATGTCCGTTTTCAGCACGCAACACGCAGCACGGACCCAATGAAAGTCAATGGGTCTGTGCGCACGTCCGAGTGACACGGACGCATCTCTGTTTTCTCCCTGTAAGTTTTGTGCTCTTTCCATGTGATGTCGGTCTTTTTTCTTTTTCTGTTTCATTCTCTCCCTTAGTCCGTCGGTCGGTCTCTCTCTATGTCTGTCGGTCGATCTCTCTGTCTTATCTGTCCCTCTTGCTGTCTATCGGTCAGTTCCCCCCTCTCTCATACTTACTGTTCCCCGATCTCCGGCGCGGCGCTGCACGGCCGTTCTCTAAACTCCGGCGGCTTTTCCTCTTTTGAAAAAGCCGGCCGCTCATTAATCAATCTCGTATTCCCTGCTTTCCCCGCCCACCGGCAAATATGATTGGTTGCAGTGAGACACGCCCACACGCTGAGTGACAGCTGTCTAACTGCAACCAATCACAGCCGCCGGTGGGCGTGTCACTATGGAGCAGAGAAATAAATAATTAAAAAAAACGGCGTGCGGTCCCCCCTATTTTAATACCAGCCAGATAAAGCCATACGGCTGCAGGCTGAAATTCTCAGGATGGGGAGCCCCATGTTATGGGGAGCCCCCCAGCCTAACAATATCAGCCAGCAGACGCCCAGAATTGCCGCATACATTATATGCGACAGTTCTGGGACTGTACCCGGCTCTTCCCGATTTGCCCTGGTGCGTTGGCAATCGGGGTAATAAGGATCCAGCGGTGGCCGCGGGTTACCTCACTAACCGCTCAGCTGATCGTGCTACTCACCTCATTTGCTGCGTGGAGCTGACAGGAGCGGCGGTGTATTCTGCTGCTCCTGTCACCTTCATGCAGCAGAGCTGGATGCGACGCTGGAGGTCCGTGGATTACGCCGGACATGGAGGGCTTTGTTGGGGTTAATAAATTGGTAATGAGGGAATTTGTTAGTGTTTTTTATTTCTAATAAAGGATTTTTCGGGTGTGTCTGTTTTTTAACTGTAACTTACAGATTAATCATGGAAGGTATCTCGGGGAGACGCCTGACATGATTAATCTAGGATTTAGTGGCAGCTATGGGCTGCCATTAACTCCTTATTACCCCGATTGTCAACACACCAGGGCAAATCGGGAAGAGCCAGGTACAGTCCCAGAACTGTCGCATATAATGGCTGATATTGTTAGGCTGGGGGCTCCCCATAACGTGGGGCTCCCCATCCTGAGAATACCAGCCTGCAGCCGTATGGCTTTATCTGGCTGGTATTAAAATAGGCGGGGGACCGCACGCCGTTTTTTTAAATTATTTATTTATTTATTTTACTGCACAGTATAGACACGCCCACCGGCTGCTGTGATTGGGTGCAGTGACACAGCTGTCACTCAGCGTGGTGGGCGTGTGTGACTGCAACCAATCACAGGCGCCTGTGGGCGGGGAAAGCAGGGAATACGAGATTGATTAATTAGCGGCCGGCATTTTCAAAATAGTAAAAGCCGCCGGAGTTTTTATAACAGCCGTGCAGCGCCGCGCCGGAGATCGGGGAAAGGGGAACGGTGAGTATGAGAGAGGGCTGCTCAATTCAGTCACTCAGGGGATTAGCGGTCACCGGTGAGTCCTTCACAGGTGACCGCTAATCAGTACGCGGCACACAGACAGAGCCGCGACATGACAATGAAGTCGGGTGAAGTTCACCCGAGTTCATTCTCATCGCGCAACTCTGTCTGCTGTCAGCCGACATGTATCAACGACATTGTGCATCACACACACACGGAACATTTCACACGGGCAACACACACATGTCAGTTATTTCACTCACGCACACACGGACATTCCACACGCACATACGGCTAGCATACGGGATACACACTCAGGCCACACGTACCATAAAAACGGACCTAAAAAACGGAAAACGGACCCAAAAAACGGCCCGTTTTACACGGACGTGGTTTTAACGGATGTGTGTTTTCGGCCTAAGAGCGTAAGCTCTTATGGTTAGCAAAGTCCTTTCTTGCCTTTAAAGTGTAAGCTCTAATGGAGAGCGACATTCTCTCTCTTCTGTCCCCCACATTTATTTTAAGAGCAATTACATGCTTTCCCGTTTTGACATTGTCAAATGATTTGCTTATCTCTAGTTAAAGTGAGAATAATAAACAAGCAACTCAAAATGAACAAAAATACATTTCCAACATTTAAAAAAATATCAGTGACTAATATTCCCACCCTTTTTAAAAACAGTACAAAAAATCCTTCCATTCATGGAGTATGTCAGTTTCTTAATGTATTGGCAGCCAACTTTTTGGCAGCACCAACCACAGACTCACAGACACTGTTTATAGAGGTGTACTGGTTTTTTTAATGCTACATGTTGTATTTAAGAAGGGTTTAGGCCAGGTGAGGAAGCTAGTCTTGTCATTATTCTTTCAAGGCTTCATTAAACTCATTTCATGAAAGAGAGCAATGTCCTGCAATCATGGTTTTCTTGAAAGATAGTTTTGTTCTTGACAACTGTTTGAAAGAAAGTGGCTTCCAGAAACTGGTAGCAGGATTGACACTTGATATTAAGTCTATCTTCAACTTGAAAAGGTCCAATTAGCTCATGTATGATAATACCAGCTCATAGCAAAACTTCAGTTCCTTTCTTTTCAATGTTTTATATATTGATACATACTGTACACAATAATATATGTCAAACAGGAAACACGGTCTTGTAGCAAGGAAAAAAAAAATAGCAGAGATATGGTCAACACTAAGAGATGCTTAAGAACTTACAAAGGTTCAAAGAAAATTAATGCCTAGGTATTAACAGACCTAAAAGACCTTGAACCTCATTGTTAAAATCCAAAGCTGAAATTATTAAAAATAACACGTATACATTTTTTAGATTTCAGACATAGGAGAGAGAGACGGACAAGGGAGGCAAGTAGAGGTAATAGAGACTAATATTCTAGTTGCAGGTAGAAAGAAAATAGTAAGGTAGAAAAAAGAAGAAAATAAGAGAAGTGGAATGGTTGGTCCGGGAGCCAGTCATCCTCAGGAATCAATGGGATGAGGCAAGTAGTGGAGGTAGAGCTTACACATTGAGAGGGAGAAGTCATGCAAGAGCTGTTCTTTATGTCACGCTGGTAAGGACGTGAGGACAAAGAACCATCCTACCCATCCAAGATAAGTATGGCATTCTGCGCGATGAGATTTGTGCAATAACTGCTAATAAGAGAGGTCTGTAAATGAGATCGAATAACGTTCTAAGGGGTTTACCAATTTTGACACCTAGGTACTGTATGTGATGTGGCTAGATGGCCAATGGAAATGGAATAAAGATTTAAAAATCTTAATAGACTTTGAAGGCACATTGTAACTTAGAGCCTGATTTTCAATAGATTTATTTTGAAATTTGACCAAAGGCCATATACTTCTTAAATACTCATAAGTCCAGGGATGCCTCTCTCAGGTTGTGACATTATTACCAGAAGGTCATCAGCAAAGGCCGCTGAGTTATGATGTATTCCTTGAAGTTTAATACCTGCTATTTCATGGCATTGTTGGATGGACCATATCAAAGGCTCCATCACCATGACAAAAAAGGAGGGGTGTGAGGGGGCAGCCCTGCCTTATTCCATTCCTAATAGCAATGGGGGCAGTGAGTGTGTTGTTTATTTTAATCCAGGCTGTGAGATATGTATACATTTGCATTATTGATTATACTATGTCAGGGGGGAAGTGAAAACTCTGTAACACTTCCTGCAGGAATGTCCAGTCCACCCTATCAAACGCCCTTTTGGTGTTCGTGCCCAGTAGCATCAGTGGTAAATTGTGAAGTTTAAAGAATTGAATGAGGTGTAGGATATGCAAAGCATTATCTTTTCTTTCTCTCCCCTTGATAAATCCTGTTTGATACGGCGATATGAGAGTGGGAAGACTTGCAACTATACAGTTGACAAGCATGCTGGCATACATTTTTAGATCCACACTTAGAAGCAAAATTGGATAACAATTGCTGCAGCATTCTGGTTGTTTATCCTCCTTATGAATGAGGGAAATGTGGGCCTCTAGCGCTTGTTTTGGAAATGAGTTGCCTTGTAGTACTGCATTGCATGCATTTAGGAGGTGGTCTAATGTTTTGAAAAAGATTTTATAGTACATAATGGGCAGACTGTCTTGGCTGGGGGCTTTCCCTGAGGGGCTCTTTGCTAGGGTGGACTGGACCTCTGATAGAGTAAATGGTTTGGATATGGTTACTTGTTGAGAGGGAGGGAGTTTAGGGAAGTTAAATTTAGTGAGATAGAAAATATAAAACTGAGCATTCAGTCCTATTTACAATTATTGTTTTTTGGGACAAATTTGTATAACTCTGAATAGTATTGAAGGAATTCGGTCAAAATTTGTGAGTAGTCAAGGGTGTGCTGGCTTTCAGAAGTTTTTAACGCGTAAATGAATGTATGCGCTTACCTTCTTTTAATCGGTAAAATAATTAATTTTGAATCCTTGTCGCCATGCAGGAGCATGCGAGTTTTCCAATTTAAGTAAAATGTGGCAGATTGTTTATTAAAAAAATCCTTAAGAGCTAGATCTTTGGCGGTTAGAGCCTCTACTGTCTGTTGGGAGAGAGATCTCTTGTGTTGGAGTTCTAATATGGCAATTTCTTCATAAAAGTTTTGTTCCTGTGATTTCCTCTGTTTATTAAGATTTGAAAAGTTAGAAATTATTTTCTCTCTGACGAGTGCTTTGTGGGCTTCCTAAAGAGTCGGTACATAGATATCTGGAGTTTCATTAATTCTAAAGTGTTTATAGAGACCCTTGGAGATACTTTTTTGTTGTCGTCTGAGGAAAGAATTGATTCATATAATCTCCCTGTTCAATAAAGGGAATAGGATTATTGAAGTGAAAAGCTAGAAGAGAAAATCACGTGATCTGAGTGGATGGTTGGAAGGATTCCAGCATCTGTGACAATAGGGAGAAAAGACCTAGAGATAAAAATGTAGTCTATCCTGTGTTACGAGTGGGAAAAAAAGTATAATCCCTAGTCATCAGATCAGTAATCAGTCAACCGTAGCCAGTATGCAGGCTCAGTGGGCCTGCAGGTGGTATGTGCTCTGGACAGGCCAGGTTCCCACCAAGGGAGGAGTACTCACCCACCACCTGCCTGGCGTCAGGATAGGTCCAGACTCTGCAGGGTCCTCTGGCTTTCTGCTTCAAGCAGTGTGCTTCATCTTTTGGGGACGTGGACACTACGGATCAGTTGTGTGGTGGTCCGAGCTGGCTCCATGAGGTTTTATACTGCCAGCGATATTGCAAGACTCATATATGTGATAACAACTAGGGAATAACAATATACATGAACATAGACTGTCCCTATAAAATTTAAATATTTTATTCAATTATTTAAAACGACACCGTGATTTCTAAAAGTGCACAGGAGAGATTGCTAGCCCTCAATAGCTGCACTTATCTGTGCACTGCCTATCAGCGGGGGTTGGCACCCTAAAAATTTGATATGGTGCCCCCCACTCAACGACGACTCTCCCTGCTGCCCCTGAGGTCCCTGCTGTTAAAAGGTGCAGTGCCTAAGATAAGTACAACAGACAAGTTGGTGTGGCAGGTGGACAGTAGGGAGGAAGACAACTTATCTCATTGATGTAAACAGAATAATAATTTCAAGCCTCAACGCCTTTCTCCCAGAAGTGGGTTCCTCAGGAGGCCAATAGTAAACTACAATAGTGGTTCAGGGAAACCCTCAAGCAGAGATCCAAACTTTAGAAAGAGTGTAAGCAGTCGTTTATTGCCTGTATATTAACGTATACAAACATACGCACCCCTCTATATAAGATCCAGCATGTGAGTAACTCCTGTGTGGGAACAAGGTATTGAGGTAGTGCCAGAGAGGGACTATGTGGACTAATGTAATTAGCCTAGATAGGTGAAGATTGGCTTATTCTTATCGGACTAAGTCCATATAGTATCGATTATGATAAATAGGGAGAATCGACACATTAAATAGCACTGTTGTTACTGGTACTGGAATATGTCAATGGATTAACGTCAAAATCCACATGTTCTCCTTGTACACAGGGAGCATGTGTGTGCTGATAGCGGTAATAAATCGGTAACAGCAGGTGGCTAGAACAGGTCCTGCTAAAAGAATTTTTAATGTGTCTGGCAAATTGAGGAAAAACCAGTGGAATTGGCCATAGGAGGGCTTCTAGTCCAATTAGATATAAAGAAAAGCGCAAGCTTATGCTGGGGACAACAATATGTCAATAGGGGCAGGAGGCTGGATGAAGACCTGAGTTAGGCTAATGTGTCCAGGAATTGGGGAAACTCCAGAATGAGCTGGCCTCCATGTGCGGTGGTGGCTGTGCGTGCTGCGCGTCCCGTGTAAAGCACCACTTTCACCATTTTTAATAAAGAAAAGCAGATTAAGAATTACATGAATCAGTGTGAACCTATTTCTTTGGGAAGTTACGAGTGTGCCGGAGTTCTCTCCTTCTTTTGTACTGTCTCTATTACTCCAGAGCACCTACCCTAGGTGATGCTAGGTCTTATCTCTGTTTATGTTCAAGCTCATGCTGCCAGCGGCAGTTTTTTCAGGATTCCAAGCCTGGGTCTCACCAGGTAACCCGAGCAATTAGATGTGTCCAGGTTGTCGAGAGGACTCATAGGGCTCCGGATGGCATCAAATTCTAGCTTTATGTCAGGAGCACCTTCAGACATGTCTCACACCATCAGCGGCCCTTTTGGATCTCTCAATAATCTTCAGTTCCATCTTGCAGATGTTTCAGTTGAAAAGTAGATGTTAAGTGGGCTTTACACGCTACAACATCGCTCAAGTGATCTCGCTGGGGTCACGGATTTTGTGACGCACATCCGGTCGCTTTAGCGATGCCGTTGCGTGTGACACCTATGAGCGATTTTGCATCGTTGCAAAAACGTGCAAAATCGCTCATCGGTGACATGGGGGTCCATTCTCAAATATCGTTACTGCAGCAGTAACGAAGTTGTTCCTCGTTCCTGCGGCAGCACACATCGCTCCGTGTGACACCGCAGGAACGAGGAACCTCACCTTACCTGTGTCCCGGCCACAATGCGGAAGGAAGGAGGTGGGCGGAATGTTACATCCCGCTCATCTCTGCCCCTCCGCTTCTATTGGGCGGCGGTTCAGTGACGCTGCTGTGACGTTGCTGTGACGCTGAACGAACCGCCCCCTTAGAAAGGAGGCAGTTCGCCGGTCACAGCGACGTCACAGGGAAGGTAAGTCCGTGCGACGGGTCCGGGCGATGTTGTGCGACACGGGCAGCGATTGGCCTGTGTCGCACAACCAATGGGGGCGGGTATGCAAGCTGGCAATATCGGTACCGATATCGCAGTGTGTAAAGCAGCCTTTAGCCTTTTATTGAACCAACCTCAGGTCTATTCATCTGCTCTGTCAAAAAGCAATCTCATCTCATCAGTTCATTAAACAGTTGAAAAATCTGTCTTCACATATTTCTTAGCTAAGTTTTAACTTTAACTTTTGTGTCTTGTTCGGTGATGGTCAGTTACAGCCCTCCTTTCCTTGGCCATCTTTTTGAGCACTGAACACTTTGCATTTCTAGGCATGCCAGTGATATACAGTTCTCGCATATTTCAGCACTGGAGGATAATGAGTTCCTCGTTTTTTCTCTCAAAACATTTTTTGTGATTGTTTTGACTATTTGCAGCAAAACTTTTCATGGCTCTGTGATCACGTCCAAGAATCTTAGCAGTTTTAAAGTCCTGCATCCCTCAGTAAAACTTGATACCCAGCACAGAAAAACCATAGGGCTACAAGCTGAGGTCCCAAGCTGTGCGCTTATCTTGGCTCTGTATCAACATTAGAGGGACCATATGTGGCTTTTATTTAAGTATTTAAATAAAAAAATGCATGTATTCATGCCAATTTTAAAAACCCAGCCACGATAAAGCAGACAACTGGGGGCTGGTATTCTCAGGCTAAGGAAACCCATGCTTTAAGGGTACCCCCAGTCTAAAAATAGCAGCCTGAAGTCACCCAGGATTGTCACATTCATTAGCTGTGACAATCCTGGAACTTTACCAGGCTCATCCAAATTGCCCAGGTGCAGTGGCAATTGGAGTAAAAAGGAGATAATGACAGCTCACAGCTGCCACTAAGCCCTGGATTAGTAATGGGAGGTGTCTATGAAACCCCTCCATTACTAATCTGTAAGTGATAGGAAATAAACTCAAACACCCAAAAAATTCTTCATTTGAAATAAAATACACCGTTTTTCAACCTTTTATTAATCCCAAAAACAAACAGGTCCAACATAATCCACATGAGGACCCACGACAATTAAAGCTGAGTTACATCTAAAGTGACAGCTTGCGGGCATAAAACATGACCACCTACTTTGGGTTTCAGGCAGAGAGTGAGCCTCAGCAATGAGTGGTGACTTCACTCATGTTATTTGCAGTCACAGCTGGAGGTTCCCACAGTCCTCCACCTGTGACTGCAGGTAACCTGAACTCAGGTGTCCTCTACAAACGTAGTAACTTCATCTGATGAGGTTACTGAGTTCACAGACCTTCATCTCCTGGCAGATAACCATTTTTTTGCCAAGTGATGCAGATTTTGGGCTGAAATTTCTACACCATATTCCTGCACCCAATCTACACCTCATGAAAAAAATATGCATCAAAACACCATGTAGTTTTGATGCGATAGTGATACGAGTTTTTGCCAGGAGGTGTAGATTGGGTACAGGAATATGGTGTAATTTTCAACACTAAATGTGCATCTCTTGGCCAATAAATGCACCAAAATGGTTTTGATACTGTTTCAGTGCAGTTTTCTGCCAGGAGGTGCAAAGCCTGTGCTGAAATCTGGTGTTACTCTGTAATACTTTGATTTCTGTATATGTTTCCGCTAAATTGCAAAGTGCTGCGGAATATGTTCACTTAATATAAACACAATTATTATGTACACGTGATTGATGTTTTAGCAACAAATGTTGAGGTAGTTTTCTGCCATCTTTAAATAAAGTGCTGTAAAAATGCTACACTGTGTAACTGCTGCTAAATTGACAATTTAAAAATGAAAATGAGAAAAGCATAAAAAAAGTTTTTCTAGGAAAAATTATAATGCCTTTTGAAGTGTTTAATTTTGTGATAATATTTATGTTAACAGTCATGCATTTAGTTTTCTTAAATAGTTTGAGAGTTAACATGACATTTTTTTCAATACTTTTATGACAATGACAAATACATCTCATACTATTACAGTCCCCATAGTATTAGAATTAGGAGTTGTGAAAATCAATTCAAAATTGATCTGCATATATAAAATTCTGCTACAATATAATTTATTTAAGACTGGCAGGGACAAAAGTCAACTAACTTTGAATATTGTGAAAATGATGTGTTGAATATTATTCATAAACATTTCATATTATAAAATGCAAAATAGATAATTTGCTGAATGTGAACAATTTTCAATTCACCTACTATTAATTGCCTAAAATAGCCACAACCATTTTATAGAGTGAAGAATAGTGCATTAGATGTGTGTGTGGACTAGCTAGCTTCCCCGTGATGCCTTGCAGCCATCACATTGCATGAAATAGCATAACAAATTGGCAGACACTATCATAGACCTCTTTCACACGTCCATGTCTCTGGTACGTGTTTGGTCAGTTTCCTCACATACCGGAGACACAGGCACATGTAGACACATTAAAATCAATGGGTCTGCGCTCACGTGCGTGTTCTACCATAGACCGTGTGTCCATGTGGAGCATATGTGTGTCTGTGTTCTCCACACGTCAACATGTCCGTTATTCTCCGGCATCACGTGTGTCACATGGAACGCAAATGGACCACATGGAGGTGTTCTGTGTGACACGCGCCGGAGAAAACACATGTGTTTGACAAAAAAAAACCTTTACCCACCTTCTCCAGCCCTCCTGTCTCTGCTGCTGCTGTCACTTGCTTCCGACCGCCGCTCATTATGCTCATTGAATATTGACTTCACTGTGGCCGGAAGCAGCAGCAGCGGGGAGTCGGCAGGACCGGAGACTGAAGATCAGTGCCACGGACAGCGGCGCCAGGGACAGGTGAGCAGAAAGTTCCCATTTTCCATGTGTTATCACGGATAACAAATGGAGAACACACGTAGTGCCATAAACACAGCTCACGGTGGGCAAAACGCACCTCTGACACGTTCGTGAAAAACGTGCGTGGTTTTTCACGAACGTGTGAAAGAAGCCATAGACTGTTTAACAGCTGAACCAATACATTTTTAACCTCTTCACCCCAAGCCTTATTTATCCTTCCTGACCAGGCCAAATTTTACTATTCTGACCAGTGTCAACTTATGAGGTAATAACTCTGCAACTTTTCCATAGATACTAGTCATTCTGATAACCCTTTTTTTTATGCATCGTAGTTCAGGATAGTGAGAAATTTTGGCCAATGTGATTAGCATTTATATATTAAAATAATGAAAAATTAGCAAAAATTGGGCAATTTTGCAATTTTCAAACTTTTAAATTGTATGCCCTTAAACCAAATAGTTATATCACACAAAATAATTAATAAATAATATTTGTCACTTGTCTACTTTACATCAGCAACATTTTAGGAAAAAAAAATGGAGTTAAGAAGTTATAAAGGTTAAAATATTCTCAGTAATTTTTAATTTTTACAACAAAATTTAGAAACCCATTTTTATTAGGGAAAACATCATATTTGAAGTGACTTTGAAAATCCTTTGTGACTTAAAATATTCAAAAATGACACCATTTTAAAACCTACTCCCAAAAACTACATTCAAGAAGGTTCTTAATCCTTTAGACTTCATCAAGTACTTCAGAACTAGATAGAAATGTTATGCAGGTGCCATGTTACATTGGCAAAGCCAAAAGGTCCTAGAACAGTAGATATTCCTCAAAAGTGGTCCAATTTTACAAACTGCACCCCTCAATAAATTCATCTAAGGGTGCAGTGTGCATATTGACACCAGAGGTGTATCACAGGATTTTACAAAATTGGGCGATAAAGAAAAACTAATCATATTTTTTTAACCACTAAAATGTTGTAATAGCCCCAGATTTCTGATTTTCACAAGGTGAATAAACAGGTGCATAAATCTGTTGTTGACCGCACTTTTGTGCACACCTAAAAAGACAAGTGAAAAAATTGATACTGCTGGACTACAGACCAAACAATATTTTAAGGTTACTCCATCTGCCTCGTTACAGTGAATTTTCCATGGGCATTTTTGTTTGAGTCACGTTTTTCAGAGATGTATACAAAATCCCCCATTAAAGCGGTCATTGTACACTGTGTGCAGAATTATTAGGCATGTTGTATTTTAGAGGATTTTTTTATTATTGATCAACAACTATGTTCTCAATCAACCAAAAAGACTCATAAATATCAAAGCATAATATTTTTGCAAGTTGGAGTGGTTTTTTTTTACATTTGGCTATCTTAGGAGAATATCTGGGCAGGTAACTATTACTGTGCAGAATTATTAGGCAACTTAATAAAAAACAAATATATTCCCATCTCACTTGTCTATTTGCACCAGGTAAACCGATATAACTGCACAAAATTAAGAGATAAACATTTCTAACATGCAAAAACAAAACCCAAAAAAATTAGTGACCAATATAGCCACCTTTCTTTATGACGACACTCAACAGTCTACCCTCCATAGATTCTGTCAGTTGCTTGATCTGTTTATGATCAACATTGCATGCAGCAGCCATTACAGCCTCCCAGACACTGTTCCGTGAGGTGTACTGTTTTCCCTCCTTGTAGATCTCACATTTTATGAGGAACCACAGGTTCAGGTTCTCGATGGGGTTCAGATCAGGTAAACAAGGGGGCCATGTCATTATTTTTTTCATCTTTTAGACCTCTACTGGCCAGTAATAGCGTGGAGTAGTTGGATGCATGTGATGGAGCATTGTCCTGCATGAAAATCCTGGGGTTTTTTTAACGATACCGACTTATTCCTGTACCACTGCTTGAAGAAGTTGTCTTCCAGAAACTGGCAATAGGTCTGGGAATTGAGCTTCTCTCCATCCTCAACCCGAAAAGGTCCCACACGTTCATCTTTGATGATACCAGCCCATACCAGTACCCCACCTCCACCTTGCAGGCGTCTGAGTCGGAGTGGAGCTCTCTGCCCTTTACTGATCCAGCCTCTGGCCCATCCATCTTGCCCATCAATAGTCACTCTCATTTCATTTGTCCATAAAACCTTTGAAAAATCATTCTTAACATATTTGTTGGCCCAGTCTTGACGTTTTATCTTACGTTTCTTCTTCAAAGGTGGTCGTTTTTCAGCCTTCCTTACTTTGGCCATGTTCCTGAGTATGGCACACCATGTGCTTTTTGATACTCCAGTAACGTTGCAGCTCTGAAATGTGGCCAAACTGGTGGCAAATGGTATCTTGGCAGCTTCACGCTTGATTTTCCTCAATTCATGGGCAGTTATTTTGCGCCTTTTTGCCCAACACGCTTCTTGCATCCCTGTTGGCTATTTGCCATGAAACGCTTGATTGTTCGGTGATCACGCTCTAAAAGTTTGGCAATTTCAAGACTGCTGCATCCCTCTGCAAGACATCTCACAATTTTGGACTTTTTAGAGCCCGTTAAATCTCTCTTCTGACCCATTTTGCCAAAGGAAAGGAAGTTGCCTAATAAGTATGCACCCCTTATATAGGGTTTTGATGTCATTACACCACACCCTCCTCATTACAGAGATGCACATTACATTATTTACTTAATTGGTAGTTGGCTCTCAAGCCTATACAGCTTATAAAGCTTATACAGCTTATAAAGCTTATAAAGCTTATGGAAAAACTTATCATGTGATCAAAATACTCATTTGCCTATTAAGTCTGCACACAGTGTATAGACTGTCTTAGTTGGTCTGGTGTGTTGTCCCAGACTTTCTGGTGCTTATAGTTGTTGGTACTTTGTGTGGTTACGATATCTTCTCCAGTTGTTTTTTGCAGTTTCCTTCCTGCTCTTGTTTTCCTCTGCAATCTCTTATTTTTCGATCCTTTGTGTGTGTGTGTGTGTGTGTGTGTGTGTGTGCAGTGTGCAGTGTGTCAGAGTTTTTGTTTTTCCTTGTTGGACTTCATCTGTGTTTAACATCTTATTCCTGCCTCATGGTTCCCTGGTGGAAGGGGAAGAGGGGAAATCAGCATTAGGTGTGTCCCTGAGGTTAGGGATAGCATAGTGCCCCTTAGCGTGAGGGCTAATAAGGTTGCTTACCGCTTGTTATCCAACAAGTCATATTGAGACAGTTGAAAACAGCCACAATTGTGATCCATTTAACCCTTAAATTCTCCAATATGCCAATATGTTTTATTTTTGGTTGAACAGTTTTTTTCTTGCTTTACTTTAATGCATCCTGCAAAGTGAAGAAATTGTCTGCTACATATCTCACAGGAATGTGTCTTTGATTGATGACTGTACTCCTTTGACAATGGTCAAGACCAGAGAGCACTCATATTCTTACAAGTTTTTCTTCTTGATACTGCCCTGAAAGTTATCCACAGGCTTCCTGCATGTCTTCAACCTCAAAGCTGTGATCATCAGAGCCAACAAATGCCAACAGTGCTGTCCTGCAGGACTGCTATTTAAAACACAATGAAATGTCTTTTGGATCCACCATGCAATCTTATACCTTCTTGTGTCTAGGGTTCTATAAGATTTGCAGACCCCAATATAACCTGTTCTTCCACTGGAAAGATCATGATGAAAAATGGACAGTGGGTAGAAAAGAGTTCAATGAATAGTATAATAATTGTTTTGCAATACGCCATGAGTGAAATTGTGTAAAGAAGGTTTTACATGCAACGATATCGCTAGCGATATCGCTGGTGAAAGCACCCGCCCCCGTCATTTGTGCGTCACGGGCAAATCGCTGCCCGTGGCGCACAAAATCGTTTGGAGCCGTCATACGTACTGACCTGCCTAGCGACATCGCTGTTGCCGGCGAACCTCCACCTTTCCAAGGGGGTGGTTCATTTGGCGTCACAGCGGCGTCACTAAGCGGCTGCCCAATAGAAGTGGAGGGACGGAGATGAGCGGGACGTAACATCCTGCCCACCTCCTTCCTTCCGCATTGCTGGCGGCCGCAGGTACGCTGCAGTTCGTCATTCACGAGGTGTCACACGTAGCGATGTGTGCTGCCTCAGGCATGACGAACAACCTCCGTCCTTTGCAATCAATGATTATTTAAAAAGGAACAACGAGTCAACGATGGGCAATAAGGTGAGTATTTTCCATCGTTAGCGGTCGTTCCTTGCTGTCAAATGCAACAACGTTGCTAACGATGACGGATGTGCGTCACGGAATCTGTGACCCCGGCGAAATATCGTTAGATCCGTCGTTGCGTGTAACAAGGCCTTTAGACTACATAGTAAAAATTATCAGAAGACAAAAACACAGAACCCATATGATTGATAAACATAATAAAAATACACAAATATCCCAATGAATCTATTTTTAAAGATACTAGCTTATTTATTTATTAATTTATTTATTTATTTATTTTTAACCATTGCTTAAGTAATTAAACAAATCTCAATTAAGTTGATTTATGAGCTGTTTTCACACAGTAGGAGCTTGGAAAAATGCCAAATGTTTCCATAACCTTTATCATTACAAGAAGGTGGCCACTGGGGAGGAGTAGAATGTTACATATTGATTCCTTGTTTGCAGAAAGAAATTTGAAAGCTATATTTGCAAGCAAAATAAGGCCACCCTTGTAATATGCTGCATTATATCAGAAACAACTGTTTTTAAATACTCTATTCATTCTTTTAGGTAATATCTATGGCAGACAATATAATTGTGCTTGGCTATGTAAACCTTTAAAAAAGTTGCTCAGGCTAAAATAAAAGTTTGCGGGTACTCTACGCTACTTCAGATTGCCAAATCTTAACAGTGTGTGATGTACATATTATCACAAGTCCCCTTTGTCCCTGTGTTCCCAGGGTGGAAGGGGAGTCATATGACCCTATGTATGGAATTTATATAATAAATAAACAGGACAAACGACAGATGAGGGTGAAACAGCTCCACACATCTATCCAGAAAGTACAGCTATATAGAGCTCAGGTATGTTATTGCCAGCAAGTTAATATATCTTACAAAGTACAAAGGACATTCACCCAGATGGTAACCCCCACAGTGCCTCCCAACAGGGATGTAACTAATAGTCAAATAGGGACCAAACTGGAGGAAAAAAATAAATCCAATGTCATGGACCATCACATTATAAGGGCAATACAACCATATCAAGAGCTTACCAAATTGTTACCAAGGCCAGGGTAGGTGTGAGGAAGGAAAGTCCCTATGTAAGTCGTGTACAGGGTGGGCTCCCCAGTATACAGCAAAACCACGCACCAGGAAAAGGACTCTAGGCAGTTGGTTGATAAATGATTGTTTTACTTTGACAAAACAAAAAAAACCATGCAGAAAACAAAAAGAACAGAACAATATATTCACAAGGCCAAAAGCCTACACCCCTATGCTACACCACTCGTAATAGAGATTTATACCACCTTCTCACCAACCTTTGCCTAACCAAGGGGTTGTCTAAACAGTCGCCTAATACCTAGTAATCCCTCTGGGTAGCAGGAGTAATTGTGTGTGTGTGAACACGCCCTACCAGTGGTGCAGCATAAGAGCTTACAACTTATCTACCTAAACATAAACAAAACCCTATAACCCCCTGAATACCATTGATTGCTGAATCCTCACAGATAAGGCAGATGGTAAAAGTGGAAAGGCAAACCACACAGCTAGCACCACAGTCCTGGAAATCTTCTAAAGCAATAGTCAATACAAACAGGTGGCGTTGTCCCCTTAAGGTTTTAACTGTAACTGGAAAACTGACAAGGCAGAGCCAGCAAGTCCCACTGTGTATATAGTTGGCCTAAGCAGAACAGATATGTGTTTTGGTACCAAAACAAAGTGTTGTGTGCATGCACTTCTGGGCCCAGCCTACCGTACCCGGGTACTGTGGTGTCCAGCTGTTATAAATGGAGACTTGAAGATCCTCTGGCACAGGATGCTGCTCACACGCGTCACGGTCCTCCTCACCAAACTTTAACACGAGTCTTCTCACAATCCACCTAAGTATTTCTGCGGTGGCTTCTTTCTGTTATGCACACCTTTCGTTTTCCCTTCAGCTCACATCCAGCACCTCCTCCGGTCTCTCAGTCCACAGCCGAAAACAGTTAGCTGTTGCTATAGTGACCAAACAGTCAAAGGCAGATGCAAAACAGTGGCACCTTGTGGCCGGTCGGCAACAATGCATACAATGGACAGTAAATAAGCATTTTGCATTCACAGTGAATAAAGGTCATTAATACACTCTTACTCTATTACATATCAATAATAATGCATACAGTGAACAGCAAATAAGCATCTTGCATTCACAGTGAATAACAGTCATCAATACACCCTCACCCTATCATACCTACACGTGTTTCATGTGTTACCGCTTCCTCGGGGGACCGAGGGGTTATCATCTGAGTGAATGTCCTTTGTACTTTGTAAGATATATTCACTTGCTGGCAATAACATACCTGAGCTCTGTATGGCTGTACTATCTGAGTAGATGTGTGGAGCTCTTTCACCCTCATCTGTCGTTTGTCCTGTTTATTTATTATATGTATTACATGTATTTTCCATCTCCTTGCACATTTTTTGATATTTAATAAAAACCTATTCTTTCTATACCTTGATACCGGTGCTTTTTTCCAAGCAATTCTGATTTGGAGATGTGATGTTATGAGGGCAAATATAAAGACTTTTTTGTTCTCTGTTTGCATGTATAGATTAGTGTAGGGACCTACAAATATGAGGAACTATGACGGGATTAGTAGGCTACCGTTATTTTGGCCATAATATTGACTAATACCTCAGATATTTGTATATACAGTGCCTACAAGTAGTATTCAACCCCCTGCAGATTTAGCAGGTTTACACATTCGGAATTGACTTGGCATTGTGACATTTGGACTGTAGATCAGCCTGGAAGTGTGAAATGCACTGCAGCAAAAAAGAATGTTATTTCTTTTTTTATTTTTTTTTTTAAATTGTGAAAAGTTTATTCAGAGGGTCATTTATTATTCAACCCCTCAAACCACCAGAATTCTGTTTGGTTCCCCTAAAGTATTAAGAAGTATTTCAGGCAAAAAGAACAATGAGCTTCACATGTTTGGATTAATTATCTCTTTTTCCAGCCTTTTCTGACTAATTAAGACCCCCCCCCAAACTTGTGAACAGCACTCATACTTGGTCAACATGGGAAAGACAAAGGAGCATTCCAAGGCCATCAGAGACAAGATCGTGGAGGGTCACAAGGCTGGCAAGGGGTACAAAACCCTTTCCAAGGAGTTGGGCCTACCTGTCTCCACTGTTGGGAGCATCATCCGGAAGTGGAAGGCTTATGGAACTACTGTTAGCCTTCCACGGCCTGGACAGCCTTTGAAAGTTTCCACCCGTGCCGAGGCCAGGCTTGTCCGAAGAGTCAAGGCTAACCCAAGGACAACAAGGAAGGAGCTCCGGGAAGATCTCATGGCAGTGGGGACATTGGTTTCCGTCATTACCATAAGTAACGTATTCCACCGCAATGGTCTCCGTTCCAGACGAGCCCCGTAAGGTACCTTTACTTTCAAAGCGTCATGTCAAGGCTCATCTACAGTTTGCTCATGATCACTTGGAGGACTCTGAGACAGACTGGTTCAAGGTTCTCTGGTCTGATGAGACCAAGATCGAGATCTTTGGTGCCAACCACACACGTGACATTTGGAGACTGGATGGCACTGCATACGACCCCAAGAATACCATCCCTACAGTTAAGCATGGTGGTGGCAGCATCATGCTGTGGGGCTGTTTCTCAGCCAAGGGGCCTGGCCATCTGGTCCACATCCATGGGAAGATGGATAGCATGGCCTACCTGGAGATTTTGGCCAAGAACCTCCACTCCTCCATCAAGGATCTTAAGATGGGTCGTCATTTCATCTTCCAACAAGACAACGACCCAAAGCACACAGCCAAGAAAACCAAGGCCTGGTTCAAGAGGGAAAAAATCAAGGTGTTGCAGTGGCCTAGTCAGTCTCCTGACCTTAACCCAATTGAAAACTTGTGGAAGGAGCTCAAGATTAAAGTCCACATGAGACACCCAAAGAACCTAGATAACGTGGAGAAGATCTGCATGGAGGAGTGGGCCAAGATAACTCCAGAAACCTGTGCCGGCCTGATCAGGTCTTATAAAAGACGATTATTACCTGTATTTGCAAACAAGGGTTATTCCACAAAATATTTAACCTAGGGGTTGAATAATAATTGACCCACACTTTTATGTTGAAAATTTATTAAAATTTAACTGAGCAACATAACTTGTTGGTTTGTAAGATTTATGCATCTGTTAATAAATCCTGCTCTTGTTTGAAGTTTGCAGGCTCTAACTTATTTGCATCTTATCAAACCTGCTAAATCTGCAGGGGGTTGAATACTACTTGTAGGCACTGTATATATATATATTTCTGCATATAGCATTTTATGCAGGGTGCAGCCATGGCCCTTCAAGTTTGGATTTGCATAATGGAGGCCCCATCCCTATATGGTGCACATAAGTACCGGGCAGCACGTCTGGTCGAATAGTATGGGTGTGTAATAGGCTGCTGACTAGGATATTATGCACCTGTTATTGTGAACAACGTCCTATGCAAGCCACTAGTGTGCAATTTTATCATCCAGCGATCAGCCCTTCCATGTTTTGGAGTTGTGTGAGTGATTTGCTTCTTTGCACATGTGATGCCTCCATCTATTGGGGGTCTGGCTGCATACTGGTAGTGCATCAGTTTTTTGGCCTGAGCAGTTCACCACTGCTTTATTCTGCTGTGAGCACCAGAGGTCACACCCAGATTCCCATGGTATAACCTCCGCTGACCTGACTGCAGGACTGTCAGACCCCAGGATACATCTGACACTGAGGAAGTGATCTACCCAGGTGGGTCCTCTACCTCAGCCAACCTCCATTACCCCATCTAGCCAGTCAAGATCGGAAACATACAGGCCCAGGGACTTTGAGACACTGAGTCTTCCATCATCCTGTTCAGCCCAGATATTGTTCCTCTAAAACATCCTTTATCAAACCATCAATTAACCACCTCCCTGGCTGATGGCTTGCTCTCAGATATCCATCTGTGCAGTTGATCGGGTGCACTGACAAAGAAGTTGAAGTGGGGCTCATGAACAATCTCCCCACACCTGATATTTTTGGTAACAACCTAAGAAATTAACCAGTTTGTCAAAGCCATCACCCGCAACCAAGCCAAACAGCACCTTGATATGGATCTTTCTGCCATATCTTCCAAAGATAACCCACATCCTCAGCCTCCATCCTACTCCCCTGAGCCGACTACACTGAATACACCTGCCAGACAGTGTCCAATGACTAGGAGGGGATAAATCATAAGGAGTTTGGGAACGCCCAACTTAGAGCTCATCTACTTTGTGAGAAGCATTTCAAAGTCCTGGAGTGGCCTAGCCAGTCTTCAGACTTGAATCTAATAGAAAATGTTTTGAGGGAGCTCTAACTCAAAGTATTTCAGTGACATCCCTGAAACCTGAAATATCTGGAGAAGATCTATATGGAGGTGTGCACCAAAATCTCTGCTGCAGTGTGTGTAAACTTAGTCATTGACTACAGGAAACGTCTGACCTTTGTAATTGCAAACAAAGATTTCTGTACTAAATATTCATTTCTGTTTTTCTATTGTATTAAATACTTATTTTTATACAATAAAAGGCAAACTACTGATTTAACAATCAAAACATACACTGTGATTGTCTGGATTTTTTGGAGGGATTAATTCTGTCACAGTTGAAGTGAACTTACCATAAAAATTACAAACCTCTCCGTTCTTTGTAAGTGGTAAAATTAGCAAAATCGGCAGTGTGTCAAATGCGAGCTGTCGTTGGGGTCACGGAATTCATGACGCACATCCGGCCTCGTTAGTGACGTCATTGCATGTGACACATACGAGCGACCGCTAACGATGCAAAAAACTTACCAAATCGTTATTGTTGACACGTCATACATTTCAAAAATATCGTTGCTGCTTTTGGACGCAGGTTTTTCGGCGTTCCTAAGGCAGCACACATCGCTACCTGTGACACCCCAGGAACGACGAACAACACCGTACCTTCATCCTCCGGCAACGAGGTGGGCGTGACTTTCATGCGGCTGCTCTCCGCCCCTCCGCTTCTATTGGTCGCCTGCCATGTGACGTCGCTGTGACGCCGCACGAACTGCCTCCGTAGAAAAAGAGGCTGTTCGCCAGCCACAGTGACGTCGCTAGGAAGCTAAGTATGTGTGAAGGGTACTAGCGATATTGTGCGCCATGGGCAGCGATTTGCCCTTGACGCACAAACAACGGGGGCAGGTGCTTTCCCGAGCGATATCGCTAGCAATGTCGCTGCGTATAAAGCGCCCTTTAGGCTTTCTTTCGCAAATGCCAAATTTATTGCATAAATAATATATTCAGTTTAATTTTAAATTTAATTTTGTTTATTATTTACAGATTTCTTACTAATAATATTGCATAACTGTTTTAGAAGATGACAAAGGATAAGTGGATCAGTGGAAGTTCGGGTTTGCTGGGCTCAACCGGACTTTATTGAAAAGTTTGCATATAGACCCAGACCTCACCCAAATTTGACCCTGGAGTTTGAACCCTATAACAGCCCGCAGAGACCCCAGAAGTGGTGTATTCATTAGATGTGCCAATTCTGGCACTTTACTCAGGTCTTCCCGATTGTCCTGGTGCATTGGCAATTGGAGTAGTACTTGTGGGGGGTTGACGTCAGTGGGGAATGACAGCTGACATCAAGCCTAGGGAATAGAAATGAATAGGCATCTATTAGACATTTCAATTACTAACTGGGCAAGTATAGAGTTTAAAAACACACAGAAACTGGGAAAAAAATGTTGATTTGAATAATGAGTCCCCGCTACACACGCCATTGTTCGCCAATTTATTACTTCACAATAATTGGTTGAATTTCCGACATAATTCAATTGGGGAATAAAGACTTTCCCACATGCCCGCATTAACCATTTTATTGCTTCTAAATAAATTCTTGAACTTCTGACATAATTCAACGTCCATCAATTCCTATGTAGCTTCATTGTAAGAACTTTTTCAGAATGACGCGCCATAATTCTCTGCTAGTCAGCAGCAGGCAAGCAATATCTCATGCTCCTGAGAAATTTTACACCTATCGCTGACCTCTGAAGCCTTGTTCGGAGAACGTTCTCAGAACGAGGCTCAAGAGGTCAATCCCAGTCAGCGGTAGGTAAAGAACTTCTCACGAGTATAAGAAATACAAAGCCTGCCACTGACCAACAGTGACGAAAGGAGTGTCCTTCAAAGAAAGTTCTCAGAACAATGTTCCATAGATGGACATAATGGGACTTTAAAATTTGAATTACGTTGGAACTTCCAGGATTTATTTTGAAGCAATAAATTTAACGAGGGATTGTGGGGAAATTTTTATTCAGATACACTTTTATTCCCGGTATTTTTGTTTTATAACTCTGTACCTAACAGTTTATAATGGAGGTGACTAATAGACAGCTATCCACTACTAACTGCTGGGCTTGATATCAGTTGCTAATTCACAGCTGACATCACCCCACCAGTCTTACCCTGATTGACAATGCACCAGTGCCAGGGCTACTGCGGACTGAAAATTTTTAGACTGGGAAGGATCAATAACTATCGGCCTTCCCAGCCTGATAATACCAGCCTCCAGGTGTCTACTTTACCTAGGCTGGTTATCAAAAATAAGGAGGACACCACACCATTTTTTTTCAATTAGATAAATAAATAGTTTAAAAAAAATGGTACAGGATCCCCTCTATTTTTGATAACCAGCCAAGGTAAAGCAGACAGCTGAGGGTTACAGCCCATAGCTGACTGTTTTACCAGCGCTGATTATCAAAAATAAGTGGAAGCCCTTCTTTTTTTAATCTTTATTGTTCATAGCAGTATACAGTCATCTGCTGCATGAAATAAAGCCTGTTTATTGGCCTATCAACAAAGTTTATTAGCGTACAAACAGTAAAAGTCCCAGTTCGAGTTCAAGCCAAGGACATCCTGTGCCCGGTACAAACCCCAACCTCTACAGTTTGGGTTCCCTCCTCCCTAAATATAACCTATGGAAATTGAAGACTTGTAATATGGTGTTTGTAATAATATTTTATCTTGTAATAAAATAAAATTATACAGTGGTACCTCGCTTAACGAATAACCCACTTAACTAGAATTTCGCTTAACAAGCAAAGCTTTCTGTAAATTTGTAACCCGCTTTACGAGAAAGCTTTGCTGTACGAGGAAAATCCTCACTGTACACACTTCCGGTTCCATACATCCACCGCACTCTGACCCGCACTTGCAGTCCACATAAACACACACTTGTACGCACACACACACACACACACACACACACGCACACACATACAGTATTATGCTCACCTTACCTTCCATTCCACCGCCAGCTTCATGGTTCTTGTAGTTCACGGGTACATCGCGACGTCCTCACGGCGAACTAAAAGACCCAGGAGGCCTGTGATGGAACGGAAGGTAAGGTGAGCATATAATATATCATAATATGTGTACCTTTCATTTCATTGCCGGTCTCCTGGGTCCTGTAGTTCGCCGCTGTGCTCCAGTCCACGCTGTGTATCGGTATCCATAGCAACGAGGGAGGAACTTCCTGACGCCGCTACTGAAAGGCAGCGCGTTGGCCAATCAGAGGCAAGCGGCTCTGCCTTTGACGTCAGCGCTCTGGCCGGGAAGTTCCTCCCTCGTCTTTATGGTAACGCGATACACAGCCCGGCCCCGTACCAGAGAACAGCAAATCCCAGGAGACCGGCGATGGAACGGAAGGTAAGGTGAGCATATAATATGTGCATGTGCGTGCGTGCATGTGTGTTTGTGTGAGTTTGTGTGTGTTTGTATGTGTTTGCATGTGTGTGGAATGACAGAATAGGGGACCAGGATGGGAAATTTAACACGTTGTGGAACGAATCGTTTGAATTGCAATGATTTCCTATGGTAAATCTTGCTTTGCCTAACGAGTAACTTGGTTAACAAGCACAGTCCCAGAACAGATTGTTCTCGTTAAGCACGGTTCCACTGTACTTCAATGTAGGAAACAGATTTTTAAACAACAAATTTATAAAATAGGTTTAGAGTAATAAAACTCAGAGTGGAAAGAAAACTCAGTTTTCACGTCATGTTTTGACCTACTTTAGAGAATGTCAAGTGTAAAAATGACATAAAGTCTTCATAACCTTGATGAAACATCTGGATGATTAATATGTTCCCAATAACATTACCTCCAATGAAATAATCTGAACTTAAAGTATCAAGATACAATTTTCTTGTGACAAAAGGAATAGTTCAAAGTAAAAATTGAAAATATAATTTTTACATTTTACCAAGTGATCAATAAGTATACATGTGTGTGTATAGCATTGCATAGTATATTCACTGCAGTGATGAAATGCATGATTATTAGGTTTCTAGGAATACCAATGCAATACAAATCACTGAAGAAGTTTGTTACATATGTTAAAATTAACAAAATAGTAGTGGCTATTGAATAAGTTCCCATAATCTTGTATTATGATCCCTGAATTTGTCATGCAGAATGAGATGTAAATCATCATGAAACTTACATCTCAGTAGAAAAGACTTATGGATGTATCAGGCGCTCACATTTTCATTGATGGCATATATTAAAGAGTAGAGAAATGAGTACTGATGAGCAAATATACTTGGCACTAGTCGTCATTCCCACGAATGTTAAGGTATTTGCGATATCTGTTACTCAACAAGCATTTTATTTGCCTCATGAGTTTTGATTCCCTTCCCACATGTTTGGCGCCTGATTTTTAGCCACTAAACATGCTGGGATTGCTAGCCAATCATAGTAATGTCTTATCCACATTTGCTACTGGCATTACTGTGACTGGTAGGTGCAGTGAAACAAAAAAAGAAAAATAATGTGCAGTCATTAAAGTAGGAAAATAACACTTACTGAATTTCCCCACAGCTGTCACACTGCTTCCTGGTCCGCTCATTAAAGTTCATGAATATGCATTTCTTCTCCAAACCTCCTTCTGTGACAGTGTCTGTAATTGGCTGCAGTTCTGCTTCCCTCGCCCATCCTCTGTGCTGGCATCTGTGATTGGTTGTCCTCACAAAGGGCCAAACAAAGAAATCACGGGGCCCCATAATAGAACTTCGCAGTGCTCCCCCCCCAAAAAAAACCCCAAAAAAACAAAATGTAATATTTGGTTGGGTCACAGAACAGCATATTTCACAACTTTGCAGCCCTTACAAAGTAATTTCCTCCTATTAAAGCCCCTAGGTTCCCCTTTCATTGCAGCCATAACATATGATGGTAAAAAAGTACCCCACAAACAATTTCTAGATCTGTTAGCACCTTTTTCCCTTGTTTCCTGATGATATGGGGTTGTTTTATAGCCAAAGACATTGGATACTTAACCAGGATTGATGGAGGTCTGAATGCTGAGCTATATGTGACTATCCAACCAAACGAGATACTTCGTACACTTGAGGATGAAAAGAGCAACATAGTTTTGCATCAGGACAATGACCAGAAGCATACGTTGGGTTTGGCGAAGAAATGTTTCAATGGCAAGAATTAGAGGTGCTGGATTGCTCACCCAGTCGTCAAGTCAATTGAACACTTGTGGGTAGAGTTTAAGAAAAAGCTGTATACATAGCCAAGTGAGTTGATCAGTATCCACCAACAATGGAAAATTGTGTAGAAGAGACTTGAGGTCATATTTCGGTTAAGACATGCTAAAGAGCATACCCAGAAGGATTCAGGCAGTGTTCAAAGCCAAAGGTGGATTTACAAAATTTTTATGAGCAAAAGAATAACAATGCAGTGACATCACAAGAATCTGCATAACTAATCATATGCTAAATATTTGGAAGACAAATATATGTATGAGATAGCCAAGATGCTTGTCTGTAAAATTGTGGTAGAATCACATTTGAAGCTGGATGGTGAGATATAGAGCATGAAATTCAAAAGTTCAAAAGATAGTTACCCTTTTGCTCTTCACTGTACAGTCATGGCCAAAAGTTTTGAGAATGCTACAAATATTAATTTTTACAAAGTCTACTGCTTACGTTTTTCTAATGGAAATTTGCATATACTCAAGAATGTCATAAAGAGTGATCAGCTTAACAGCAATTACTTGCAAAGTCAATATTGGCTAAGAAAATGAACTTTAACCCCCAAAACACATTTCAACATCATTGCATTCCTGCCTTAAAAGCAGCAGCTAACATTGTTTTAGTGATTTTTCCATTAACACAGGTGTGGGTGTTGATGAGGACAGGGCTGGCGATCAATCAGTCATGATTAAGAAAGAATGACACCACTGGACACTTTAAAAGGAGGCTGGTGCTTGGTATCATTGTTTCTTTTCAGTTAACCATGGTTATCTCTAAAGAAACACGTGCAGCCATCATTGCTCTGCACAAAAATGGCCTAACAGGGAAGAGTATCACAGCTACAAAGATTGCACCTCAGTCAACAATCTATCGCATCATCAAGAACTTCAAGGAAAGAGCTTTCATTGTTGCCAAAAAGGCTCCTGGGCGCCCAAGAAGGACCAGCAAACGCCAGGACCGTATCTTAAAACTTTTTCAGCTGCGGGATCGGACTACCAGCAGTGCCGAGCTAGCTCAGCAATGGCAGCAGGCTGGTGTGAGTGCTTCTGCATGCACTGTGAGGAGGAGACTCTTTGAGCAAGGCCTGGTTTCAAGGAGGGCAGCAAAGAAGCCACTTCTCTCCAGAAAAAACATCAGAGACCGACTTATATTCTGCAAAAGGTACAGGGAGTGGACTGCTGAGGACTGGGGTAAAGTCATTTTCTCAGATGAATCCCCTTTTCGATTGTTTGGGACATCTGGAAAACAGCTTATTAGGAGAAGAAGAGGTGAGCGCTACCACCAGTCTTGTCTCATGCCAACTGTTAAGCATCCTGAAACGATTCATGTGTGGGGTTGCTTCTCAGCCAAGGGAATCGGCTTACTTACAGTCTTGCCTAAAAACACAGCCATAAATAAAGAATGATACCAGAATGTCCTCCAAGAGCAACTTCTCCAAACTGTCCAAGAGCAGTTTGGCGCCAAGCAATACCTTTTCCAGCATGATGGAGCACCTTGCCATAAAGCAAAGGTGATCACTAAATGGCTCATGGAACAAAACATAGAGATTGTGGGTCCATGGCCTGGAAACTCTCCAGATCTTAATCCCATTGGGAACTTGTGGGCAATCATCAAGAGACAGGTGGACAAACAAAAACCAACAAATTCTGGCAAAATGCAAGCATTGCTTATGCAAGAATGGACAGCTATCAGTCAGGATTTGGTCCAGAAGTTGATTGAGAGCATGCCAGGGAGAATTGCAGAGGTCCTGAAGAAGGGTCAACACTGCAAATATTGACTTGCTACATTAACTCATTCTAACTGTCAATATAACCTTTTGGTACTCATAATATGATTGCAATTATATTTCTGTATGTGATGTAAACATCAACAACAGACAAACACCATTAAAAACTAGAGGGCAACAGATCATATGAAAATATAATTTTGGTGTCATTCTCAAAACTTTTGTCCATGACTGTACATACTAAAATATACCCAAGATAGTCAGCAGGATTCAAGTATTCTTAGAATGAGTGTTTTTTCAGACTCCATGCCTACTTTATATTATTACATACCTGCACAATCTCATAGTACAGATTAGTCAATCGATGTGTAGAGTTGAATAAAATTTCTTGAAATTCCAAGGTCTCCACAAATTTTTCAACAATTGGATTCAAGAAGAACAAAAAAAAAACAAACCTAGCATGATTTCACGCACTGCTGAAGACTTTTTTGTCTCCTTAATACTACTGCTAAGTGTAGATGATTGAACTTGTTCAAAAAAGTTTGGAAATCTCAAATTTAGCATGAGTCTTGCCCATCCAGATTTGGATTCAGATTCCCAAACATTTTTCTAAATCTTAATATGACTTTGGCTAGGATAGTGGTGCTGTATGATGAGTGAGGGGAAGTTTTTGATGAGGGGAGTGGCAGAGGGGAGGGGCAGGGGGGAGAGGTCAGAAAAGTAGTGAAGTGTTTTTTTTTTCTTAATAATTTGAATGCTGCGGCAGCCAATCAGGGAGCATAAACCATTCACAAGTTTCAGACACAAGAGCTTGTCATTGGCTGCCTAAGTCACATGTTTCTCTGCGTATAACAAGTGGACATACCGTGTCAGTGCCATTTTGAGACTGCTACATATTGGGAAGGGTGCTGCTGCATATATATCACTGGAGATAAATATTAATTGATATCTTTGTATTCCTGGCAGAATTAGAAATCTCAGCATATAAATACTGATTCTGTGGTCCTGCCTCAAATAGATATTTCAGCATATAATTACTGATTGATAATTATGTGGTCCTCTCACAAATAAACATTTCAGCATATAAATACTGATTGACAATTCTGTGGTCCTGCCACAAACAGACATTTCAACAGATAAACACATAAACATACATGTAAATACTGATTAATAATTCTATGGCACTGCCACTAATAGATATTGTAGCATATAAATACTGATTGATATTGCTGTGCGCCTTTTTCTGAACTGTAAACCATGAAACTCTCAAAATTTTTGGTCTGCCACCTTCTTGCCCGCCATATTTGCAGCCAAAAACAACCTCACTATCTTCTTCCGCAAAAAGGGCGTCAAGCTGAAGCCCCGCCTCCTAAGAACGCGGGCGGAACCCGGTGATTCTCAGAGCAGGAAGTTGCAAAGGACATTGGGTCCCGTGAGACTGCGGTCGAAAACCAAAGGGGAGGGCAGGAAAGAGAGGCCTGTGACCAGAGAAGATAAAGGGCAGGGACACCAGGACTCTGCAGAAACCCGTTCCTGGACACCAACATGGCAAGATGTCCCAGCAGCCTGGCAACCAGCGTGTGGAGAGTCCCGTCCCCGAAACCGCAGAGTCGATTGAGGAGCATATGGAGAAGATGTGCTGGAGAATCCAGGCCCAAGCCCACTTCATCCTGACAAGGTGGATGACAGAGATGAAGAGCCTGGCTGCAGCTGTTCGGGCGCGCGAGATGGCCTCGGACGAGCGGGTAAGCAATGACCCACACCCCTATGTTCTTCAGGAACCAGCCGTCCCGGCTGAGGGGTCCGGTATGCCCCCATCCGCCATGTCGCCTCCCTCATCACCCGTGTCCGCAGCCAGCGCCCTGACTGACCCGCTACCCCGACCTTTGGCAGCTGAACCCGTCTCATCTGCTGTAGAGGACCCAGCAACTGGGACCTCGGGCCTTGCTTGTACCACCGCCTCGGCACCCATCCCAGCACCGAGCCAGGCCGCAACCCCGATGACATCCCGTCCGGCCCCAAGCCAGGCCGCAAACCCGATGACGTCTTCCCCGGCCACGCGTCTGGCCGTACCAGTGATGACATCGGCTCCGGCAGTCCGCCCGGCCGCAACAAAAGCGGCACCCGACCTGTAGTCTACCCCAGCTGCAGCACAAACCGCTCATAAGTACCCCGTCCCGGCTGTGGAGCAGCCGGAGTGCACCTGCAGAGAGGCGGAGTGGGCCATTGATCGAGAGGTCCCACGGCAGTATGTGAGGCTGGTCGTAGCCAGCACCAAGGGCATCCGAGTGGGCCTGGCTCCTGAGCAGGAGGCGGAGCATGGCACCCATGCCCCGTACTGGGAGTGGCAGCAGCGGCAGCAAAGGAGGCTGCGCTGGCAGCGGTTGTAAAATGTTGTTCTATGGACTTGGTAGTGGAACTCGGTTACCTCTTTTCCTCAAGACAGTTTCGTAACGTTAAAAATGTTTTATTTTGTTGGTTTTTTTTTTAATTTTATGATGTGCCTTCGTTCCGGGGAATGAAATGTTTGAAATGTTTTAAATGTTTATTACGTTACACCTTTTTTCTATTACCTTTTATAGATGCAGAAAAATAAATGTCAGTGGCCGGACACAGCCCGTGGACGGGCTGTATTCAACCAAGGGGGAGTGTAACGCCCTGGCAAAACCAGGTAGTCACAGAGGTTGTACAAATCTCTCAGGTACAAAACTCCATCCTCCTTGGCAGTCCAACACAAAACCCACACCCAGGTGCACAACACTAGCCAGTAAAGCCTAGTCACCCCCAATGACAATAGGGACACACCAGTAGGCGGAACTAGGCGAATGGGAGCGGCCATCTAGGGGTCCTGAGGTGTCAGGGGCAGGAACACAACAGAAAAGAAGAGTGCTAACAGTTAAGGTGGCAGCGGTGTCAGGGGTTGGTGCCCCTGGACAACTGGACTAGGTGGCAGACTGCAAGCAAGACCACAGACGACAGAGATCCGGTCATGGGGGGCTACAACCCTGCCCCGGTCCACTTTAGGTCTCCCATGAGACCTAAAGTGGACCGGGGCAGGGTTGTAGCCCGCCGATGCCGACAGCAGGAATCCGATCCGGAGGCTGTGCACTGATGGGGTACCTAGGGCGAGGAAGGTTGCATGCTCCTTGTCAATTGACCAGTCAGGGACGAGGTTTCAGGCCTTGTTCTACAGAAACTCAGAGAGCAAAATGGAAGCCCAACACAGGGGATAGGGTGTCCGCCAGAACCCACAGAGATCCCAAGGGTCAGATTTTGCGGGCCACAGCTCCCAACATACACAGTACTGGGAGTAGACTTCCCCGTTCCAAGCGGAGTTGGAAGGGACCCTTGTTTGCTACACCCGGGTGTGGGACCCGAATACACCCTCCGGAGGCGACCGGTCACTGGCAATTTGGTTTACCACTGGACTTTGTGTGCAATTGTTTGGACCATGAGTACACCAACCCTGCACATCACTTTCAGCAGTCATTGCTCCCGTACACCCCCCTGGGCCCCGGGACTACAGCTCCCCTACCTGTGGAGGGGATTCCATCCTGCTGCCCTGCTCCATCAGTCCCGGGCATCCCATCACCAGGCAGCAGCGGTGCTACAAGCTCTCACCGCAACCCACGGGTGCCGTCACTGACAACAAACTCTCTCCCCTGTAAATACCCCCGTTTCCTACGGTTGTGAGGACAGACGGCTGTACGAGCCCAGGTCCGGCTACCACTCGAGCCGCAGTAACAAACCCGGATCCAAGCAGCCCCTGCAGCGGCCCGGCCCCCATTTGCAACACATTCATGCGGCGCCATAATAGTATTTGTAGTTTGGGGCAATTGATTCTACTTTCCTTTTGGCTTCCCCTAATTTTGGCAAATTGAATTGGGAATTCCTAGTTGAGTCTTGCTGCCTGTTACCTGTAGCAGTAGGGCTCCCAGTTTTGCAGGCATGCACCTACCTTTCACTCCTCTGCTTTTCTTACTATTCTTAAATGTGTCTAGCAATAACAGTCTATGATGTTAATATTAGTGGCACCTGAGTGTGGCTAATCATAAAAGCAGTTTGAGCTGTTGTATGAGCTATGATGGCTCCTAGCCCACCAGCCCTACAGCTGTCACTCATCCACTTAAATATTTCCTGTGTTAATAGTCTAATAAGCTAATGGCTGTGCTTTGAGCTGTTTTGGAAGGTTTTGAACCCTCTGAAGTTGTTGTCTATGCCTTTGGTTTTGCCTCCCATTGAATTCAATGAGGTTCAGATATGTCTGTTGAACTGTTGGGCAAAGACCGGGAAAGTCGGGGAACTGAACCAAACCTTGAAATCAAACTTATTTCTAGTTATGACCAAGAGCAACTAACTGGCTAACTAACTGTCACTGTATGAGTGGACGTAACCATGAGTGCCTAAGGTAAAATGCCGTGCACATGAGGTAAGAGACTTTGCTATATCAGAAGAACTATAATATATTTCCAATTGGAGGTATTTGCTATTATTATTATTATTCCTATTACATATTGTGAATGGAATTTGGAGATGGGAATAACCCTTTAAGTCTGCAACAATTAGTCAAGGCAGATGCCACAGGACCACCTAAAGTATATTTAACATGATAGATAAGATGTTACATCTGCCATTGGGACAACCTAGTGCAGTTCAGCACAGAAGAACTGGCAGAATGCATAGGACCAGTCAACCATAACTATACACCTTCTCAGATGTACCCCGATCTGAACCCCGATCACATGAACTTTTGGGTCAACAATTTAGACCAGTTAGAAGATCTGGTAGCCCATTGTACTAATGAATTTCTATCATGTCTAAACTCCACTGTTAATTCTGAGATATTATCTATTTCGGATAATGGATTTGTTACAACAAAGAGGATTTTTATTTTTCCCCAAGTATGGAAAACCAAAAATTTGTCAAAATGAATAAAGCATGGATCAGTTCAGACTTTTATGCATCAAAAGCTGATAACAATGTTTAAATTAGCCATACCATCTGTTTGTCTGCTAGCTTATAGCAGCAGATGCAAGAGAATCAGATGTGATATGCTAATGACATTTTGCTCAAACTCTGCTGAGAGCAAAAGCTGAGTGTCATTCTGCTGTGCTCCAATTATCTCATATGTGAGAATCATAACACAGGTAAGAAGAAGATGAAGTATTTAATTTCTTCATCTTCTCCATTGCCTTTCTGCATTTATTGGACTGCACTCAGATGACATAAGAGTGCAGTCTGATGTTTCACACACCCACAGACTTGTATGGGGGTGCCTAACTAAGATACGCTGCCAATTGTAATATACTGTAATTTTTTCCTCAGTAGAAGTAGAGCTTAGCAAACACTTGCAGATGAGTTTTGCTTCATTGACTAACATTGGTCTGAGTGGAATGCAAGATTTTTTCAGATTACGCTAGTCCAATTTAACCACATATTGAGCAGGCGCTGTATGTTGATTGCCTGTCTTCTTCGCCATTCTGCTGCCACAATTGATGGACCACATTCAGCTTAACATCTACTCCCTCTCCATCATATCATCTATACTGTGGTACTGCTCTAATACTGCTCAGGTAATTACCATTACTTTGATTGCTGGTGTAATGTATTGCAATGAACAATCATTGCAATACATTACATCTGTCAGTGTTGCACTGACAGAATGGCTATTAAACCATGCTCCTGGCATAGCTTAACAGTACACTATAGCTGGCAGACCCTGAGGTCATCATTTGACCATGGGATGCTATGGGAACAATTGGGCCTGCATGATCACGTCACAGGTGTCCTGATCATTTGGGAGAGGGAGCCCATTCCCTCTCCCATCCACCTAAATGCTGTGATTGCTATATATCATTGTATTTAGAGGGTCTAACAGCCAGGAATAGTGTGGTCACCATGAAATCCAGAGTTTAGCTATCACTTAAGCCAAGCTCCTGGTGACAATTGCGCATGAAGCTCATGTGCCCGTATGATCGCCAGGACAAAACGATATGTCAATTTGCAGGAACACATCAAAATATATAGGACATACCTATATGTCCAATGTAGGGAAGGGGTTAATAACAGAGAAGGCAAAAATAATATTTAATTGACGTCAACCCTAGTGTTTATTCAGTCACAAGCCTATACATAGAGTAAGGGGTGGTTTACACACTGCGACATCGTTAGCGATTGCTAGCGATGTCGCAAGCGATAGCTCCCGCCCCCGTCGTTCGTGCGACATGTGGTGATCGCTGCCGTAGCGAACAATATCGCTACGGCAGCATCACACGCACATACCTGTTCAGCGACGTTGCTGTTGCTGCCGAACAATCTCTCCTTCAAGGGGGAGGTGCGTTCGGCGCCACAGCAACGTCACAGCGGTGTCACAAAACGGCTGCTCAATAGAAGAGGAGGGGAAGAGATGAGCGGCCGGAACATGCCACCCACCTCCTTCCTTCCTCTTTTCCGATGGACGCAGGTAGGATGATGTTCGTCGTTCCTGCGGTGTCACACACAGCGATGTGTGGTGCCGCAGGAACGACGAACAACCTGCGGACTGAAACACCAACGACATTATGATTTGGAGCGACGTGTCAACGATCAACGATTTTTTCTGTTTTTGCGATCGTTGATCGTCGCTCCTAGCTGCCACACGCTGCGATGTCGCTAACGATGCCGGATGTGTGTCACAAACATCGTAACCCCGATGATATATCGTTAGCGATGTCGCAGTGTGTAAAGCACCCTTAAATCCCATCTCATTAACTAGAGCTGATGGAAGAAAACTAAAGGCAGATTTAGAATCAGCAACAAAAACTAACTTAAGGCTACTTTACACGCTGCGATATCGGTACCGATATCGCTAGCTTGGGTACCCGCCCCCATCTGTTGTGCGACACGGGCAAATCGCTGCCCGTGCCGCACAACATCGCCCAGACATGTCACACGTACTTACCTGCCCGGCGACGTCGCTGTGACCGGCGAACCACCTCCTTTCTAAGGGGGGCGGTTCGTTCAGCGTCACAGCGACGTCACAGCTGCGTCACTGAACCGCCGCCCAATAGAAGTGGAGGGGAGGAGATGAGCGGGACGTAACATCCCGCCCACCTCCTTCCTTTCGCATAGCGGTCGGGAGGCAGGTAAGGAGAGCTTCCTCGTTCCTGCGGCGTCACACGGAGCGATGTGTGCTGCCACAGGAACGAGGAACAACCTCGTTACTGCTGCAGTAACGATTTTTGAGAATGGACCCCCATGTCACCGATGAGCGATTTTGCACGTTTTTGCAATGATGCAAAATCGCTCATAGGTGTCACACGCAACGGCATCGCTAATGCGGACGGATGTGTGTCACCAATTCCGTGACACCAACAACTTCGCATTAGCGATGTCGTAGCGTGTAAAGCCCCCTTTACAAAAAGTTTAAAACACCAATTTTCTTGTTCTGTAGTGTTATTGATATGTCAGAAGAGTTTAAGAAAAAATAATTTAAGATCACTGCTAGATTTAATGTTAACTCATTGTGTAGCTAGTTATATGCTGTAACACATTGAGGCTGTAGAAGCTAAGCAAAAAAAATTATTTCACTTTGTTGCAAATTAATTAATAACAAAAACTATACACATTTCAGTAACAAAAATTGTTCTAAAGAGTTGTTATCATTCAACTAAGTGTATTAAAGTTCAAAGTTAAAATGTTATATGATCTTAAACCTTTCTTTAATGACATTCTGTGAAATTCAGCATAATACCTATGGAATTCAGCAGAAACGCTTTTTACCATTTTTAAGATACATTCATTTTGAATGGATGAAGGTCAGTAATTCTTGTGTTATTTGTTTGTTCTCTCCTTATGGTTTATATGATACAGGCCATCCATATGAGTTTCCCCTTCCCATCCCAAGCTGTGCACAGCAAACAGCTCATTAATCATGCATTCTCTTATCAGGAGCCTTTGCAATATATACCATTGCTAGAGAGTCTTAAAAGTTTTACTTTTCATCATTACTTTTTAATCTCTTAATTCACTACTTGACTATTTGTGATTCATTTAGCTGTTTGTAAACTCCCAAAGAGGATGTTCCTTTTTCCTTCTTGACATCTATGCCTTCCTAATACATTACAAGGTCTTGGAGCGTCTGTGTCAGGAAATGTCCAAGGGTGTCAGCTTTTGAAGAAAATATGTTTTCAAATATACATGAATATAACTTCAATTCCCTGTTGAAAATAGAATCTCTCCACTGTGTTTCTGAAACTAGAGTGTTACTAAATTCTAAATGCTAATGTAGACACAACATCTGTTTCTTTGTAGTACATTTTGATAATAAAATGTATGGCATTGCATGCATTTGTGAACATAGAAAATTGCTCATGGGATCTAAGGAAAATCTGATGTTGGCACCTGATGGCTTTTTTAATTTAGATAGAATGTTTTGAATTTATCTATCTGCATGGTTACTTGATTGTGGTTTTTATGCTGAAAGACCTCATGGAAAAACAAGATATGGTATTTTATTAGCTTTAGCTATTTTAAGCTACAGTGAATTCAAAATCAATAATTTGCTTGGTATGGCAATATATGAAGTCGGCATGAATTTCAATAGTCTTGTTGATTAGAACATGCTTGTGCTGCAATGCCTTTTAAATGAGTTTGATCTAAAATACCTTGGATACGCAAAGAGAATTAAATATTATACATAAAATAACAAAGTAACAAATAATATATAGAAGAGGAGCTTCACTAGATATATATATATATATATATATATATATATATATATATATATTTATATATATATATATATATATATATATATATATATATATATATATACATACATACACATCAGAAGGAATCTGGCAGTACTAACATTTCCATGTGTAAGTTGAAACAGCAAAGCTGGAGAGCTGAGATGGAGACACAGATATTCGGGGGTGCCGTGACCAAACAGGTGATCAATGCTGGCTAATAGAGGAAACATAGAGAAGGGTCAGCACTCACCCGGTATCTTGTAAGAACAGTCCTTTATTACATCAACTAAGACTGGAGTGGAGGGAAGATGTAGAGAGCGGTGGGACGATGGCTGCTGTGTTGCACGGGTGTTTGCGTTTCTATGGTTCCAGGGCGTGAAATGGCAACCATCATCCTGCCGCTCTCCACATCCTCCCTCCACAATGAAGCTAACATTAAAGTAAACAAAAATACACTCTATACATTGTTAATGTGGTAAATGACTATTCTAGCTTCAAATGTCTAGTTTTTAATGCAATATTTACAAAGGTGTGTAGAGGCCCATTTATAATAACCAACACTCCAGTGTACAAATGGTACATTGTGTTTGCTAACTGTGTTAGAAGGCTAATGGATGTTTAGAAATCCCTTGAAAACCCTTGTGCAAGTATGTTAACACAGCTGAAAACAGTTTTGCTGATTAGAGAAGCTGTAAACTTACCTTTCTTTGAGCTAGTTCAGAATCTGGAGCATTACATTTGTTGGTTCCATTAAACTCTCAAAATGGCCAGAAAAAGAGAACTTTCATGTGAAACTCGACAGTCTATTTTTGTTCTTAGAAATGAAGGCTATTCCATGCAAGAAATTGCAAAGAAACTGAAGATTTCCTACAACGGTGTGTACAACTGAGTTTAGAGGAGAGCACAAACAGGCTCTAACCAGAGTATAAAGAGAAGTGGGAGGCCCCGTTGCACAACTGGGCAACAAGACAAGTACATTAGAGTCTCTAGTTTGATAAATCGATGCCTCACAGGGCCTCAACTGGCAGCTTCATTAAATAGTACCCGCAAAATGCCAGTGTCAACGTCTACAGTAAAGAGGCGAGTCTGCGATGCAGGACAGAGTGGCAAAAAAACCCATATCTGAGACTGGTTAATAAAAGGAAAAGATTAATATGGGCAAAAGAACACAGACATTGGACAGAAGAAGATTGGATAAAAGTGTTATGGACAGACAAATCGAAGTTTGAGGTGTTTGGATCACCCAGAAAATATTTATGAGACGCAGAACAACTGAAAAGATGCTGGAAGAGTGCTTGATGCCATCTGTCAAGCATGGTGGAGGTAATAAGTTGGTATGGGGTTGCTTTGGTGCTAGTAAAGTGGGCGATTTGTACAAGGTAAAAGGGATTTTGCATAAGGAAGACTATCACTCCATTTTGCAATGCCATGCAATACCCTGTGAACAGCGCTTGATTGGAGCCAATTTAATCCTACAACAGGACAATGACCCAAAGCACATCTCCAAATTATGCATGAACTATTAGGAAAGAAGCAGGCAGCTGGTATTCTATCTGTAATGGAGTGGCCAGCCCAGTCACCAGATCTCAACCCTATTGAGCTGTTGTAGGAGCAGCTTGACCGTATGGTACGCAAAAAGTGCCCATCAAGCCAATCCAACTTGAGGGAGGGGCTTCTGGAAGCATGGGGTGAAATATCTCCAGATTACCTCAGCAAATTAACAGCTAGGATGCCAAAGGTCTGCAAACCTGTAATTGCTGAAAAGAGGGCATTCTTTGACGAAAGCAAAGTTTGAAGGAGAAAATTATAATTTCAAGTAAAAATCAGTATGTCTAACCTAGTCAATGTCTGTACTATATTTTCTATTCATTATGCAACTCATTTGATAAATAAAAGTATGATTTTTCATGGAAAAGACAAAATTGTCTGGGTGACCCCAAACTTTTGAACTGCAGTATATATATATATATATATATATATATATATATATATATATATATATATATATATATATATATATATATATATATAAAAAAACATATATATATGTACACTTCACACTATAGAGCTGGTATCCCCTACAGATAGCCGCTTCATGGGATACCACATGTGTTTATGATGTGTAGCTTCCCCTACAAGCAATAGATTTATTTCTATCATGCAAACAGAGAAGTTTCTTTATTAGGGAGCACTCATATCACACATACTTATTCTCCAACAAAACAAGTGGATGCACTAAGCATCTTGGTCATGCTTTTACAGAGCATTCTAAATAGTATTTTTGTTTGTTTGTTTGTTTTTGAATTCTATCCCCTACAAGGTTGTCCTTAGTTTATTTTTGCAATGTGGGATGACAAACTCCCTATTAATTTAATCTAATTATGTTAGGCATGCAAATTGATAAGTCTATTTTAGTTGGACCTAATGTTTGAAAAACATGCTTAACAATAATAATATTATTTCCCAAAATTAAATTGAGTTGAGATCAAATAAGTGTATCTAGCCTTTATTGCAGCTGGAACGTCTGGATTTCCCAGTTTTCAATACCGGTGAGGGTCCCATTGGTGAGCCCCTCAGCGTTCATTACATTATCAGCTATTTTATTGATAGTGGATAACTTTCCATTTTGTTTAATATACACCATTTATATTTTGGTTATCAGTAAAATTATTATATATATATATATATATATATATATATATATATATATATATATATATATATATATATATATATAATATTCTAAGTCAGTTTTAAAAAATTGTATCTGTGCACCTCAAGCAGAATAAAAATGTAACGCACAAAGTTAGGTCAAAATCATCAAATGATATGCAAAATTAAACAAATGCCAGACACTTGCAAAAATCATAAAAAGTGCCAAAAGTGATATCTTTGGTCAGAGAAAACATACAAACTGTATGAAGTTGCTGTCCTTCATTAGCTTAATACCTACAACCCTAGTGCTTCAATCATTAAAGCCAGGGTTTTATATATTTATTTTCACTGCTAAAGTGGTGTGTTTAATCTAAAGTCCCTGATCCTACTCTTATACTCTCCTTTTGGTGTTTTCACCCTCTATTGCTGATGCTCACAATAGTCTACTGCAGTTTGTGACCTGCCAGCTGCTCCAGTGTTTTATGGAATGAACTAGATGTCACTCTTCAATGCAAGTAAAAAAAAGCCTTAAAAAAATTGAAAAAATATTATGTCACCAATTCTTAAACCTGAAACATTTCTCACTTTGATGTTAAAGAAGTTGTTTAAAGGCTTGTTTTTTGTGGTGAGGCTTGTTTTTTTGTGATGAGCTATTTTTTATACCATTTGGAAAGACCTTTCTTCTTTTTATTACATCTTTTTTGCAGTGGTACTGAGACTGAAAAATTGAAACTCTGCTTTGACATTTTGTTTTATCTTTAGTATGTTTACCAATTAGGCTAAAGAATTATATATTTTGACTAGCTGTAGTACCCGGCATTGCCTGGGAGAGCAAATGTTTCTCTGTCTCTCTCCCAGTCTCTGTCTGTCTCTCTATCTCTGTCTTTCTGTCTCTCTGTGTCTGTCTGTCTCTTTCCCTGTCTGCTTCTGTTTGTCTCTGTCTCTCTCTTGGCCTGTCAGTCTCTGTCTGTCTGTCTCTTTCTCTGTCTGTCTCTGTATCTCTTTGTCTGTCTCTGTCTGTCTCTATCTGTCTAACTCTCTGTCTGTCTCTCTCTGTCTCTCTCTATTTGTCTGTCTGTGTCTGTCTGTGTTTCTGTCTATGTCTGTCTCTATCAGTGTCTGTCTCTGACTCTGTATGAGTCTCACCATCTCTCTCTATCTCTCTCTGTCTCTCTATCTCTTTGTATGTCTGTCTCTGTGTGTCTGTCTTTCTCTTTCTCTATCTTCCTATATCTATCTCTTTCTCTGTCTTCCTTTGTCTGCCTCTTTCCCTGTCTGTCTCTGTCCCTTTCCCTGTCTGCCTATGTCTGTCTGTCTCTGTCTGTCTGTCTTTCTCTGTCTGCTTGTCTTTGTCTCTTTCACTGTCTGTCTTTCCCTGTATATATCTTTCCCTGTCTCTGTCTGTCTCTTTACCTGTCTCTTTTCATGTCTGTCTCTTTCCCTATCTGTCTCTTTCTCTGTCTATTTCTCTGTCTGTCTCTTTCCCTGCCTCTCTGACTTTGTACCTGTCTGTCTCTGTCACTGTCTGTCTCTTTCCATATCTATCTCTGTCTGTCTGTCTGTGTGTCTGGCTCTGTCTCTGTCATTGTCTGTCTCTGTCTGTCTGTCTCTCTGTATCTGTATCAGTCTCTCTGTCTTTATCTCTCTATCTCTTTGTGTGTCTGTCTCCGTGTGTCTATCTCTGTGTGTCTGTCTGTCTCTTTCCCCGTCTGTCTATTTCTCTCCCTGTCTGTTTGTCTTTCTCTATCTGTCTGTCTCTATCTCTTTGTCTATCTGTCTCTTTCCCTGTCTGTCTCTTTGTCTGTCTCTTTGTCTTCCTCTGTCTATCTCTTTCCCTGTCTGCCTCTGTCTGTCTCTGTCCGTCTTTTTCCCTGTCTGTTTGTCTCTGTCTCTTTCCCTGTCTGTCTCTTTCCCTGTCTGTCTCTTTCCCTGTCTGTCTCTTTCCCTGTCTGCCTGTCTTTGTCTGTCTCTTTCCCTGTCTTCCTCTTTCTGTCTGTCTTTCTGTTTTTTAGTCTGTTTGTTTCCCTTTCTGCCTCTGCCTGCATCTGTCTGTCTCTCCCTGTAAGTCTTTCCCTGTCTGTCTGCTTTTTTCCCCTGTCTGTCTCTGTCTGTCTGTCTCTTTCCCTGTCTCCCTCTGTCTATCTCTTTCCCTTTAAGTCTTTCCCTGTCTCTCTGTCTTTTTTCCCAGTCTGTCTCTGTCTGTTTGTCTCTTTCCCTGTCTGCCTCATTCTGTCTGTCTATCTGTCTGTCTCTTTCACTTTCTGCCTCTGTCTGTCTCTTTCCTCGTGTGTCTTTCTGTCTGTCTCTTTCTCTGCCTGTCTGTCTATTTTCTCCTATCTGTCTGTCTGTTTTTCTCTGTCTCTTTCCCTGTCTGCCTCTTTCTCTGTCTCTTTTTCTCTGCCTGTCCGTCTATTTTTTCATATCTCTCTGTCTGTCTGTTTCCCTGTCTGCCTCTTTCTCTGTCTGCCTCTTTCTCTGTCTGTCTGTCTTTTCACTGATATCTTATTATCTTGCACATAAGCATCTTGTGCTAACAATTTCCTTTGTTCCTATGGCAACCAATCACAGCTCCTATTAATAACCTGTAGCTCCCAGCTCCATTCACTTTAATGGAGGCAGTTTTTTTGGAGAGTAACTGTAAAGCGCGGGGTTCCCATCGAAACATAGTCTATGATGTTCCCTGAGTCAGATGAGGTGTATGTGCAAAATTTTGTGATTGTAAATGTGACGGTGTGGATTCTTTTAGCGGACATACATACACACACACACACACAAACACTCAGCTTTTTATATAGATATATCATTATTGACACAGAGATACCCAATAGTATTTCTTTCTATCTTTTTAAAGAGGTTAAGGGTGGTGATAACCCTCCCCGATGTTCAGTGTTCGGGAGACTCTCCCGAATGTTTTGTAAAGTTCTAGTTCGGGTTCTGAGATAATGCAAACTTGCGTCTGAAACCCCGAACTCGGACTTTACAGTTATAGGATGGGGCAGTGGGCTTTAAAATAAAAAATCTAGTTAATAATAAACATTGTCATTATATTTACAGGTCCCGCGACGCATCCTGCTGACTCTGTCTCCCGCCGCTTCTGCTTCCGATCATCGCTGTGCCCTCCCGGTGACAAGCACTGATGATAGGACCTTCCGTGACGTCATAGCCATGTGACCAGTCACGTGTGAATGTTGTATTGCTTTGTTGGTTACAGAGCGGTCACATGACTATGACGTCACGCAAGGTCCTGTAGTGTCAGTGTCTCGGTAGTCGCTGCTACTCAGTGCTCACCTGAGCATCTTAGTATTCGATATACTCGGCGAGCGAAGAGTAACGGCGAGATGCTCGGACACATTCTTGGCTCCCCATCCCAGTATGTCGGCACTCTTTACAGAGTCAGCCCACATGCCGGGATTGGCTGCTACAGACTTCCACAGCCGGTGAAGCGGCGCTGGGAATCAGGTGATCGGAGATCACCATAGCTATATTAACCCGCTCGGTAGGTTACTATCACAATGGTGGCAGCAATGACGTCACCGCTTACAACCCGCAGCCTCTGCTCGATTACACAGCATGAGGAACAGAAGCATCTTCCTCCCCCCATGCTTTGTGATATAGCAGAGCTAGATCGGTTGAAGAAGAAAGAAGACCAGGATCGTGGAGGGGTGAGAGGATGTATTAAAGATGGAGTCACTAAGTGTGTCTGTGTACTAATTTCTAATAAAGTATTTTTTCTCTGTGTGGTGTCTTTTTTTAACCCTTTATTGGAGATTCTTAATGGCTGGGTCAAACTTGGCCTGACATTAAGAATCTCGGGTTTTATAACAGCTGGTAAAACAAAGCAGATATTAATCCCTTATTACCCATCTTGCCACTCGGCGCCAGGGCCGCTGGTGAAGTTGGATACAGTGCCAGAAGATGGCGCTTGTATGAAAGCACCATTTTCCGGGGCGGCTGCAGACAGCAATTCGCATAGGGGGGGCAGAAAGCTTGGGCAACCCTGTGCTGTGGATTCCAATCCCCAGCTGCCTAGTTGTACCTGGCTGGACACAAAAATTGGGCAAAGCCCACGTGTTATTTTAATTATTTCATGAAATTCATGAAATACTTAAAAAAGGGCTTCCCGATATTTTTGGTTCCCAGCCGAGTATAAATGGGCAGCCGGGGGTTGGGGGCAGCCCGTACCTGTCTGCTGTACCTGGCTAGCATACAAAAATATCGTGAAGCCCACGTCATTTTTAGCTTTTTGGCAAAAAACTTTTTTTTTTTTTTTTAACCTCATAACGACGGCCGTACGACTTAAAGCGGCGGCAAAACAGGGTACTTATTCTGTTCCGCCGCTTTAAAGCGGCGGCCCGAAAAAACCCTGTAGCGCCCCCCAGCGACCGAAAATCTCGGGGGTTTCAGCTACCGGGGGTAGCTGAGACCCCCCAGATTATGAATCGGGGTGTTTTTTTTGGACCCCGATCATGTGATCGGCGGTATACACTGTATACCGACGAACACATGAAAAAAAAAGAAATGGCCGGTAAAACTGATTTCTTTTTCATCTGACATGATCAAACATGTCAGATGAGAAGGAAATCTAACCCCCTAGTGCCCCCAAAGCCCCCGGTACCGGAGAGTCCCCCCACCCCCACCCCTACCCCCACCGGACATCCAAAATGGCGCCGAAGCGCACAGAAAACTGCCGCCGGCGCCGGCTCTGCAGTCATTTCCCTCCGATCTGAAATGATCAAACATTTCAGATCGGAGGGAAATGTCCTCCCCCTGACCCCTCCTCCGGTCCACCGGAGCCCTCTGGTCACCGGAGCCCCCTCCGGTTCTCCAGAGCCACCACCCCCCCTCCCCCCTCCGGAGCGTGGAAGATGGCGGCGCACAGCGCGCGGCCGCCTTCATTCTGCTCTTTCTGCCGCATGTGACACGTCACATGCGGCAGAAAGGTGTCCCCAGGTCCCACTATGTCACCCCCCATCACCCCCCCGTCACCCCCCCCAGCCCCCGGTTATACGTTACCTGGCTGGTGCTCCGGGCCCGCGATCGCCGCCTCCTTCTTCAATGCTGGCGGCGCATGCGCAGACAGCGGCTGTCAGCTGGATCCCTGCAAGCAGGGATCCTGCTGACGTCGCAACTGCACAAGCTACTCCACTGTGGACCGGGGGAGGGTGAGTGCGGTAATCTGCAGTCACACTCCTCACATGGAGAGACTGCTGTTCCAGAAAATGGGGGTACGTTCTGTGAGCGTGCCCCTCATATTCTGGAATGAGGTTACTGCAGGTCACTCTGCCCTAGGTTGGACCGGGGCAGTGTGAGTGCAGTATTCTTAGATTACTGCACCCACACTGCTCATGGAGAGCTTGCTCTTCCAGAAAATGGGGGATACGTTCCCTGAACGTGCCCCCCATGTTCTAGAAGATCCAGAGTTGGCGTGGGACCTCCAAAATGGATTACAGCGACCGGAATTTCTTTATTTTCAATAAATTGGTAAAAGAGGAATGTTTCGGGGAGTGTTTTTTCAAATAAATTTTTTTTTTGTCTTTTTTTTTTCTATTACTGACTGGGTTAGTGATGTCGGGTATCTGTTCAGATGCCGTGACATCACTAACCCCAGGGCTTGATGCCAGGTGACATTACAGCTGGTATCAACCCCTTATAATACCCCGTCTGCCACCGCACCAGGGCGCGGGATGAGCTGGGGCGAAGCGCCAGGATTGGCGCATCTAATGGATGCGCCACTTCTGGGGCGGCTGCGGCCTGCTATTTTTAGGCTGGGAAGAGTCCAATAACCATGGCTCTTCCCACCCTGAGAATACCAGACCCCAGCTGTCCGCTTCACCTTGGCTGGTGATCTAATTTGGGGGGGACCCCACGTTTTTTTTTTTTTTAAAAAAACGCCTGGGGAGCGCTCCAAATTGATCACCAGACAAGGTGAAGCTGTCAGCTGTGGTTTGCATGCTACAGCTGTCTGCTTTGCCCTAGCTGGCTATCAAAAATAGGGGGGACCCCACGTCGTTTATTTTAATTATTAATTTTTTGGGGGGCTAAATACAAGGCTAGGCACCCTTTAGTGCCACATGAAAGGCACTAAAGGGCGCCAGCTTAGAATATGCAGGGGGTGGGACGTTATATTTATTTGACATCTATCCATTCATCCATTGTAGCATTTTAGGCTGTGTGCCCACAATCAGGGTTTGCAACGTTTTGGGCGCAGAGTGTTTTCCCTGTGTCCATAACGCTGCGTTGTGCAGTAGAAGCACAGTGGAAGGATTTTTAGAAATCTCATGCCCAATGTGCTTCTTTTCTCCGCAGCATAAACCGACCTGTGGCGCAGCTTCCCGAGCCTCAGCATGTCAATTTATGCTGCGGAGATGAGTGTTCTCTGCAGGTAGCATAGAGCTCCACAGCAGCCTGAACCCAAATCGTGGGCATGGGCAGCTGCGTTCTCCCGTGGACAACACTCACATCTCTGCAGGAGGCTGACACTGTGTACTAGACGCCGTGTCGCTGGATCATGGCCACATAGCCTAAAAGTGAGACATTTGTTGCTACAGCAACATTTTTGTGAAGTACCTGTGGATTCAAAATGCTTACTATACTCCTGAATAAAATTCAGTTTCCAAAATGGGGTCACTTGTGGGGGGTTTCTGCTGTATAGGTACCCAAGGGGCCCTGCTAATGTGACATGGTGCCCGCAATTTATTTCAACTTTTCCAGAATTCAAATGGTGCTCCCTCCATTCCAAGCCCTCCCATTTATCCAAACAGAGGTTTTTGGCCACATGTGGGGTATCCCTGTGCTCATAAGACATTGGATAACAACCTGTGGGGTCCACGGTTTGTTGTTGTCTCTTGAAAAAGTGAGAAATTTGATGCTAAAGCAACAGTTTTGTGAAAAAAATGAAAATTTTCAATATGGCAACCTAAGCTTATCAAATTCTGTGAAGTACTCGTGGATTCAAACTGCTCACTATACACCTAGATAAAAGCCTTGAGGTGTCTTGTTTCCAGAATGAAGTCACTTGTGGGGGACCGCCACTGTTTAGGCACCTCAGGGGCTCTCCAAATGCAACCTGGCGTCCGCTATTGATTCCAGCCAATTTTGCAGTCAAATGGCACTCCTTCTCTTCCGAGCCCTGCCATGCGCCCAAACAGTTGATTTCCACCACATATAAGGTATCGCCAAACTCAGGAGAAATTGCACAATAAATGTTATGCTGAATTTTTTCCTTTTACTCTTGTAAAAAAAAAAGCTACCTGGTTGAAATAACAATTTTGTGGTAAAATTTTATTTTTTTTTTTTCATGGCTCAACGTTATAAAATTCTGTGAAGCACCTGAGGGTTCAGGGTACTCACCAAACATCTAGATAAATTCCTTGAGGGGCCTAGTTTCCAAAATGGGGTCACTTGTGCGGGGTTTCTGCTGTTTAGGTACCTTAGGGGACCTCCAAATGCGACATGGTGCCCGCAATCTTTTTCAGGCAAATTTCCTTTCTAAAATTCAAATATTGCTCCTTTCGTTCCAAGCCCTCCCATTTGTCCAAACAAAGGTTTCAGACCACATGTGAGGTATCACCGCGCTCATAAAAAAGTGGTTAACAAACCTTGAGGTCAAATTTTTGGAATTACCTCTTGAAAAAGTGAGAAAATTGATGCTAAAGCAACATTTTTGAGAAAATTATTAAAATTTTCAATATGACAACGTAACGTTAACAAAATCTGTGAAGTACCTGTGGATCTAAAATGCTCACTATACCCCTAGATAGAAGCCTTGAGGGGTCTAGTTTCCAAAATGGTGTCACTTGTGAGGGATTTCTTCTGTTTAGGTACCTTAGCGGACCTGTAAATGCAACATGGTGCCCGCAATCTATTTCAGCCAAATTTGCTTTCCAAAATTCAAATATTGCTCCTTCTGTTCCGAGCCCTCCCATTTGTCCAAAAAGAGGTTTCTGACCACATGTGGGGTATCGGCGCGCTCATAAGAAAGTGGGGAACAAGTTTTGGGGTCCATTTTGTTGTGTTATTTCTTCTAAAAGTGAATACATTTGGGTTAGAGCAACATTTTTAGGTAAAATTTAATTTTTGCTTTTTTTCATTCCACATTGCTTTTGTTCATGTGAAGCACCTGAAGGGTTAATAAACTTCTTGAATGTGGTTTTGAGTACTTTGGGGGGTGCAGTTTTTAGAATGGTGTCACTTTTGGGTATTTTCTGTCATCTAGGCCTATTGAAGTCACTTCAAATGTGATGTGGTCCCTAAAAAACTGGTTTTGTAAATTTTGATGTAAAAATGAGAAATTGCTGATAAACTTTGAACTCTTCTAACTTCCTAACAAAAAAAAATTTTGTTTCCAAAATTGTGCTGATGTAAAGTAGACATGTGGGAAATGTTATTTATTAACTATTTTGTGTCACAGAAATCTCTGGTTTAACGGTATAAAAATTCAAAAGTTGAAAATTGCTAAATTTTCAAAATTTTTGCCAATATTCAATTGTTTTCATAAATAAACACAAAAAATATTGTCCTAAATTTGGTACTAACATGAAGTCCAATATGTGACGAAAAAACAATCTCAGAATCACCGGGATCCGTTGAAGCGTTCCAGAGTTATAACCTCATGAAGTGACACTGGTCAGAATTGCAAAATTTGGTCTGGTCATTAAGGTGAAAATTAGCTCCGTCACTAAAGGGTTAAAAAAAAAAAAGGGCTTCCCTGGAATTTCCATTGCCAGTGAAGGTAACACCAAGCAGTGGGGGTTAGCAGCCAGTAGCTACTTGGATTACCCGTAGCTAGCAATAGAAAATGCAGCAGGCGCACACACTTTTTTTTAAATTATTTTTTTAAATAACTAAAAAAAAAATTGGCTTTTCTGTATTTTGTTTGCCAGTCAAGGTAAAGCCAGGCAGCTGGGAGCGGGGATTCTCATGGCAGCTGGGATTCTCAGTAGCCTGCAGTCTCCCCTTTAAATGGCACATTGTTTCTTAGCGCCATTTCCAGGTGCGTTACCTGACTCATCCAGTGGTCCTGGTGACGGGTGTCTCGCTGGGTCATAAAGGGGTTAATACCAGCTTTGTTTTCTCAGATGGTACTAAGCCTATTATTAGAAATAAAACAAAAAAAACATTTAGAAACTTCATTTTTATTATAAAAAAAAATCCTTATTCCGACGTAATCCACTGGGACAGCAATGTCAGCTTCATCGCTGTGCACAGACACAGTCTATACATAGTGAGAAGCAAAGTGCAATGTCAACTCTGCCTCATTACTGTGCCTAGACAGGGTCTATACAGAGTGAGAAATAAAGAGACCCATGTAAGCCTGTTACATCGATCTGCACAGAGCGATGTAGCAGGCTGACAGTGAGGGTATGATTGCACTTGCATCTTGCATTGCATCACTCCACTATCAGGACAGGAGTGCCTCAGCTGTGGAAATATGCGCAGTTGACCCACTGCTGTTGGGAGATTGTGCGCCGTGTTGCGATGACACTCGCATTATGGTGTATCAGGACCTTTGATGACATCCTTCTCACATGACCTGTCTGTAGCCAATGAGATAATACAGCATTCACATGTCACTGGTCACATCGGTATGACGTCACGGTCATGGCAGGTCTTTTTAGCCAGAGGGGCTTACCGAGTGGCACAGCAATGATTGGATGGACGCAGAAGCAGAAGCGATGGGAGACAGAGTCTGCAGGACGCATTGCGGAACCTGTAAGTATGATCATAATGTTTTTTAATAATGTGCTTTTTATTACAGCCCCTGGACCCGAACTGTAACACGAACTTCCCAGGAAAGCTCGTGTTCGGGGTCGTGTGCACGAACACCATATGTTCGGTACGGACCCCGAACTTTACAGTTCAGGGTCCCCAATCCCTAGTTAAGGATAGTAATTCAATTTGTTATGCTTTTTTATTTTATTACACAGTTGAAAACATTTGTTTTATTTTATTTTTTAGATATCTTAGGGTACTTGAACTTTGTCTGATCACTAATACTATGTATTGTAATACAAAGGTATTGTGGTATATAGTAAAAATCAAAGCTTAACCACAGACTACTGTTTACAGGAGGGTCACAATGGCATGCCCAGAGAATTGCATGCTCTAAATGTCCTTCTAAGACATTGGCAGCACTATTTAAGAATTAATAGAAGTAGGTGAAGATAAGCTCTGGTCACTACTGTTAGAGGCAGATGATGCTGTTCAGTACAGACATCATCTGCCTGGAATGATACAAGCTTAGTTTCTGAGCGTTCATAAAGGACTTTACCCAACATATGAGGTACAGTAGAATTCTTCATGTTGCCAAGGGGGATTAAGGCTATGTGCATGTTTGCATACATTTTTATCTTACCTTTGCTTCTTAAATGCATAGTTAAATTGGTGGTCCAAAATACAAATTGTTTTTCTTTCTAAATCCCTATGAAATTAATGCCAAAATCTAAACTATTTTCTAATATACTTGAATTAAAAAATCCCTATTCTTCCCTATTCTTCCCTAACTACACTATATAACTGCTTTTTCCCATACTACCATTTTTATGATGCTTCATTTGAAAATTCCAGTGCATACTCTGATAGTCAAAATACAGTTAGGTCCAGAAATATTTGGACAGTGACACAATTTTCGCGAGTTGGGCTCTGCATGCCACCACATTGGATTTGAAATGAAACCTCTACAACAGAATTCAAGTGCAGATTGTAACGTTTAATTTGAAGGTTTGAACAAAAATATCTGATAGAAATTGTAGGAATTGTACACATTTCTTTACAAGCACTCCACATTTTAGGAGGTCAAAAGTAATTGGACAAATAAACCAAACCCAAACAAAATATTTTTATTTTCAATATTTTGTTGTCAATCCTTTGGAGGCAATCACTGCCTTAAGTCTGGAACCCATGGACATCACCAAACGCTGGGTTTCCTCCTTCTTAATGCTTTGCCAGGCCTTTACAGCCGCAGCCTTCAGGTCTTGCTTGTTTGTGGGTCTTTCCGTCTTAAGTCTGGATTTGAGCAAGTGAAATGCATGCTCAATTGGGTTAAGATCTGGTGATTGACTTGGCCATTGCAGAATGTTCCACTTTTTTGCACTCATGAACTCTTGGGTAGCTTTGGCTGTATGCTTGGGGTCATTGTCCATCAGTACTATGAAGCGCCGTCCGATCAACTTTGCGGCATTTGGCTGAATCTGGGCTGAAAGTATATCCCGGTACACTTCAGAATTCATCCGGCTACTCTTGTCTGCTGTTATGTCATCAATAAACACAAGTGACCCAGTGCCATTGAAAGCCATGCATGCCCATGCCGTCACGTTGCCTCCACCATGTTTTACAGAGGATGTGGTGTGCCTTGGATCATGTGCCATTCCCTTTCTTCTCCAAACTTTTTTCTTCCCATCATTCTGGTACAGGTTGATCTTTGTCTCATCTGTCCATAGAATACTCTTCCAGAACTGAGCTGGCTTCTTGAGGTGTTTTTCAGCAAATTTAACTCTGGCCTGTCTATTTTTGGAATTGATGAATGGTTTGCATCTAGATGTGAACCCTTTGTATTTACTTTCATGGAGTCTTCTCTTTACTGTTGACTTAGAGACAGATACACCTACTTCACTGAGAGTGTTCTGGACTTCAGTTGATGTTGTGAATGGGTTCTTCTTCACCAAAAAAAGTATGCGGCGATCATTCACCACTGTTGTCATCCGTGGACACCCAGGCCTTTTTGAGTTCCCAAGCTCACCAGTCAATTCCTTTTTTCTCAGAATGTACCCGACTGTTGATTTTGCTACTCCAAGCATGTCTGCTATCTCTCTGATGGATTTTTTCTTTTTTTTCAGCCTCAGGATGTTCTGCTTCACCTCAATTGAGAGTTCCTTAGACCGCATGTTGTCTGGTCACAGCAACAGCTTCTAAATGCAAAACCACACACCTGTAATCAACCCCAGACCTTTTAACTACTTCATTGATTACAGGTTAACGAGGGAGACGCCTTCAGAGTTAATTGCAGCCCTTAGAGTCCCTTGTCCAATTACTTTTGGTCCCTTTAAAAAGAGGAGGCTATGAATTACAGAGCTATGATTCCTAAACCCTTTCTCCGATTTGGATGTGAAAACTCTCATATTGCAGCTGGGAGTGTGCACTTTCAGCCCATATTATATATATAATTGTATTTCTGAACATGTTTTTGTAAACAGCTAAAATAACAAAACTTGTGTCACTGTCCAAATATTTCTGGCCCTGACTGTACATCAAAATAAATGTGATGCTTGGATCAGTCTGCAAACTGCATATGATTGGGTATAAAAATGAATGAAGAAAAGAAAAGTTTTCAGACATATTTAGTGCAACTTTTTATCTAAAGTTAACTATTAACATATAAAAGAATGTCTTCCTTGTCAAAGAAGAAATTAACTTTTAAAGTTTAGTTCTTGGTTACATTACACAATCATCATCTATTTTTTGGAATCACTGCTTGGTTGTTAAATCTTCAGAACTTTTTATTTGTAAACTATTTAGTTACATAGTTACATATTAACTAAACAGTTTAGAAATAAATTATAATTGTTTATTTTATCTGCAAACATAAACATTTATGCATGGTCTCCAATAACTGCATCATCACTGCAAACAAGTACCATTAAAATTACCTTTATTTTGAGCCCATTCTATGAATTAAATACAGCAATGAATTAAAATAGTTAAATGACTTGATGATTGCCAAACTGGTATCATTGAGAAACTTTGAAATTAATGCCAAACATTGAAGTATTCACATATTGCCCAGTATCAATATTTATAGTGAGTTTAGATGTGAGGTGAATAAAATGCTGAAAAACATCTAAAGTTATTTTTTTCAAATCAGAGTAAATACAGACATAGGCAGATGGGTTCATGTGTCAACAAATACATTTCCATATTGAGAGAGAGATATTTTCAACATCAAGGGAAAATGCTTCATAAAAGGAGTACGTTTTCTAAACAATCTGCTGATCAGTATATGACTGTAGACTTACACATACAGAAAAGAGCTGCTCCATGTATTTTTTTCCTGGGAAAAGAAAATTGAGAAGGATACCTTTTGACCGTAATAAATGGAAGAAAATAATGGAAACCATAGAGCTATCATTAAAGTATCTTAGGGAGTTTTATTATCATATAACATTCTGCTGCACTTTAAATTACAATTGCTAGAACATAAATTGAACAAAAATGATGTCGGTACTTTTAAACCTCTTGCTGAATTGTACAGAGGAAATGGAAACTTTTCTTATGTTGTAACATTTAAAACATGTATTTTTTTTCTAGGCTATTTATTTTGTTTGCTATAGAATTCATTGGAACGCTAGATCGTTTTCAAAACCTAAACTCTTTGGCGCCAATATTTTAAGACTGGTGTTGCGCATGCTAGCCTTAATAAAGGGCTCACTGCAGTTTGTTTTACCAAACTTATTAAGTAGTGTACTTAATGAACTTGGCACATTTTCTCAACAGCATCTAATCCTTTTCCCTATCCAGAAAAGCTACAGTACTCCAGCCAGGGACTACAGTATCATTTCTGGCATAAGAAACACCAATACTTTTCATAAAAAGACAAGAGAACGTAGCCAGGAAATGATCGCTCTTGCTCCTTCTTAGCTTCACCACAATAGTGTGAAAAAGCAAAAACAAAGTAAAAGATTTGATGAATTGGGCTTTTTTGTAAATCCAATCATGTAATAAAGAAAATACCAGGCATGCATTTTTAATAGGTATGGGCAAACTTGGACTATTAAAGTCCAGATCTGCAAAGGTTCAAATGAACTCGAGCAATGTCCCCGGGCCCGAAGTTCTCAGGAAACTCCGGGTAATGATCTAGATCCTAGGTAATTAAAAAATCCTATAAAAAAAAGAAACAAAATAAGAATAAAGCAAATGCTTCATACTTACTGGTCTCCAAGTGGCTGTTCACTGCTTCCGGGGCTGCTCAGTCTACTTCTGGGTCCATTCACTATCTTCATGCATATGCACTGCTTCCCCTACCAACCTGTAGTCCCCACGTCTCTGATTGGTTGCAGAAAGACAGCACCCCCAGCCTGTATGACAGCATATCTGACTGCTTTCAGTCAGAGACACTGTGTGTGCATTTAGATTGGTGTAAAAATAAATAAAAAATTGGCACAGTGTTGCCCCTTATTATGATACCTAGTCATGATAAAGCATACAACTATATGCTGCAGCACCCAGCCATGCACGTTGTCTTGGCTGTGTATTAAAATAAGAAGAAATGCATTTGGTTCTTTTTAAAGAAAAAATAAATAATAATAATAATACTAATTATAAAACTTTTAAAAACACGACATGCAGTCCCCCCAATTTTTTTACTCAGCCATAATTAAGCCAAGAGCTTGGAGCTGGTATTCTCAGGCTGGGGATTATACATGGTTATTAGTCCCCAGCCTAAAATTAGCAACCTGCTGCCTTCCATGATTGTTGCATCCACTAGATGCGACACTCCCAAAACTTTATCTGCCGCTTCCTGATTGTCCTGGTGCGGTGTCAATTAAAATAACAAAGGCTAAATAACAGCTCAAAGCTGCTACTAAGCTCAATATTAGTAATGGAAGGCATCTATAAGACTATTCCATTACTAATCTGTATGTGAAAAAAATAAACACAAACAAAAAAAATCGATTATTTGAAGTAAAATACAGAAAAACCCCACCCGCTTTCACCACTTTATTAACCCTTAAAACACCCAGGTTTGACGTAATCCACACAAGGTTCCATAATGATTCCAGCTATGCTACATATGAAGTGAAAAGTGCACTGGAATAGAATATGACTGCCCTCTGTGAGCTTCAGGCAGAGAATGAGCAGCAGCGATGAGCGGTGATGTCACTCAGGTTATTTGCTGGAGGCTCCACTGTCCCCCACCTGTGATTGCAAGTAACTTGACCTCAGGTGGCATAATTGAACTGAGTGACCTTATTTCAGGTTAGGTTTCTTGCAATGACAGGTGGAGGACTGTGGTAGCCTCTAACTGTGACCACAAATAACCTGAGCTGAGAGATGTCACTGCTCATTGCTGCGGCTCATTCTCTGTCTGAAGCTCACAGTGGGTGGTCATAGTCTATGCCAGTGCGCTGTTGCTTCAGATATAGCTCAGCTGGATTACATCGGTATCCAGTGAGATATCTGGGATCAATACCGGTAGCTCAAACTGGGATTTTTTTAAAACCCGATTGGATCTGCCCAATCCGGGTATCTATGGGTCACTAATCACTAATTTTTAGTCAATTGTTTCATTTAAAGTGCATTTTGAGAAGGATAATTCTACTTTAATTAATACTGGGTTTTTCCTAAAATAGCTGCTTGTCAAGTAACTCATATGATGTCAAGTCAAGAAATCTTGCTGATAAAGATTACTATCCTATGATTTGATTTAATGTTCCATTGTTATGCAAACTTTTCTTATATAAGTGAATTTTTATAAAAAATCACTAGGGGAAGGGGCTAAATGTTTTAGATAAGATGGTACTAATAATCCTCAAAATTAAATGGACCTGCATAAAATTTGCTACCAAACTCTCAAAACTCTTGAATTTTGATGTAGTTATTGTATCTAATTAGATTGCGACATAATAAAGGACATTTTTGGTGCCGAGTTTTGGTCTTTGGTGCCAAAGTTTCTCAATGTTCAAGACTTTTTCTGCTTTAAATTAACTAATTAAAATATTTCTTGTAAAAGTCCCTTCTACATATCTTATTTGCTCACCATTATTTAGTTATAGTGCTCTATCCATCCTCTTCTGTTCACAACACAAGACCACTGCAGTCAATCATTGGCTACTGTTGTTTTGGCTGCTTAATGTGAGTTTGCCTTATATTACATCATATCCCATGGCCCAAGAACCACCAACACCAAAGTAAGTTGCACATAGAAAAACTTTAATTGGTTGGGTCAAGCATATAAATATTACATGGGATATAAAAATTGTGACAAGTAAGAAGGTTAAATGACATATAAGAGCGAATAAAGAACCCCATGTGGGGCTGCATGGATCAAATTAGGTGCACACAAAAAAGGTGTACTCCCAGCAGGGCCAGTGTAGGTGCCTTATACAAAACGCAGGTTCACCTAATGAAGAACTCTAGGCACATTACAGATAAATGAACAGGAATATATTCCCAGCAGAGCCAGTGTAAGTGCCTATGCAAAAGATAAATTCACAGTCAGTGACAGAATAACACTTTAGTAAATGACAATAAGCATATTACCCATACACATCATCCGATGAACAGGGATGTGTTCCCAGCAAGGTCAGTGTAAATGCCATTGCAATAAACAGGTTCACAGTGAGTGATAGAGTAACATTCAAGTATATGAACATAGGTACATTGCCCAGGCATCTAGTCCAATGGACAGGGATATATTCCCAGCAGGGCCAGTGTACGTGCCTATATCATAAACAGGTTCACAGCAAATGACAGGGTAACACTTTAGTGAATGACAATAGGCACATTACACAAACACATGGTCCAGTGGACAGGGAAGTATTCCCAGCAAAACCAATGTAAGTGCCATTCCAAGTTCACAGTAATGACAGGATAACACTTAGTACATAATCATCGGCACATTACCCAGACACATGGTCCAAGACTTTTTTTTCCCCTTGTGTGACTGCATGTGAGTGCTATAATTGGTGGAATATCCACCGGGCTATGTGTCTGGGTAATGTGCCGATGATTATGTACTAAGTGTTATCCTGTCATTACTGTGAACTTGGAATGGCACTTACATTGGTTTTGCTGGGAATACTTCCCTGTCCACTGGACCATGTGTTTGTGTAATGTGCCTATTGTCATTCACTAAAGTGTTACCCTGTCATTTGCTGTGAACCTGTTTATGATATAGGCACGTACACTGGCCCTGCTGGGAATATATCCCTGTCTATTGGACTAGATGCCTGGGCAATGTACCTATGTTCATATACTTGAATGTTACTCTATCACTCACTGTGAACCTGTTTATTGCAATGGCATTTACACTGGCCTTGCTGGGAACACATCCCTGTTCATCGGATGATGTGTATGGGTAATATGCTTATTGTCATTTACTAAAGTGTTATTCTGTCACTGACTGTGAATTTATCTTTTGTATAGGCACTTACACTGGCTCTGCTGGGAATATATTCCTGTTCATTTATCTGTAATGTGCCTAGAGTTCTTGATTAGGTGAACCTGCGTTTTGTATAAGGCACCTACACTGGCCCTGCTGGGAGTACACCTTTTTCGTGTGCACCTAATTTGATCCATGCAGCCCCACATGGGGTTCTTTATTCGCTCTTATATGTCATTTAACCTTCTTACTTGTCACAATTTTTATATCCCATGTAATATTTATATGCTTGACCCAACGAATTAAAGTTTTTCTATGTGCAACTTACTTTGGTGTTGGTGGTTCTTGGGCCATGGGATATGATGTAATATAAGGCAAATTTAAAGACTTTTTTTTTTTTCCCTGCTGTTTCAATATGTTCCTGAAGTTGTTGCCTTTTACCTTATATAAGTCTGCTTTAACGGTCCTGGTTGTTGCTTAATGTGAGTTTGCAGAGTATGCCACATTAGCTTCCCAAAGAGATCATTACAAGTATAGCTTAAGAGATTCTACTATTTCATGCCCACTGCCAAACTAACAATTCACTACCCCCCAAAAAAATTGTGTTTACATCAACCTTTTAATAGGAAGAATCATCAAAACAGGCCTAGTGATTGTTTGAGATAATGTCATTGAGCATACATAACAAAAACACAAAAACTGAACATGCATAACCAAGAACAACATAACTATTTTATTTTGTTGTAATTGATTTCAGTAATTCAATAGAAACATGAAAAAACATATATTATATAGAGTCATTATAAACAGAGTGATCTATCTCAAGTTTTTCTTTCTGTTAATGTTGATGATTATGGCTTACAGCTAATGGAATCCCAAAACTCATTATCTCAGAAAATTAGAATATTATATGAGACCAACTGAAAAAGTGATTTTGACTCAGAAATGTTGGTATGTGCAGTAAATGCATTCAATACTTGGTCAGGCTACTTTTGCATGAATTACTGCATCAATGAGGCGCGGCATGGAGGCGATGAGCCTGTGGCACTGCTAAGGTGTTATGGAAGCCTAGGTTGCTTTGATAGCAGCCTTCAGCTCAACTGTAGGGATGGGCAAACCTGAACTGTAAAGTTCTGGACCCATACCGAACACATAGTGTTCGTGCACAAGGTCTCAAACACGAGTTTTACTGGGAAACCTGTGTAACAGTTCGGGTCCAGGGGCTGTAAAAAAAGCACGTTATAAAAAAAAATTATAATTATACTTACCAGTCCCGCGATGTGTCCTGCAGACCCGCTATCTCTCGGCCTCTTCTACTTCCAGGTCCGATCATTAACTTCCGGAGGTATTCACTGCACTCGTCATCACTCAGCAGTCTTTGGATTTTTTCGGCTGTGTTTGCTGTGACGTCAGGGTTCACTCGAGTCCATGGCTTAGCCATGGACTTGATTGAACTTTGACTATCACTGTCAGGGCACGGTTCCACTTGAACACAGATTCCGATGCAAGAGTATCGGAAGTGATATGCTAATAACCATCTGCTGCGAGTGTCAGAAGAGGGTCATGCAAATGTGATGCAATCTAGTGATTGCATCACAGGTGTGAAGAAGAGGAGGGAACATTTTCTCCCCATCTCCTCCGCTGCCTGTCTCTACGTATATCACACTGCACTTGGATTACATGCTAGTGCAGTGCGATGTTTCACTCACTCCTTTAGACTTCTATGCGGGTACATGAGCCGAGACTCTGCCAAATGCAGCAATCTGCAATTCATTCGGCATGCTGCTATGGCATGAGAAATCAATCACAGATGGACACTGCCCTATAGTTTTTCACTAGAGTAAGAGCAATCCTGTTTTATTTGATTTCATTTGCCCGTGCAAAACACAAGTGGAACCATACCCTCAGCCTGCTTCTCTTTGTATAGATGCTTGTCTGTACAGAACAATGAAGAAGAGCTGACATTGCTGTCCCTGTGGACTACGTCTGACTAAGGATTTTTTTATAATTAAGATGGAGTCTCTAAATGTTTTTTTGTTTTATTTTTAATTGTAAAAATTTTTTTTACGAGTTGTGATTTTTTTTTACTGTTTACTAGAAATTCATGGTAGCCATATCTAATTTAGCGTGACACCATTAATTTTGGACTTAGTACCAGCTGATAATACAAAGATGGCCCTAACCCGATTATTACCCAGCGGGCCACTGGATGAACTGGGTAAAGCACCAGAAAATAGCACTTCTATGAATGTTCTATTTTCTGAGGTGGAATTCCAGCCCCCCGCTGCCTGGTTTTACCTTGCTGGCCATCAAAATATGGTAAGAGCCCACACAATGTTTTAAAAATATTTATTTTAATTAAAAAAAAATATTGGGCTTCTCTGAATTTTGATTGCCAGCCAAGGTAAAGCAAGGCAGATAGGGGTGGCAGCCCGTGGTCATATTCTTTATCTGTGCTGAGAATCAAATATACTGTGGAGCGCTATGTCATTTTTTTTAATGATTTATTTATTTTTACAGTACTGTGATTTCAGGCAATCACATACACCAGCACAGAGAATGGGAATCTGTGATTGCCTGTTGGAGTAACCTGGAACCAGCCCACATATTTGTATATGGCAGGAACTGCACACAGCCATAAAGCTTATAGAGGAGGGGACAAATCTTGATGTGCAATCTAATAGGTCTGCCACTTTTAACTTCTGGATCTTGAAAATGGACACCTGGCCCGGGCTTGCCCTTTTATGCCTTGGAGGTGCTGGCCTGCCCTCCTGCAAGTGTTATATCTGAATGTATGTTCAGCACGGCAGGGGGATCATAACAGACAAGCGCACATATCTGTCCACAGCCAAAGGGGGAACAATGAGTTTCCTTAAAATGAACCAAGTGTGGATCGCACAGGACTTTTTACTACCCTTGGCTGACTAGAGAACTACAATAGCCGCACACAGCCGTGGTTGGACTTTAGTTCATATTACTGTCATGTTGGTGTGTCCCCAAATTTGAACCCCGCCCGCCAAAAAAACCTGTTATGTATCTCCACCTACAATATATATATATATATATATATATATATATATATATATATATACATATATATATATATATATATACAGTGCCTACAAGTAGTATTCAACCCCCTGCAGATTTAGCAGGTTTGATAAGATGCAACTAAAGCTGGGTTCACACTAAGCGACAGCGACAACGACGTCGCTGTTACGTCACCATTTTCTGTGACGTAACAGCGACCTTGTAAGTTGCTGTTATGATCGCTGCTTAGCTGTCAAACACAGCAGAAGCAGCGATCATAACGTCGCTGTGCTACATGTGCAGAGAGCAGGGAGCCGCGCTTAGCGCTGGCTCCTTGCTCTCCTAGGTACAGTACACATCGGGTTAATTACCTGATGTGTACTGCAGCTACATGTCACAGTGTAGAGAGCAGGGAGCCGCGCACACTGCTTAGCGCTGGCTCCTTGCTCTCCTTGCTACAGTATACATCGGGTTAATTACCCGATGTGTACTGCAGCTACATGTGCACAGAGCAGGAGCCGGCCCTGGCAGCAAGGGCGGAGGCTGGTAACGAAGGTAAATATCGGGTAACCAGGGAAAGGTCTTCCCTTGGTTACCCGATGTTTACGCTGGTTACAGCTTACCGCAGCTGCCAGACGCCGGCTCCTGCTCCCTGCTCGCTTCATTTTGTTGCTCTCTCACTGTCACACACAGCGATATGTGTGTCACAGCGGGAGAGTGACGACCAAAAAATGAAGCTGGACATTCAGCAACGACCGGCGACCTCACAGCAGGGGCCAGGTCATTGCTGGATGTCACACACAGCGACAGCGACAGGACGTCGCTGCAACGTCACAGAAAATGGTGACGTAGCAGCGACGTCGTTGTCGCTGTGTGTGACACCAGCTTAAGTTAGAGCCTGCAAACTTCAAACAAGAGCAGGATTTATTAACAGATGCATAAATCTTACAAACCAACAAGTTATGTTGCTCAGTTAAATTTTAATAAATTTTCAACATAAAAGTGTGGGTCAATTATTATTCAACCCCTAGGTTTAATATTTTGTGGAATAACCCTTGTTTGCAATAACAGCTAATAATCGTCTTTTATAAGACCTGATCAGGCCGGCACAGGTCTCTGGAGTTATCTTGGCCCACTCTTCCATGCAGATCTTCTCCAAGTTATCTAGGTTCTTTGGGTGTCTCATGTGGACTTTAATCTTGAGCTCCTTCCACAAGTTTTCAATTGGGTTAAGGTCAGGAGACTGACTAGGCCACTGCAACACCTTGATTTTTTCCCTCTTGAACCAGGCCTTGGTTTTCTTGGCTGTGTGCTTTGGGTCGTTGTCTTGTTGGAAGATGAAATGACGACCCATCTTAAGATCCTTGATGAAGGAGCGGAGGTATTTGTGTTTCTCAGTGCAGATTAAGAGGACTGCTACGGGCTGCCACCCCCAGCTGCCTGGCTTTACCTTGGCTGGCAATCAAAATACAGGGAAGCCCATTAATTTTTTTTAATTATTTAAAAAAATAATTAAAAAAAATGAGTGGGCTCCCGCTGTATTTTGATCATTAGTCAGGTAAAACCAGGCAGCTGGGGGCTTGGATTCTCAGCATGGTAAGGCCCAAGTGTTCCTGACCCCCACACTAAAAACTGCAGCCCGCAGCCGACCCTGGAAATGGTGCATTGTTTCTTAGTGCCATTTGCAGGCGCTTTATCCAGCTCATCCATTGACCTTAAAATACAAAAAAGACAGTTTGCACTCTGATAATGCTAAAGTATGGAAACCATGAATATGTGTGAACATGGACCTGCATTACTGCTAACGAAAATCTAAGAAAAATGAGATATTTAGCATATATAAATGGCCATTTGTATATCTGCCCAGTTGCCCCTTCATGGCATATCTCGTAACTGGGTACCTACACTATACTGAAGTCTCTCTCTGGGTTAAAAACCTCCTGTGTATGGGCAAGTAGGAACTTGCTATATAGGATAAGATTACCTGTGGCAACTGGGGTAGGGGTGGACGGTCAGAAGGTATGACCCTCTAAATATAGACAAAAAAGACTGACTGCACTCAACAAACTGACATGTGAACAGGTGCATAACTGAACATGACATAAAATACAAAAAAAGATAGTTTTCACTCTGATAATGCTAAAGTATGGAAACCATGAATGTGTGAACATAGACCTGCATTACTGCTAAGAGAAATCTAAGAAAAATGAGATACTTAGCATATATAAATAGCCATTTGTATATCTGCCCAGTTGCTCCTTCACGGCATATCTCATAACTGGTTACCATCTTCAAAAACCTTGTTGGCAGAGAGAAGCATGAACTGCTCTTAAATTTCCTGGTAGATGACTGTGCTGACTTTGACCTTGGTAAAACACAGTAAACCTACACCAGCAGAAAACATGGCTCACCAAAAACTGATTGTGAAAATTTCACACTAGTCCACAAGCAGCTTGGATTGTGTGACTCTTCACTCCTCCTCCAAAATCTGGGACCTTTACTTTTAGAATGAAATAAAACATTTACTTTCATCTGAAAATAACACTTGAACCACTGAGCTCAGTTCTTTTTCTTCTTGGCCAAGGTAAGATGCTTCTGGCATTGACTATTAGTCAGGAGTGGCTTGACACAAGGAATGAAAGAGTTGTAGCCCATATCCTGGATATGTCTGTGTGTATTGGCTCTTGAAGCACAGACTCCAGTAGCAGTCCACTCCTTGTCAACCTCCACAAAGTTTTTGAATTACATTTTCTTAACAATGCTATCCCGGTTGCTTGTGCACCTTTTTCCACCACACTTTTTGTTTCCACTCAACTTTCCATTGATTTGCTTGGATACAGCACTCTGTGAACAGTCAGGTTCTTTAGCAATGACCTTTTGTTGCTTACCCTCCTTGTTGAGGGTGTCAAAGACTGCCTTCTGGATATCTTTCAAGTCAGCAGTTTTCCCCATGATAGTGTATCCTACAGAACCAGACTAATGGACCATTTCCAATGCTTAGGAAGCCTTTGTAGGTGTTTTGCTCTAATTATTGTAATTTTCTGAGATAATGACTTTTGAGTTTTCATTGGCTCTAAGTCATAATCAACATTACAGAAATAAATACTTGCAATACATTACTCTGTAATGACTCCATATAATATGTGTTTCCATTTTTGTATTGAATTATTAAAATAAATTAACTTTTTGATGATATTCTAATTTATTGAGATGCAATTGTATATTATAGGTTGGAAGTTTCCAATATTATGTATTCAAGAAAAAGAGAATAACTTTAGCTTATTCGTTGTTTTTATTATTATTTTTTTTATAACAGCCACAATGAAGTGGTTGCCAGAAATATTTGGATCAATTGCAAAGAGATTGACAGAATCATTCATATCATAAAAAAAATCCTTTCAAATTTTGCCTGGGTTGACTGCTTCTATCTTTTTGTTATGCTGTCACTAGAACCAATTAAAGCTGAAAAAAGCAATACTGTGCTCTGTACCCTTAATTTTACTTGACTTTTCTGAAAGAGGAAATGGAAATTATCCCAGACAAGAGCTGAAATGCCTGTTTGACAGCTCCAAAAAAATACAAATGCAGCTTGACCTTATCACCCAGCATGGAAAACAGCTTGATGATCTAATCAAATGGTTTGAAAGAAATGAGATCTATGTTCACCTGGCATACAAGATGTTGACGTTAATAATAGTCATCAGCTGATGAATAGGAATCAACATTAGAGACACAGAAAATTACTCTGAATATTTCCCAACATTGTGCTATTTCATGCAATAAAAATATATCTTTTTACCATGTTAGGCAGTAGATAGAAAAATATGCCTGATGAAGAGCCCTTAGTAGTCTTGAAAGCTTGTTATTTTGTTATCATCCTTTTAGTTAGACATTAAAAGGTATGAACCACTTAGGACTCTAAATTTGTAATTTGTTTATATAATACAATATTAATTCTTAGTTTAATTACATTATAAATTCTGCCTACTAAATCCTGTGTAAAGGAACGAGAAGACAACTGACACCCCTGAAGAAATTGCTATTGCTATTTTTGACATGATGATGATATACAGTACTATAATAATGTATGCTGGTGTTAGATGCAACTATATAATGTATAATTAATACCTCCCAGTGCAAATGTGTGCGGAAAGGAAAAGAAAAATTGAACGCAAAAACTTACTGCTACCTAGCCATACAGAAGGGATGAGTTTTGGGAGTAAGAGGATTGGTACTTCCTGGTTCGGCTGGAGTCCCACTTGCGCGTGGCTCACTCAAGGATCAATTTGTACTGCCCAGACCGGCCACCGTCTCACCTGATCAGGCGCATGTATTTCATGCAGCTTACCTTCTCCTGTCAGGAGAGCCACCAGCCAGCTGGTCAATGAGATGCAATCCTAGTGCAAGTTACAAGCAAGTGTGACTCCAGCCTTAGACTGAGTCTACAGTTATTTTACAATAGACATTGATGAGCATAAAGCCAGTTATGGTGACTGAATAGGTTGAAATTTGGGTTTGTTTTAAAGGAAAGAGACATAGAGATCTACAGTATGTAGCAAGCTAGTAACTGGATAGCACTGTGGCAGTTTGAATTTGGAAACATCAGGAAAGTCTTTTTGCCAGGATATCTTTGGACAAAAACCAACATACAACCTTAGCTTTAATGGTACAGGGCCATAGGTCTGAAAGAGGTAACCTTGGGTTAGTGGGTACCCTCAGGTGGCACAGTGAAATATAGTGACTGAGGATGGCTTTGAGGACAACACTGGAAGTTTTAGTAAAAGAAGACTATGCTTGCCACAGTGGGACGCAAAGTACTGAACCAAAGTTGTAGTTAGAAGAAAATCAAGGTACAAATGGAACACTCCTTGCAAATATGCTGTAAAACTGATGCGCTACTCCAAAGATAGCTGCTGTCTCCTATAATGGCAAAGCGAGTAACAACAATAAAATATTTTCAAGTGCTTTTCAAGTGCAACTCATTTTTTTATGTGTATTGCTAAAATGATGAAAAGAGAAAAATGTATCTTTAAAAAAGAAATGATCTACTATTGAACTTTGCAGAAATATTTACTACTAAGGCGGGCTTTGCACGTTGCGATATCGCAAGCCGATGCTGCGATGTCGCACACGATAGTCCCCGCCCTTGTCGCAGGTACGATATCTTGTGATAGCTGGCGTAGCGAAAATTATCGCTACGCCAGCTTCACATGCACTCACCTGCCCTGCGACCGTCGCTCTGGCCGGCGAGCCGCCTCCTTCCTAAGGGGGCGGGTCGTGCGGCGTCATAACGATGTCACACGGCAGGCGGCCAATAGTGGCGGAGGGGCGGAGATGAGCAGAATGTAAACATCCCGCCCACCTCCTTCCTTCCGTAGAGCCGCCGGCTGCAGGTAAGGTGAAGTTCCTTGCTCCTGCGGCGTAACACACAGCGATGTGTGCTGCCGCAGGAACGAGGAACAGCATCGTACCATCGCTGCAGCAAAATTATGGAAAAGTCGGAGCTTGCAACGATGATAATGACGCTTTTGCGGAGCACGGAGGTGGTGGTGGCAAACAGGCTCTGGGAAGAGACACAGGTTAGTGTGTACAAATAACTGGTACTAGGACACGACACGCTGAACTAGACACAGTAGTGGGTACGGGACCTGATAACTAGCAATGCACTATGGATAATCAACGTTGTTTAGGCATCTCCTAAGAAGAGCATGCCTAAAATAGCTACTGGATGATTAATGACTTTAAAGATTATTTCCGAGTAAGAGGACACTGGCCCATTAAGTAAGCGGGCATGGCCGCGCACGCACCCTTTGAACACGAACAGAAGGCCTGCGTGTGGCTTGGAAGCAGGAGAAGGCTAGAACGGGACATCTGGAACCACCAGACAGGTAAGGAGAGTGGTGCCCCCGCTGAGGAAAGGGAGCAATAAAGTGCGGGGATGCCGGGCTGGGACTAGACACAGTACCCCCCCTCATGCCCCCTCCTTTTTATTAATCTCTTAAGGTGAAGAGAGGCATCAACATTCTCCTCTGGTTCCCAAGACCACTCCTAAGGACAGAACCCTTTCCAATCTACCAGATAGTAGGTTCCTACCTCGGATCTGTTTCTTATCAAGGATAGCCTTGAACTCGAATAAATCGCTATCACAGACTGGAGGAAGGGAAACACCTGGGTCCTGGTGGAATCGGCTCAGGAAGACAGGCTTGAGTAGAGATACATGGAAGGAGTTGGGGATGCAAAGAATGGGTGGCAACCTCAACTTCTATGAAACCTCATTTATCCGCTGGAGAACCTCGAAGGGACTGATAAAGCGAGGGCTCAACTTGTATTATGGCATCTTAAGGCGGCCGTACATAGAAGAGAGCTATATATTATCTCCAGGCTATAAGGAAGGATAATCTAAGTGTCTCTTGTCTGTGTGTCTCTTCATACAGATGGCGGACTGCTCCAGAGTAGACCTGGTCTCTGCCCACATGTCAGAGAAGGACTATATGAGGGTATTGGCTGATGGATTGCCGGAGGAACACACCACAGGACAAGAAACTTTGGGTTGCTGCCCATAAACCTCATGAAATGGAAACTTAGCGGAGAACTCACTCACATGAGTATTGTAGGAGAACTCTGCCCATGGAAGAAGCTTGACAAAGTGGCTGTGGTGCTTATTGATAAAATGATGGATGTAGTTCATCAGGACTTGGTTTACGCTTTCCACTTGGCCATTGGACTGCGGACGAAAAGTCCAAAGTGACATCCAGCATCTTGCAGACAGCTTTCCAGAAATTGGTGAACATCAATTGGGGCCACTATCTGTTCAGAAGGCTCCATGATGTGCTAAGGCTCCTCCTCCTGATCCATTGACAGGAATGACTGAGACAGAGCATTGGTCTTGATGTTGGTCTTGATGTTCTTCACAGCAGGATGGAAGTACAGGATGAAGTCAAAGCAGTCGAAGAACAGCTACCATCGGGCCTGTCATGGGTTCAATCTCTGAGCTGACTGGAGATAGGACAGGTTCTTGTGGTCGATGTAAATGATGACTGGACTGACCCCTCCAGCAGATATCACCATTCCTGGAAGACTGCAGGGGCATTGCTAAGCCCAAAGGGCATCACCCAATATTTGTAGTGTTGTTGGTCCACCAGAGACTACTGGATAAAGTTCCCGGCAGAGTCGGAGTCCAGGAACGCATGCTCCGTAACTGGGTGGAACCACAGAACAGGGATACATGGGAGGCAAAAGTGATATGGTCTCACGGCAGCTGCAGAGCTACTTCCAAGTCTGATAATTATCTCTAATGCATATTCACTTCTACCGGCATCTCTGATTGGCTGCCATTGGACCACGGTCCCACCCTCTGAGACAGCATCTGTAATTGGCTGGACATACACTGTCTGTGTCCTTTGACTGGTAATAAGAAAACAATTAAATAAATAAAAAAATTGGTGTAGGGTCCCCCTGTATTTGTACCAGCACAGATAAAGCTACGGCTACAGACTGCAGCCCCCAGCCATGTGCTTATCTTGGCTGCGTATTAAAATAAGAGGAACCACATGCGGCTTTTTTTAAAAGAAATAATAATTTAAAAAAACGGCATACAGTTCCCTTCAATTTTCCTGCCCAGCCATGGTAAAACCTGACAGTTGGGGGCTAGTGTTCTCAGGCTGGGGAGACAGCAGCCTAAAAACAGCAGCTTGAAGATGCCCGGAGTTGCCGCATCCATTATCCACACAATTCCAGCACTTTACCTGGCTCTTTAGGCTTGCCCTGGTGTGGTGGAAATCAGGATAATAAATGGTTAATTTCATCCCCCAGTTGCCACTGACCTCTGGGTTAGTGATGGAAAGGTGTCTATGAGAACAACCAAATTACTAATTTTTAACTGAAAGTAAATAAACACAAACATCAAAAACATCTTTTATTTGAGATAAAAGACAAAATAACACCCTCTTTCACCACTTTATTAACCCCCAAAACACCCAGGTCCGACGTAATCCACATGACATCCCAAGATTCCAGCTCTGCTACATTACTGAACCCATAACCCGTGACCAGATTTAAGCAACAAATTTGCCCCTCCTAGAAGAAAACTGCACCAAAACGGCATCAAAACTAATTTAGTGCATTTTTGCCAAGACATGCAGATTTGGTGAGGAAATATTTACACCATATTCTTGCATCCAATCTATACCTCCTGGCAAAAATGGAATCACTAGTGCATCATACTGCATGCAGTAGTAATGTGGATTTTTGCCAAGAAGTGTAGATTGGATGCACAAATATGGTATAAAAATTTTAGCACCAAATCTGCATCTCTTAGAGAAAAACACAGTTTTCTGCCAAGAGATGGAGGTCTTTGAACATTGTCAGAGTTCATTGAATTCCCCTGAGGTAAGGTTTCCTGCAGTCACAGGTGAAGGGCCATGGGAATCTCCAGCTGTGATTGCAAATAACCTAAATGAAGAAATCGCTGATTGCGAGGCTCAGTCTCTCCCTGCAGCCCACAGTGGGCAGTCATGCTCTATGGTGCTCGCTGTGATTTCAGATGTAAAAAAGCTAGAAGCATTTTGGGACCTCGTAGTGTGGATTATGTTGGATCTGGGTGTTTTGGTGGTTAATAAATTGGTGAAAGGGGGTGTTTTTTATATTTTTTAAAGCAGAGGATTTTTTTGATGTTTGTGTTTATTTCTTTTTATTTAAAGGATTAGTGGGGTGGTCTAGGGAGACCCTCTACTCAACATTAATCCAGGGCTTAGTGGCAGCTGTGGGCTGACATTAAGCCCTTATGTTACCCCGATTGACACCGCATCAGGGCAATCAGGGCAATCAGGAAGAGCCAGGTAAATTGCCGGGATTGTCACATCTAATGGATGTTGCAATTCCAGGTGGCTGCATGCTGATATTTTTAGGCTGGGGGCTCCCAAAAAGTGTATGCCTCCCCAGTCTGAGAATACCAGACAGCAGCTGTTAGGCTTTATTATGGCTAAGTATCAAAATTGGGGGGACCCACATGATGATTTTTTAAATTAGCTATTTATTTATTTTTTATTTAAAAAGAAGCCACATGTGGTTCCTCTTGTTTTCATACACAGCCAAGATAAGAACATGGCTGGTGGTTGCAGCCTGTAGCTGTGGCTTTATCTGTGCTGGTATCAATATAGGAGGACCCTACTACGTCAATTGTTTTATTTATTTATTTAGTTAATACCAGTCTAAGGACACAGAAAGCGTGTGTGATTCCATCCAATCACAAATGTTGTCTCGGAGGGTGGGGGCGTGGTCCAACGGAAGCCAATAACAGATGCCGTTGGAAAGGAAACGTAGTAAATATGGATTAGTGATAATTGTCAGACCCAGAAGTAGAGCTGCAGTCATGGGGACTGGGAAAGTTTTTACTGATTTGCCGTATTTTTCGGACTATAAGACGCACCTGACCATAAGACGCACCCTGGTTTTAGAGGAGGAAAATAGGAAAATAAAATTTTAAGCAAAAAATGTGGTCATGACACTCTTATAGGGCGAGGATCTGCTGCTTACACTGTTATGGGGTAATGTCCCGCTCATATACTTCCCAGCCTGCTCATATACTCCCCATGCTGCTCATATACTCCCCATGCTGCTATATACCCTCATCCTGCTCATATACTCCCCATGCTGCTCATATACTCCCCATGTTGCTATATACCCTCATCCTGCTCATATACTCCCCATGCTGCTCATATACTGCCCATGCTGCTCATATACTCCCCATGCTGCTATATACCCTCATCCTGCTCATATACTCCCCATGCTGCTCATATACTGCCCATGCTGCTCATATACTCCCCATGCTGCTATATACCCTCATCCTGCGCATCAGGGCAATCAGGGCAATCAGGAAGAGCCAGGTAAATGGCCGGGATTGTCACATCTAATGGATGTTGCAATTCCAGGTGGCTGCATGCTGATATTTTTAGGCTGGGGGCTCCCAAAAAGTGTATGCCTCCCCAGTCTGAGAATACCAGACAGCAGCTGTTAGGCTTTATTATGGCTAAGTATCAAAATTGGGGGGACCCACATGATGATTTTTTAAATTAGCTATTTATTTATTTTTTATTTAAAAAGAAGCCACATGTGGTTCCTCTTGTTTTCATACACAGCCAAGATAAGAACATGGCTGGTGGTTGCAGCCTGTAGCTGTGGCTTTATCTGTGCTGGTATCAATATAGGAGGACCCTACTACGTCAATTGTTTTACTTATTTATTTAGTTAATACCAGTCTAAGGACACAGAAAGCGTGTGTGATTCCATCCTTTCACAAATGTTGTCTCGGAGGGTGGGGGCATGGTCCAACGGAAGCCAATAACAGATGCCGTTGGAAAGGAAACGTAGTAAATATGGATTAGTGATAATTGTCAGACCCAGAAGTAGAGCTGCAGTCATGGGGACTGGGAAAGTTTTTACTGATTTGCCGTATTTTTCGGACTATAAGACGCACCTGACCATAAGACGCACCCTGGTTGTAGAGGAGGAAAATAGGAAAATAAAATTTTAAGCAAAAAATGTGGTCATGACACTCTTATAGGGCGAGGATCTGCTGCTTACACTGTTATGGGGTAATGTCCCGCTCATATACTTCCCAGCCTGCTCATATACTCCCCATGCTGCTCATATACTCCCCATGCTGTTATATACCCTCATCCTGCTCAAATACTCCCCATGCTGCTCATATACTCCCCATGTTGCTATATACCCTCATCCTGCTCATATACTCCCCATGCTGCTCATATACTGCCCATGCTGCTCATATACTCCCCATGCTGCTATATACCCTCATCCTGCTCATATACTCCCCATGCTGCTCATATACTGCCCATGCTGCTCATATACTCCCCATGCTGCTATATACCCTCATCCTGCTCATATACTCCCCATGCTGCTCATATACTGCCCATGCTGCTCATATACTGCCCATGCTGCTATATACCCTCATCCTGCTTATATACTCCCCATGCTGCTATATATACCCTCATCCTGCTCATATACTCCCCATGCTGCTCATATACTGCCCATGCTGCTCATATACTCCCCATGCTGCTATATACCCTCATCCTGCTCATATACTCCCCATGATGCTATATACCCTCCTCCTGCTCATATACTCCCCATGCTGCTCATATACTGCCCATGCTGCTCATATACTTTCCATGCTGCTATATACCCTCATCCTGCTCATATACTCCCCATGCTGCTCATAATATACCCCTATCCTGCTATATGCCCTTATCCTAGTGTATAGCCGCATCCTGTGGCACATAAAAAAAATAAACATTAATACTCACCTTACCTCACCTCTCTCCCTGCAGCACCGCTCCTCTTACCGTCTATGTCAGCGGCAGCGCCGCTGAGTGGAGCCGTCCCCGTTACCCTGCAACATCACGATATCCTCCGGTGGTCTGTGCCGGAAGCGTGGACACATGTGCACAGCGATGGCGTCATCGCTGTGCGCGCCGCTAGTCTCGACGCAAGTCAGCTGACCAACACAAACAGGAAAATAGGAAAATAAAATTTTAAGCAAAAAATGTGGTCATGACACACTTATGGGGCGAGGATCTGCTGCTGACACTGTTATGGGGTAATGTCCCGCTCATATACTACCCAGCCTGCTCATATACTCCCCATGCTGCTCATATACTCCCCATGCTGCTATATACCCTCATCCTGCTCATATACTCCCCATGCTGCTCATATACTCCCCATGTTGCTATATACCCTCATCCTGCTCATATACTCCCCATGCTGCTCATATACTCCCCATGCTGCTATATACCCTCATCCTGCTCATATACTCCCCATGCTGCTCATATACTGCCCATGCTGCTGATATACTCCCCATGCTGCTATATACCCTCATCCTGCTCATATACTCCCCATGCTGCTCATATACTCCCCATGCTGCTATATACCCTCATCCTGCTCATATACTCCCCATGCTGCTCATATACTCCCCATGTTGCTATATACCCTCATCCTGCTCATATACTCCCCATGCTGCTCATATACTCCCCATGCTGCTATATACCCTCATCTTGCTCATATACTCCCCATGCTGCTCATATACTGCCCATGCTGCTCATATACTCCCTATGCTGCTATATACCCTCATCCTGCTCATATACTCCCCATGCTGCTCATATACTGCCCATGCTGCTCATATACTCCCCATGCTGCTATATACCCTCATCCTGCTCATATACTCCCCATGCTGCTCATATACTCCCAATGCTGCTCATATACTGCCCATGCTGCTATATACCCTCATCCTGCTTATATACTCCCCATGCTGCTATATATACCCTCATCCTGCTCATATACTCCCCATGCTGCTCATATACTGCCCATGCTGCTCATATACTCCCCATGCTGCTATATACCCTCATCCTGCTCATATACTCCCCATGATGCTATATACCCTCCTCCTGCTCATATACTCCCCATGCTGCTCATATACTGCCCATGCTGCTCATATACTTTCCATGCTGCTATATACCATCATCCTGCTCATATACTCCCCATGCTGCTCATAATATACCCCTATCCTGCTATATGCCCTTATCCTAGTGTATAGCAGCATCCTGTGGCTCATAAAAAAAATAACCATTAATACTCACCTTACCTCACCTCTCTCCCTGCAGCACCGCTCCTCTTATCGTCTATGTCAGCGGCAGCGCCGCTGAGTGGAGCCGTCCCCGTTACCCTGCAACATCACGATATCCTCCGGTGGTCTGTGCCGGCAGCGTGGACACATGTGCACAGCGATGGCGTCATCGCTGTGCGCGCCGCTAGTCTCGACGCAAGTCAGCTGACCAACACAAACAGGAAAATAGGAAAATAAAATTTTAAGCAAAAAATGTGGTCATGACACACTTATGGGGCGAGGATCTGCAGCAGACACTGTTATGGGGTAATGTCCCGCTCATATACTACCCAGCCTGCTCATATACTCCCCATGCTGCTCATATACTCCCCATGCTGCTATATACCCTCATCCTGCTCATATACTCCCCATGCTGCTCATATACTCCCCATGTTGCTATATACCCTCATCCTGCTCATATACTCCCCATGCTGCTCATATACTCCCCATGTTGCTATATACCCTCATCCTGCTCATATACTCCCCATGCTGCTCATATACTGCCCATGCTGCTCATATACTCCCCATGCTGCTATATACCCTCATCCTGCTCATATACTCCCCATGCTGCTCATATACTCCCCATGCTGCTATATATACCCTCATCCTGCTCATATACTCCCCATGCTGCTCATATACTGCCCATGCTGCTCATATACTCCCCATGCTGCTATATACCCTCATCCTGCTCATATACTCCCCATGATGCTATATACCCTCCTCCTGCTCATATACTCCCCATGCTGCTCATATACTGCCCATGCTGCTCATATACTGCCCATGCTGCTCATATACTTTCCATGCTGCTATATACCCTCATCCTGCTCATATACTCCCCATGCTGCTCATAATATACCCCTATCCTGCTATATGCCCTTATCCTAGTGTATAGCCGCATCCTGTGGCACATAAAAAAAATAAACATTAATACTCACCTTACCTCACCTCTCTCCCTGCAGCACCGCTCCTCTTACCGTCTATGTCAGCAGCAGCGCCGCTGAGTGGAGCCGTCCCCGTTACCCTGCAACATCACGATATCCTCCGGTGGTCTGTGCCGGAAGCGTGGACACATGTGCACAGCGATGGCGTCATCGCTGTGCGCGCCGCTAGTCTCGACGCAAGTCAGCTGACCAACACAAACAGGAAAATAGGAAAATAAAATTTTAAGCAAAAAATGTGGTCATGACACACTTATGGGGCGAGGATCTGCTGCTGACACTGTTATGGGGTAATGTCCCGCTCATATACTACCCAGCCTGCTCATATACTCCCCATGCTGCTCATATACTCCCCATGCTGCTATATACCCTCATCCTGCTCATATACTCCCCATGCTGCTCATATACTCCCCATGTTGCTATATACCCTCATCCTGCTCATATACTCCCCATGCTGCTCATATACTCCCCATGCTGCTATATACCCTCATCCTGCTCATATACTCCCCATGCTGCTCATATACTGCCCATGCTGCTGATATACTCCCCATGCTGCTATATACCCTCATCCTGCTCATATACTCCCCATGCTGCTCATATACTCCCCATGCTGCTATATACCCTCATCCTGCTCATATACTCCCCATGCTGCTCATATACTCCCCATGTTGCTATATACCCTCATCCTGCTCATATACTCCCCATGCTGCTCATATACTCCCCATGCTGCTATATACCCTCATCTTGCTCATATACTCCCCATGCTGCTCATATACTGCCCATGCTGCTCATATACTCCCTATGCTGCTATATACCCTCATCCTGCTCATATACTCCCCATGCTGCTCATATACTGCCCATGCTGCTCATATACTCCCCATGCTGCTATATACCCTCATCCTGCTCATATACTCCCCATGCTGCTCATATACTCCCAATGCTGCTCATATACTGCCCATGCTGCTATATACCCTCATCCTGCTTATATACTCCCCATGCTGCTATATATACCCTCATCCTGCTCATATACTCCCCATGCTGCTCATATACTGCCCATGCTGCTCATATACTCCCCATGCTGCTATATACCCTCATCCTGCTCATATACTCCCCATGATGCTATATACCCTCCTCCTGCTCATATACTCCCCATGCTGCTCATATACTGCCCATGCTGCTCATATACTTTCCATGCTGCTATATACCATCATCCTGCTCATATACTCCCCATGCTGCTCATAATATACCCCTATCCTGCTATATGCCCTTATCCTAGTGTATAGCAGCATCCTGTGGCTCATAAAAAAAATAACCATTAATACTCACCTTACCTCACCTCTCTCCCTGCAGCACCGCTCCTCTTACCGTCTATGTCAGCGGCAGCGCCGCTGAGTGGAGCCGTCCCCGTTACCCTGCAACATCACGATATCCTCCGGTGGTCTGTGCCGGCAGCGTGGACACATGTGCACAGCGATGGCGTCATCGCTGTGCGCGCCGCTAGTCTCGACGCAAGTCAGCTGACCAACACAAACAGGAAAATAGGAAAATAAAATTTTAAGCAAAAAATGTGGTCATGACACACTTATGGGGCGAGGATCTGCTGCTGACACTGTTATGGGGTAATGTCCCGCTCATATACTACCCAGCCTGCTCATATACTCCCCATGCTGCTCATATACTCCCCATGCTGCTATATACCCTCATCCTGCTCATATACTCCCCATGCTGCTCATATACTCCCCATGTTGCTATATACCCTCATCCTGCTCATATACTCCCCATGCTGCTCATATACTCCCCATGCTGCTATATACCCTCATCCTGCTCATATACTCCCCATGCTGCTCATATACTGCCCATGCTGCTGATATACTCCCCATGCTGCTATATACCCTCATCCTGCTCATATACTCCCCATGCTGCTCATATACTCCCCATGCTGCTATATACCCTCATCCTGCTCATATACTCCCCATGCTGCTCATATACTCCCCATGTTGTTATATACCCTCATCCTGCTCATATACCCCCCATGCTGCTCATATACTCCAAATGCTGCTATATACCCTCATCCTGCTCATATACTCCCCATGCTGCTCATATACTGCCCATGCTGCTCATATACTCCCCATGCTGCTATATACCCTCATACTGCTCATATACTCCCATGCTGCTCATATACTGCCCATGCTGATCATATACTCCCCATGCTGCTATATACCCTCATCCTGCTCATATACTCCCCATGCTGCTCATATACTGCCCATGCTGCTCATATACTGCCCATGCTGCTATATACCCTCATCCTGCTCATATACTCCCCATGCTGCTATATACCCTCATCCTGCTCATATACTCCCCATGCTGCTCATATACTGCCCATGCTGCTCATATAATCCCCATGCTGCTATATACCCTCATCCTGCTCATATACTCCCCATGCTGCTATATACCCTCCTTCTGCTCATATACTCCCCATGCTGCTCATATACTGCCCATGCTGCTCATATACTTTCCATGCTGCTATATACCCTCATCCTGCTCATATACTCCCCATGCTGCTCATAATATACCCCTATCCTGCTAAATGCCCTCATCCTGGTGTATGGCTGCATCCTGTGGCACATAAAAAAAATAAACATTAATACTCACCTTACCTCACCTCTCTCCCTGCAGCACCGCTCCTCTTACCGTCTATGTCAGCGGCAGTGCCGCTGAGTGGAGCCATCCCCGTTACCCTGCAACATCGCGATGTCCTCCGGTGGTCTGTGCTGGCAGCGTGGACACGTGTGCACAGCGATGGCATCATCGCTGTGCGCGCCGCTAGTCTCCACGCAAGTCAGCTGACCGGCACAGACAGGAGATCGCGATGCTGCAGTGGAACGGCGAGTAATGTGTACTGATTCACTGCCCCCCGCACTGATGATGATGCGGGGGGGGCAGTGAATACAGCCGCACATGATCACTCCAGGCTGCAGTTGCCAGGGGGATCATGCGGGCCGGCTGTTTTTCCCTGCCCATCACCCCACCCACCTGTCAGCGCCGGGTTCAGCGCTGAGAGATGGGCGGGAAGATGGGCGTGCATATTAAATGAGTGGGCCCACGTGGTCACGGCAGGCTGCTACAGCCTGCTCGTGCCCCCGATGACCCGCTCCACCGCAGCACCCTCATTTCCCGCAGCCACAGTCAGACCATAAGATGCACCCCCTACTTTCCCCCAACATTTGGAGGAAAAAAAGTGCGTCTTATGGTCCGAAAAATACGGTAACCCTTTTGCTTCCTATTTTTTTACAGTGGCCAATCACAGCCATATCAATACTTGACATGCGGTGAAGGGCAGAGAGAGGATGATTTTTGCTATCCGATTATTTGCCAATCCTTGGCAAGATCACTGACTTTTGTGGTAAATGCTCGGATGTCCGATCCTGATCCGGCGAAGGAAAATATGATTTTAACATTTTACGATCTTTGTCGATCAGGATCGCTCATTTCTAGTTTTATGGCATTTTTATTGCTTTTTGGAAAGTCAAAAGTTTACACACATTTCATTAGTATTTGATACCATTTCTCTTAAGCTGTATGAATTGGGTTAAACATTTTGGATAGCCTTCCACAAACATCTCACAATAATTGGTAGGAATTTTGGCCAATTCCTCTTGACAGAACTGGTGTAACTGAGCAATATTTGTAGGTTGCATTGCTTGCAGCTGCCTTTTCAGCTTTCCCATAAATTTTCAATATGATTGAGATCATGGTTTTGTGATAGACACTCCAAAACATTGATTTTGTTATCCATAAGCCACTTTGCAACCAGTTTGTCAGCATGCTTTGGGTCATTGTCCATTTGGAAGACCCATTTCCGCCCATGTTTTAAGTTCCTGGCTGATGTCTTGAGATGTTGGTTCAGTATTGCCACATAATCTTCTTTACTCATGATGCCATCTATTTTGTAAAGTGCACCAGTCCTTCCTGCAACAAAACAATCCCACAACAGGACACTGCCACAGTTGAGATGGTGTTGTTAGGCTTCAAAGCTTCCCTCTTTATCTTTTAAACATAACGATGGTAATTATGGCCAAACAGTTCAATTTTAGTTTCGTCAGACCATAGGACATGTCTCCAAAAATTAAGGTCTGTGTTCCTGTGTGCATTTACAAACATTAATCTGGCTTTTTTATTTTCTTTTGGAGTAATGGCTTCTTACTGGCAGTGTGGGCTTTCAGCCCATATTGATACAGTTCTTGTTTCACTGTAGATAATGACACAATCCTACCAGCTTTTGTCAGCATCTTTAAAATGCCTTTTGTTTTTGTTCTAAGCTTAAAGGCCCAGTCACACACAACGACTTACCAGCGATCCCGAAAACGATGCAACTTGATAGGGATCGCAGGTAAGTCGCTGGGAGGTCGCAGGTGAGATGTCACACAGTCAGATCTTACCAGCAATGCAAGAACAATACAGGTCGCAGTAGCGACCTGTATAATGATCTCAGCACTCACTGTGACCCTGTCACATAGTATCAAACACAGCGAGGTGTCCTGCCCAGCAGGACATCACCTTTGAAGAAAATGGCCTGGACCATTCTGCAACGACTAGAGATCTCCCAGCAGGGGCCTGATCGCTGGTAGGTGTCACACATAACAAGATCGCTAACGGGATCGCTACTGCGTCACAGAAACCGTGACTCAGCTGCGATCTTGCTAGCGATCTCGGTATGTGTGACTGTACCTTAACATGCACATGTCTGACCAAAGCAAGCAAATTCATTTTTGGTACACAGAACCCGTCTCCTTCCTGAGCAGTAAATGGCTTGACATTCCCATCTTGTTTGTACTTGCGTATGTACAGATTAGCAAAGCACCTTCAGGTATCTGGAAATTGCACTCAAGGATGAATCAAATGTGTGCAAGTCCACAATTCTCTTCTTGAGATCTTGGCTAATTTCTTTACACTTTCCAATGATGCTACACAAAGAAGCAGAGTGTTTCAAGTGTGCATTACAATACATCCACATCTGTGTCTCTAATTAACTCAGATGTTGCCAAAAAACCTGTCAGAAGCTTCTGAAGATATAATATCATCATATGGGCTGTTTCATATTTTTTTAAAGGCATAGACGTCTTAGTGTATGTAATCTTATGACTTTGTAGAAAGTAGTAAAAATGCCTTAAAACATTCTCTCTCATTATTCCGACATTTGGCAAATTCAAAATTTTTGTTAATCCTAATTGACCTAAAATGAGAAAGGTTTGTTCTGATTTCATGTCAGATAGTGAGAAAAAAACATGCAGATGTGTCTTTTTAGATCATGTATGTAAACTTCTGGTTTCAACTGTACCTCTGATTTCTTGCAAAATATTAAAGTGACAGGTAATTTGAGCCCAAATATTTTAATTGCTACTTATATGATGAAAGATTGTAAACATCTTTTGAACATGTAAAAGATTTAAAAACTATCGAGTGGTGACTTGACAATAATTTTATTCCTCATAATAAATGCATGTTTATATTGGCCTGTATTGAATTAATACTTAAGAATATTTTTTTCTTATATGAAGACACTTTTTCTACAAAACATGGATTCACAATGGAAGGGAATGTGGCTCCCTCATATGCAAACATTTTTATGGCTTTTTTTTTATTTATAATCATAGTTTATTCATTTCTTATGCTGAAGTTTGTCAGAGATTTATTGACAACTTATTTTGCATATGGGAGTGGCTACCTGAAACACTGTTGGAATTTGTGTATTTCATTAATGGTGTGTGAAAGGATTTAAGCTTCACAGTGGAAAATAGTCAGGAGAAGGTGAGTTTTTTGGACACCCTGGTAAGCAAGGATGAGTCAGAATCATTGTTCATTGACTTATTTAAAAAACTTAAGGATAAAAATAGTGCTCACCCATATCTGTAAAAAAGGCTATTCCTAAGTCACAATTTGTTAGAGGTTAACGGATAGTATCTGACCCAGTTATTTGGTAACAACGATTTGATGAGGTACATAAACAATTTGAATCCAGGCAATATCCTATTCATTTATTGAAATCCGCTAGACAGTTGAAACAAGTTGCAAACGGTGGACGACAAAATATTTCAGTAAGGATAACTTTTGTTTGGAAATTTCATCCTATAAATTGCCATATTTATAATATTTGTAAAAAACGTTCGGCGATATTAAAACAAGCGTATACTGTTATGAAATAATTTGAAAATGTACCTTTATTTTGCTATAAAAAAATTACCCACAAATCATAAACTAGTGTATGCGGAGTTTGGTAGTTCTTTATCGAATGTCAGACAATCACTATTAATTATAACCTATAAAAGACTCAGGAATCACAGGTCTTGATATTCAAAAACTAGAAATGTATTAATACAAAAGTGCTCGTGCAAAAATTACATTTAATTTCATTATACATAGGATGATACATTTGGGATATAGGGAGGCATGTAAAGCCGCACTATAAGGAGTGGTGCAATGCTTGTGGCAACTGCAATACCTGGACCATTCAAATATAACCTGAGTTGAAAATACATATATGTACAGGCATACCTTAAAGGCACAGGGACTGACAGATCTAGGGCATAGTATACATATATATTAGTCTTTAATAGGGTGCTACTGCAACTTGTATACCACACAGAGGTGCCCCTAGTAGCCACAAGGACTAAGAGGAAAGAACGAACTGCATGCGCATAATATCCAGTGATAAGTATGGTGTTAAGTACACCTAAGTAGATAGCTCCTATTTACACCATTGCCCCATTAGCAAATCAATTTACCTGTAGCCATTAGTAAGCAGTATAGGTCCTATGTAGCGCCTAAGATTGCGCCTGCCCCAACTTCGACGCTGGTTTCACCGCACTGCCAGTTTCATCAGGAGGTATGTGCCATGTGTGTTATGTGTCCCTTATAAGAGATCCATGATTGGATCCAGACGCACATTCCCTATCCGGTGTATGGGCGCACGTGACTGCATGATGCGCACCATGCACGTGAGTCGCTTGTCGAGCGCGTCACGCATCACATGACCGCGGGTCATGCAGTCAGCGAACACGTGACACGGAGCTGACCTGGATACCGGATGTATCACCCGGTTCCCATGCCAACTCTCTCTGTCAGCAAGTCGTGCCCAGGAAATGCACAGCGCACACAGCCACTGCGTCCCCCAGAATCGGGCAGCAACTGGATCAAATCATGTAACGTAACTCACAAGTTATAGTGATAGGCAGTTAAAGCATTGATTTTGACATTTGCTCAAGAACATTCATATTTGGCATCATATAGTATATAAATGATAGCCTTACTTTTACAGGAGCGCAGTTTTTTACAACAATACAAACAGCCATTATATATATTTTATATGTATATATACAGACATATATATTATCTGGTCCTGATGACTGTTAAATGGTATTAATGCGTTCATCCGTAGATCCTATCATTTCTCAGTTTTATTCATCTGTGTAGATCTAGTTAATACTCACCTTACCTCACCTCTCTCCCTGCAGCACCGCTCCTCTTACCGTCTATGTCAGCGGCAGCGCCGCTGAGTGGAGCCGTCCCCGTTACCCTGCAACATCACGATATCCTCCGGTGGTCTGTGCCGGAAGCGTGGACACATGTGCACAGCGATGGCGTCATCGCTGTGCGCGCCGCTAGTCTCGACGCAAGTCAGCTGACCAACACAAACAGGAAAATAGGAAAATAAAATTTTAAGCAAAAAATGTGGTCATGACACACTTATGGGGCGAGGATCTGCTGCTGACACTGTTATGGGGTAATGTCCCGCTCATATACTACCCAGCCTGCTCATATACTCCCCATGCTGCTCATATACTCCCCATGCTGCTATATACCCTCATCCTGCTCATATACTCCCCATGCTGCTCATATACTCCCCATGTTGCTATATACCCTCATCCTGCTCATATACTCCCCATGCTGCTCATATACTCCCCATGCTGCTATATACCCTCATCCTGCTCATATACTCCCCATGCTGCTCATATACTGCCCATGCTGCTGATATACTCCCCATGCTGCTATATACCCTCATCCTGCTCATATACTCCCCATGCTGCTCATATACTCCCCATGCTGCTATATACCCTCATCCTGCTCATATACTCCCCATGCTGCTCATATACTCCCCATGTTGCTATATACCCTCATCCTGCTCATATACTCCCCATGCTGCTCATATACTCCCCATGCTGCTATATACCCTCATCTTGCTCATATACTCCCCATGCTGCTCATATACTGCCCATGCTGCTCATATACTCCCTATGCTGCTATATACCCTCATCCTGCTCATATACTCCCCATGCTGCTCATATACTGCCCATGCTGCTCATATACTCCCCATGCTGCTATATACCCTCATCCTGCTCATATACTCCCCATGCTGCTCATATACTCCCAATGCTGCTCATATACTGCCCATGCTGCTATATACCCTCATCCTGCTTATATACTCCCCATGCTGCTATATATACCCTCATCCTGCTCATATACTCCCCATGCTGCTCATATACTGCCCATGCTGCTCATATACTCCCCATGCTGCTATATACCCTCATCCTGCTCATATACTCCCCATGATGCTATATACCCTCCTCCTGCTCATATACTCCCCATGCTGCTCATATACTGCCCATGCTGCTCATATACTTTCCATGCTGCTATATACCATCATCCTGCTCATATACTCCCCATGCTGCTCATAATATACCCCTATCCTGCTATATGCCCTTATCCTAGTGTATAGCAGCATCCTGTGGCTCATAAAAAAAATAACCATTAATACTCACCTTACCTCACCTCTCTCCCTGCAGCACCGCTCCTCTTACCGTCTATGTCAGTGGCAGCGCCGCTGAGTGGAGCCGTCCCCGTTACCCTGCAACATCACGATATCCTCCGGTGGTCTGTGCCGGCAGCGTGGACACATGTGCACAGCGATGGCGTCATCGCTGTGCGCGCCGCTAGTCTCGACGCAAGTCAGCTGACCAACACAAACAGGAAAATAGGAAAATAAAATTTTAAGCAAAAAATGTGGTCATGACACACTTATGGGGCGAGGATCTGCTGCTGACACTGTTATGGGGTAATGTCCCGCTCATATACTACCCAGCCTGCTCATATACTCCCCATGCTGCTCATATACTCCCCATGCTGCTATATACCCTCATCCTGCTCATATACTCCCCATGCTGCTCATATACTCCCCATGTTGCTATATACCCTCATCCTGCTCATATACTCCCCATGCTGCTCATATACTCCCCATGCTGCTATATACCCTCATCCTGCTCATATACTCCCCATGCTGCTCATATACTGCCCATGCTGCTGATATACTCCCCATGCTGCTATATACCCTCATCCTGCTCATATACTCCCCATGCTGCTCATATACTCCCCATGCTGCTATATACCCTCATCCTGCTCATATACTCCCCATGCTGCTCATATACTCCCCATGTTGTTATATACCCTCATCCTGCTCATATACCCCCCATGCTGCTCATATACTCCAAATGCTGCTATATACCCTCATCCTGCTCATATACTCCCCATGCTGCTCATATACTGCCCATGCTGCTCATATACTCCCCATGCTGCTATATACCCTCATACTGCTCATATACTCCCATGCTGCTCATATACTGCCCATGCTGATCATATACTCCCCATGCTGCTATATACCCTCATCCTGCTCATATACTCCCCATGCTGCTCATATACTGCCCATGCTGCTCATATACTGCCCATGCTGCTATATACCCTCATCCTGCTCATATACTCCCCATGCTGCTATATACCCTCATCCTGCTCATATACTCCCCATGCTGCTCATATACTGCCCATGCTGCTCATATAATCCCCATGCTGCTATATACCCTCATCCTGCTCATATACTCCCCATGCTGCTATATACCCTCCTTCTGCTCATATACTCCCCATGCTGCTCATATACTGCCCATGCTGCTCATATACTTTCCATGCTGCTATATACCCTCATCCTGCTCATATACTCCCCATGCTGCTCATAATATACCCCTATCCTGCTAAATGCCCTCCTCCTGGTGTATGGCTGCATCCTGTGGCACATAAAAAAAATAAACATTAATACTCACCTTACCTCACCTCTCTCCCTGCAGCACCGCTCCTCTTACCGTCTATGTCAGCGGCAGTGCCGCTGAGTGGAGCCATCCCCGTTACCCTGCAACATCGCGATGTCCTCCGGTGGTCTGTGCTGGCAGCGTGGACACGTGTGCACAGCGATGGCATCATCGCTGTGCGCGCCGCTAGTCTCCACGCAAGTCAGCTGACCGGCACAGACAGGAGATCGCGATGCTGCAGTGGAACGGCGAGTAATGTGTACTGATTCACTGCCCCCCGCACTGATGATGATGCGGGGGGGGCAGTGAATACAGCCGCACATGATCACTCCAGGCTGCAGTTGCCAGGGGGATCATGCGGGCCGGCTGTTTTTCCCTGCCCATCACCCCACCCACCTGTCAGCGCCGGGTTCAGCGCTGAGAGATGGGCGGGAAGATGGGCGTGCATATTAAATGAGTGGGCCCACGTGGTCACGGCAGGCTGCTACAGCCTGCTCGTGCCCCCGATGACCCGCTCCACCGCAGCACCCTCATTCCCCGCAGCCACAGTCAGACCATAAGATGCACCCCCTACTTTCCCCCAACATTTGGAGGAAAAAAAGTGCGTCTTATGGTCCGAAAAATACGGTAACCCTTTTGCTTCCTATTTTTTTACAGTGGCCAATCACAGCCATATCAATACTTGACATGCGGTGAAGGGCAGAGAGAGGATGATTTTTGCTATCCGATTATTTGCCAATCCTTGGCAAGATCACTGACTTTTGTGGTAAATGCTCGGATGTCCGATCCTGATCCGGCGAAGGAAAATATGATTTTAACATTTTACGATCTTTGTCGATCAGGATCGCTCATTTCTAGTTTTATGGCATTTTATTGCTTTTTGGAAAGTCAAAAGTTTACACACATTTCATTAGTATTTGATACCATTTCTCTTAAGCTGTATGAATTGGGTTAAACATTTTGGATAGCCTTCCACAAACATCTCACAATAATTGGTAGGAATTTTGGCCAATTCCTCTTGACAGAACTGGTGTAACTGAGCAATATTTGTAGGTTGCATTGCTTGCAGCTGCCTTTTCAGCTTTCCCATAAATTTTCAATATGATTGAGATCATGGTTTTGTGATAGACACTCCAAAACATTGATTTTGTTATCCATAAGCCACTTTGCAACCAGTTTGTCAGCATGCTTTGGGTCATTGTCCATTTGGAAGACCCATTTCCGCCCATGTTTTAAGTTCCTGGCTGATGTCTTGAGATGTTCGTTCAGTATTGCCACATAATCTTCTTTACTCATGATGCCATCTATTTTGTAAAGTGCACCAGTCCTTCCTGCAACAAAACAATCCCACAACAGGACACTGCCACAGTTGAGATGGTGTTGTTAGGCTTCAAAGTGTAATACTTATTCTATGTACTGAGGATTTCGATAGCGTAGGGCAATGACAATCAGAGACGAGTTCCGGGTACAAGATGTTTTATAGTATGTCACCACGGTAGAAACAGAACAAACACAACAATACAATAACACATACAATACTTTCCGGAATAGACGCGCAGGGGATTCCCGGGACCACGCACCGGACTCCCCCAGGGAGACCACCGGAGCGAACCCCTATACAGGGACTGTCCGGCAATCTACCCCGGAAGGCCTAAATGCGCAGCGGCCGGGATAAGGAGCAAGCGGTAAAGTCAATGAGTGTCCGTACGGAAATGTTTGTCCAAAATGGTTACGAACCACAAAGAGAACCAGGCGGAGTGCTGACCGAAGATGGTAAACGGAATCCGGGCACAGCCTTGAGAGCCGGGTACAGTCCAGAATCAATCGGTAGGTAGTCTTTTAGGGGAATCCAGAGGCAATCCGGAATAAGCAGCAAACACAGCAGGAGCACACAGCAGGCAGTATACTCAGGCACTGGACTGGGCTGGGAGGCGGCCTTTTAAGCCGCTGGACAGGAAGTAGGGCAACAGAACGGTAACCTCCATGTTAACCGAGGGCAAGGGCAGTCAAAAGAGAACTGGAAAACCTGGAAACCTGACACAAAGCTTCCCTCTTTATCTTTTAAACATAACGATGGTAATTATGGCCAAACAGTTCAATTTTAGTTTCGTCAGACCATAGGACATGTCTCCAAAAATTAAGGTCTGTGTTCCTGTGTGCATTTACAAACATTAATCTGGCTTTTTTATTTTCTTTTGGAGTAATGGCTTCTTACTGGCAGTGTGGGCTTTCAGCCCATATTGATACAGTTCTTGTTTCACTGTAGATAATGACACAATCCTACCAGCTTTTGTCAGCATCTTTAAAATGCCTTTTGTTTTTGTTCTAAGCTTAAAGGCCCAGTCACACACAACGACTTACCAGCGATCCCGAAAACGATGCAACCTGATAGGGATCGCAGGTAAGTCGCTGGGAGGTCGCAGGTGAGATGTCACACAGTCAGATCTTACCAGCAATGCAAGAACAATACAGGTCGCAGTAGCGACCTGTATAATGATCTCAGCACTCACTGTGACCCTGTCACACAGTATCAAACACAGCGAGGTGTCCTGCCCAGCAGGACATCACCTTTGAAGAAAATGGCCTGGACCATTCTGCAACGACTAGAGATCTCCCAGCAGGGGCCTGATCGCTGGTAGGTGTCACACATAACAAGATCGCTAACGGGATCGCTACTGCGTCACAGAAACCGTGACTCAGCTGCGATCTTGCTAGCGATCTCGGTATGTGTGACTGTACCTTAACATGCACATGTCTGACCAAAGCAAGCAAATTCATTTTTGGTACACAGAACCCGTCTCCTTCCTGAGCAGTAAATGGCTTGACATTCCCATCTTGTTTGTACTTGCGTATGTACAGATTAGCAAAGCATCTTCAGGTATCTGGAAATTGCACTCAAGGATGAATCAAATGTGTGCAAGTCCACAATTCTCTTCTTGAGATCTTGGCTAATTTCTTTACACTTTCCAATGATGCTACACAAAGAAGCAGAGTGTTTCAGGTGTGCATTACAATACATCCACATCTGTGTCTCTAATTAACTCAGATGTTGCCAAAAAACCTGTCAGAAGCTTCTGAAGATATAATATCATCATATGGGCTGTTTCATATTTTTTTAAAGGCATAGACCTCTTAGTGTATGTAATCTTATGACTTTGTAGAAAGTAGTAAAAATGCCTTAAAACATTCTCTCTCATTATTCCGACATTTGGCAAATTCAAAATTTTTGTTAATCCTAATTGACCTAAAATGAGAAAGGTTTGTTCTGATTTCATGTCAGATAGTGAGAAAAAAACATGCAGATGTGTCTTTTTAGATCATGTATGTAAACTTCTGGTTTCAACTGTACCTCTGATTTCTTGCAAAATATTAAAGTGACAGGTAATTTGAGCCCAAATATTTTAATTGCTACTTATATGATGAAAGATTGTAAACATCTTTTGAACATGTAAAAGATTTAAAAACTATCGAGTGGTGACTTGACAATAATTTTATTCCTCATAATAAATGCATGTTTATATTGGCCTGTATTGAATTAATACTTAAGAATATTTTTTTCTTATATGAAGACACTTTTTCTACAAAACATGGATTCACAATGGAAGGGAATGTGGCTCCCTCATATGCAAACATTTTTATGGCTTTTTTTTTATTTATAATCATAGTTTATTCATTTCTTATGCTGAAGTTTGTCAGAGATTTATTGACAACTTATTTTGCATATGGGAGTGGCTACCTGAAACACTGTTGGAATTTGTGTATTTCATTAATGGTGTGTGAAAGGATTTAAGCTTCACAGTGGAAAATAGTCAGGAGAAGGTGAGTTTTTTGGACACCCTGGTAAGCAAGGATGAGTCAGAATCATTGTTCATTGACTTATTTAAAAAACTTAAGGATAAAAATAGTGCTCACCCATATCTGTAAAAAAGGCTATTCCTAAGTCACAATTTGTTAGAGGTTAACGGATAGTATCTGACCCAGTTATTTGGTAACAACGATTTGATGAGGTACATAAACAATTTGAATCCAGGCAATATCCTATTCATTTATTGAAATCCGCTAGACAGTTGAAACAAGTTGCAAACGGTGGACGACAAAATATTTCAGTAAGGATAACTTTTGTTTGGAAATTTCATCCTATAAATTGCCATATTTATAATATTTGTAAAAAACGTTCGGCGATATTAAAACAAGCGTATACTGTTATGAAATAATTTGAAAATGTACCTTTATTTTGCTATAAAAAAATTACCCACAAATCATAAACTAGTGTATGCGGAGTTTGGTAGTTCTTTATCGAATGTCAGACAATCACTATTAATTATAACCTATAAAAGACTCAGGAATCACAGGTCTTGATATTCAAAAACTAGAAATGTATTAATACAAAAGTGCTCGTGCAAAAATTACATTTAATTTCATTATACATAGGATGATACATTTGGGATATAGGGAGGCATGTAAAGCCGCACTATAAGGAGTGGTGCAATGCTTGTGGCAACTGCAATACCTGGACCATTCAAATATAACCTGAGTTGAAAATACATATATGTACAGGCATACCTTAAAGGCACAGGGACTGACAGATCTAGGGCATAGTATACATATATATTAGTCTTTAATAGGGTGCTACTGCAACTTGTATACCACACAGAGGTGCCCCTAGTAGCCACAAGGACTAAGAGGAAAGAACGAACTGCATGCGCATAATATCCAGTGATAAGTATGGTGTTAAGTACACCTAAGTAGATAGCTCCTATTTACACCATTGCCCCATTAGCAAATCAATTTACCTGTAGCCATTAGTAAGCAGTATAGGTCCTATGTAGCGCCTAAGATTGCGCCTGCCCCAACTTCGACGCTGGTTTCACCGCACTGCCAGTTTCATCAGGAGGTATGTGCCATGTGTGTTATGTGTCCCTTATAAGAGATCCATGATTGGATCCAGACGCACATTCCCTATCCGGTGTATGGGCGCACGTGACTGCATGATGCGCACCATGCACGTGAGTCGCTTGTCGAGCGCGTCACGCATCACATGACCGCGGGTCATGCAGTCAGCGAACACGTGACACGGAGCTGACCTGGATACCGGATGTATCACCCGGTTCCCATGCCAACTCTCTCTGTCAGCAAGTCGTGCCCAGGAAATGCACAGCGCACACAGCCACTGCGTCCCCCAGAATCGGGCAGCAACTGGATCAAATCATGTAACGTAACTCACAAGTTATAGTGATAGGCAGTTAAAGCATTGATTTTGACATTTGCTCAAGAACATTCATATTTGGCATCATATAGTATATAAATGATAGCCTTACTTTTACAGGAGCGCAGTTTTTTACAACAATACAAACAGCCATTATATATATTTTATATGTATATATACAGACATATATATTATCTGGTCCTGATGACTGTTAAATGGTATTAATGCGTTCATCCGTAGATCCTATCATTTCTCAGTTTTATTCATCTGTGTAGATCTAGTTATGCTTTTAGATTTTTATTCATATATCACAGATGGAGATTCCATATATTCAGGAAAATGAATATTCATTGATAAAGTCCATCACTATTATAGTACTAAAAAAAAAAAAAAAAAAAAATAACAATTTCCATAGGGATTACATATAGTGTGCCCCTTTAATTAAAGGGGCATAAAGCATACTCAAAGTCATTAAAAACCGGAGAAACATGAGTATATTGCTTGCAAAAATTATTTTATTGATAACAGTGGCAATTAAAAAACCCCCAAGGGGTTAAGGAAAAGTGAAGAAAGAAAGTGAAAAAATGAAAAAAGGACCAGGAAAAATGGTTGTAAGCCAATCAGGAGTATAAATATGTCCGGCCAATACAGGGTCAGTAAATACAATAAATTGCACAAAGCCCAGGTAAAAAGTTAAAAGGACGGACACAAGTTAGATAAATAACATATATAAAGTGCCTGTGTATTAAAGGGATGTAAACAAAGACTGTATGTGCATGCCAGAGCTAAAGTGCTAATAGTATAACCGGCGCCTCCAAATAAAGGTGCACAATTCAGTAATAATAGAGGTCTCAAAAGACATAGGCAAACATCAGAGTATATCAGCAAACCATAGATCCTGGGACCAAGGGAAAACACCTACGTACGTTTCACAAGAGTGAGGTAACCACCAGCTTCATCAGGGAAAGAAAGAATAGTGATCCCAGGATGCGGTGTGCACTGCTTTAAACCCTCCATCTAATGCCATAATAGCGATCAGCTGTACGTGCATTCAGACACTGCTGGAGCGGCGCATGCGTGCAAGGTCCTCCTCACCCCATCCACTGGATCCAGCCGTCCGGGCACAACGCGCACGCGCGGGCGGCACGACAACAGCCATGACGCCCGCGCCTGCGCAGAGGCCCTCATGATGCTGAGGACGGAGGGCGGGGGGAGAGGAGCAAGAACGCACGCGCACAGGCAATGTATTGTAGTAGAAGTCCGGACATGCAGGGGGAAATAAACATAGATAACTACAATGCCACAGATAACATTATTAATAACAACAGCACATGTAGAAAGGCGGCAATTAGTCCAGAGCCATATCATATTTGCATGTCCATTTTCTTCAAGCCCTCAGAAACAGCCGATGCCATGACATGATGGAAGTCAAGACAAGAAAATCATCATGGTGAATGAAAGAAAAATAGAATACATCTGAAAAGAAAAAATAATAGAAAAAAATATAATTATTAAAAACAAATAATAATATCAAAAAACATCCAGGGAAGAAAAAAAAGGAAGAAGTGATAAGAGAGAAATATATATATATATATATATATATATATATATATATATATATATATATATATATATATATATATATAATAAACCCAAGGGGAAGAAACTGAAAACCAGAGCAAAAACAAGTACTCATAAAAGGGACTCATAAAAAGGATGAGAAGCTAATGTTCTCATTAAGACCTTTTGGGGTAAGGGTCCCCAGAACAGCAATCCACCTCGCTTCACAGCGGGCCAAAAGTTTTTTAAGACTTCCACCTCTGTTGCCGCCATGGATAACATCGATACCCCTCACCTTCAGTGAACTAGGGTCACAATTATGATGGTTGAAAAAGTGACGTGGCAGTGTCTTAAGGAGAGAGGCATCTTCCACTGACCTGGCTGCCCCAATATCCCTCACATGCTCCCGCACCCGTACCCGGAGCTCACGGGACGTGAGACCGACGTAGATGAGGGAGCATGCACACGTGGCAAAATAGACCACATGAGTTGTGCCACATGAGATGTGATGTCTAATCCCGAAGACACGTCCGCCATCGGTGGAGTGAAAAGTGGCACAACGAAGGACATTGGGGCACGCCACGCAGTGGCCACATGGAAAGCAACCATGATTTGGTCCCCGACTACCAAAGGGATTCCTGATGGGAGGAATGTAGTGGCTGTGAACCAATACATCTCGTAGATTCGGCGCCCTCCTGGAGGTCATAGATGGAGAGTCAGTAAGGAGACTAGACAAAATAGGGTCCGTTCTAAGAACTGGCCAATGCCGTTTAAGGACAGAACGCATAATGTCCCACTGTGCGTTGTAGGTACTAATGAATCTAATCACCGGATCTTGTACAGAGGTTCTCTTTTTATACTGCAATAACTCGTTGCGAGGAGTGTTTTTAGCTCTTAGATACCCATGTTTAATATTGCGTTTATTATAACCTCTCTCCAAGAAGCGGTGACGCAAATCAGTTGATTGTACCTCAAATTTTTCCGAAGTGGAACAAATGCGCTTCATGCGCAAAAACTGGCCCGTGGGGATGGCACGGATGGTCGAGGGGTCATGGGCTGAAGAGGCATGTAAAAATGCATTAGTTGAGGTACTCTTCCTAAAAACATCAGTTTGTACCATATTACATGAATCAACCACAATGTTGATATCAAGAAAATCTATATGGGTTTTGCTGTATTTGTAAGTTAACCTGATACCAAAATCCTTGCGGTTGAGATTCTGCATAAAAAGCTCAAGCTCCCCCGTTGTGCCCTGCCAAATCATAAAAATGTCATCAATAAAACACAGCCAGCACTGCACATGGGCACTGGCCTCCACGCCCTCGTCACCAAAAACCAACCTCTCCCAGTAACCCAGAAAGAGGTTGGCGTACGAAGGTGCACAGGCCGCGCCCATTGCAGTGCCGCGCTGCTGAAGATAAAAGACATCCTTAAAAACAAAAAAATTATGCGTCAGGGCAAAACGGAGGAGCTCCACGACCAAATCGACCATCCCGCCATCCCGACCGGCAGCCTCCAGACAGGGCCGTATTTGCCACTAGGCACCCGTGGTCCCGTGCCTAGGGCGGCACGTTGCGGGGGGCGGCACTTTCTGGCAGCAAAAAAAAAAAAAAAAAAAAAAAAAAAATATATATAAATTTTTTTTTTTTTTTTTTTTTTTTTTTACATCCCCGCCCCCCGTCCCTCCCTCCGTTACACTCGGCTGTGTTCCGGGGGGAGGGGGGAGGACAGGAGCACTTCTGCTGGCTATTTAAATACATGGCGGGCGCCAGGCATAGTGAGCTGACTAACCCCGGAAGTTCCATGGCCTGCACTTCCGGGGACAGTCAGCTCACTGCCCCATGCTGCAGCGTCCAATCCTGCAGATGACACACGCCGCGGAGGAGGACGCGTCTGCAGCTGGAGCAAGGCAGAAGAGGAGCCAGCCAGAGCAGGGCGGCGAGCACAGGAGCAGGTAAGGCAGAGGCAGAGCCTAGAATGTATGGGCTCCTTACAGGTTAGTTGATGATCGTTGCAAATTGCGATGCCTCTTTTTGTCCACTGTAATCATGCAAGGGGAGGCTGGGGGGAGAGAGGCTGAGGCTGGGGGAGGCTGGGAAGAGAGAGAGGCTGGGGCGAGGCTGGGAAGAGAGGGAGGCTGGGAAGAGAGAGAGGCTGGGGGGAGGCTGGGAAGAGAGAGAGAGGCTGAGGCTGGGAAGAGAGAGGCTGGGAAGAGAGAGGCTGAGGGGAGGCTGGGAAGAGAGAGAGGCTGAGGCTGGGAAGAGAGAGGCTGGGAAGAGAGAGGCTGAGGGGAGGCTGGGAAGAGAGAGAGGCTGAGGCTGGGAAGAGAGAGAGACTGAGACTGGGGGGAGGCTGGGAAGAGAGAGAGACTGAGACTGGGGGGAGGCTGGGAAGAGAGGCTGAGGCTGGGGGGAGGCTGGGAAGAGAGAGAGGCTGAGGCTGGGGGGAGGCTGGGAAGAGAGAGGCTGAGGCTGGGGGGAGTCTGGGAAGAGAGAGAGGCTGAGGCTGGGGGGAGAGAGGCTGAGGCTGGGGGGGAGGCTGGGGGGAGAGAGAGGCTGAGGCTGGGGGGAGAGAGGCTGAGGCTGGGGGGGAGGCTGGGGGGAGAGAGAGGCTAAGGCTGGGGGGAGAGAGAGGCTGAGGCTGGGGGGAGAGAGAGGCTGAAGCTGGGGGGGGAGGCTGGGAGAAGAGAGGCTGATTCTGGGGGAGGCTGGGAGGGGGAGGCTGATGCTGAGGGAGGCTGATGCTGAGGGAGGCTGATGCTGGGGGAGGCTGGGAGGGGGAGGGGGAGGCTTGGAGGAGGGAAGCTGATGCTGAGGGAGACTTGGAGGAGGGAGGCTGAGGGAGGAGGGAGGCTGAGGCTGGGGGAGGAGGGAGGCTGAGGCTGGGGGAGGAGGGAGGCTGAGGCTGGGGGAGGCTGATGCTGGGGGAGGCTGGGAGGAGAGAGGCTGATGCTGGGGGAGGCTGGGAGGGTGAGGCTTGGAGGAGGGAAGCTGGTGCTGAGGGAGGCTTGGAGGAGGGAGGCTGATGCTGAGGGAGGAGGGAGGCTGATGCTAGGGGAGGCTGGGAGGAGAGAGGCTGATGCTGGGGGAAGCTGGGAGGGTGAGGCTTGGAGGAGGGAAGCTGATGCTGAGGGAGGCTTGGAGGAGGGAGGCTGATGCTGAGGGAGGAGGGAGGCTGATGCTGTGGGAGGCTGGGAGGAGAGAGGCTGATGCTGGGGGAGGCTGGGAGGAGAGAGGCTGATGCTGGGGGAGGCGAGAGGCTGATGCTGGGGGAGGCTGGGAGGAGAGAGGCTGATGCTGGGGGAGGAGGGAGGCTGATGCTGGGGGAGGCTGGGAGGAGGGAGGCTGATGCTGGGGGAGGCTGGGAGGAGGGAGGCTGATGCTGGGGGAGGCTGGGAGGAGGATGGCTGATGCTGTGGGAGGCTGGGAGGAGAGAGGCTGATGCTGGGGGAGGCTGGGAGGAGAGAGGCTGATGCTGGGGGAGGCGAGAGGCTGATGCTGGGGGAGGCTGGGAGGAGAGAGGCTGATGCTGGGGGAGGCGGGAGGCTGAAGCTGGGGGAGGCTGATGCTGTGGGAGGCTGATGCTGGGGGAGGCTGATGCTGAGGGAGGCTGATGCTGGGGGAGGCTGGGAAAAGGGAGGCTGATGCTGGGGGAGGCTGGGAAAAGGGAGGCTGATGCTGGGGGAGGCTGGGAGGAGGGAGGCTGATGCTGGGAGGAGGGAGGCTGATGCTGGGGGAGGCTGGGAGGAGGGAGGCTGATGCTGTGGGAGGCTGGGGGAGAGAGGCTGATGCTGGGACGGGGAGGCTTGGAGGAGGGAGGCTGATGCTCAGGGAGGCTGGGAGGCTGATGCTGGGGGAGGCTTGGAGGAGGGGGGCTGGGAGGAGGGAGGCTGATGCTGGGGGAGGCTGGGAGGAGGGAGGCTGATGCTGGGAGCAGGGAGGCTGATGCTGGGGGAGGCTGGGAGGAGAGAGGCTGATGCTGGAGGAGGCTCATGCTGGGGGAGGCTGGGAGGAGAGAGGCTGATGCTGGAGGAGGCTCATGCTGGGGGAGGCTGGGAGGAGAGAGGCTGATGCTGGAGGAGGCTCATGCTGGGGGAGGCTGGGAGGAGAGAGGCTGATGCTGGGGTAAGCTGGGAGCAGGGAGGCTGATGCTGAGGGAGGCTGGGGGGAGAGAGGCTGATGCTGGGGGAGGCTGGGGGGAGAGAGGCTGATGCTGGGGGAGGCTGGGGGGAGAGAGGCTGATGCTGGGGGAGAGGCTGCTGCTGAAGGCAGGGGAGAGAGGCTGCTGGAGGCGGGGGGAGAGAGGCTGCTGCTGGGGGAATGGGAGAGAGGGGCCAATGCTAGAGACAGAGGACAAGGGTTGAGGGGTAGAGCAATGACAATATCGATGGGGGGGAGTGTAAGGACTCAGAATAAGAGGGGGGCAGCATTGGGAGCTCATTATGGAGAAGGGGCAGCATGTGTGGGCTCAGTATGGAGTGGAACAATGTAGGGGGAGTCAATATCAAGAGTGGGGTAGTGTGTGTGTGTGTGTGTGTGTGTGTGTGTGTGTGTGTGTGTGTGTGGGTCTCAGCATAAGCGCTAGTGTGGTGGTCTTAGTATGATGAGTGGGGCAGCATGGAGGTGTCATTATGGAAAAGAGGAAGGCAGCATTAGGAGCTCATGGAGAGGGGCAGCATGCACGGGACACTGTGAGGAGGGGGCAGCATGCACGGGACACTGTGAGGAGGGGGCAGCATGCACGGGACACTGAGGAGGGGGCAGCATGCATGGGACACTGAGGAGGGGGCAGCATGCATGGGACACTGTGAGGAGGGGGCAGCATGCTTGGGACACTGTGAGGAGGGGGCAGCATGCATGGGACACTGTGAGGAGGGGGCAGCATGCATGGGACACTGTGAGGAGGGGGCAGCATGCATGGGACACTGTGAGGAGGGGGCAGAATGCATGGGACACTGTGAGGAGGGGGCAGCATGCATGGGACACTGTGAGGAGGGGGCAGCATGCATGGGACACTGTGAGGAGGGGGCAGCATGCATGGGACATTGTGAGGAGGGGGCAGCATGCACGGGACACTGTGAGGAGGGCAGCATGCATGGGACATTGTGAGGAGGGGGCAGCATGCACGGGACACTGTGAGGAGGGGGCAGCATGCATGGGACATTGTGAGGAGGGGGCAGCATGCACGGGACACTGTGAGGAGGGGGCAGCATGCATGGGACATTGTGAGGAGGGGGCAGCATGCATAGGACACTGTGAGGAGGGAGCAGCATGCATGGGACATTGTGAGGAGGGAGCAGCATGCATGGGACATTGTGAGGAGGGGGAAGCATGCATGGGACATTGTTAGGAGGGAGCAGCATGCATGGGACATTGTGAGGAGGGAACAGCATGTATGGGACATTGTGAGGAGGGAACAGCATGCATGGGACATTGTGAGGAGGGGCAGCATGCATGGGACATTGTGAGCAGGGGACAGCATGCATGGGACATTGTGAGGAGGGGGCAGCATGCATGGGACATTGTGAGGAGGGGGCAGCATGCATGGGACACTGTGAGGAGGGGGCAGCATGCATGGGACATTGTGAGGAGGGGGCAGCATGCATGGGACATTGTGAGGAGGGGGCAGCATGCATGGGACACTGTGAGGAGGGGGCAGTATGCATGGGACACTGTGAGGAGGGGGCAGCATGCATGGGACACTGTGAGGAGGGGGCAGCATGCATGGGACACTGTGAGGAGGGGGCAGCATGCATGGGACATTGTGAGGAGGGGGCAGCATGCATGGGACATTGTGAGGAGGGGGCAGCATGCATGGGACATTGTGAGGAGGGGGCAGCATGCATGGGACATTGTGAGGAGGGGGCAGCATGCATGGGACATTGTGAGGAGGGGGCAGCATGCATGGGACACTGTGAGGAGGGGGCAGCATGCATGGGACACTGTGAGGAGGGGGCAGCATGCATGGGACACTGTGAGGAGGGGGCAGCATGATGTGAGGACAATGTGCAGATCATATTTCATAATTGAGGAGGGTGTGGTGGGTATAATTTATAAGGGAGGGCAGTGTGTAGTTTATTAGGGGCAGTGTGACAGTCACAGTATATAAGTGGGGATGGTGTGGAGATTGTGCAGGGGCCGTGCGCACATGGCGCTTTAGAGCGCAGCGCTTCGGCTACTGCCGAAGCGCTGCGTAAAAAGAAGTGACATGTCACTTCTTTCCTGCACTTTGCCGGCAGCTCCTGCTCTGTCTATGGTAGGAGCTGCAGGCAGAGCGCATGGAATCGGCGCTCACTACGGACATTTTCTGCAGCGATTAGAAGCGCACATGTGCTCTTCAGATCGCTGCAGAAATTTCTGCAGTGAACTGTACGCAACGTGCACACATAGCCTTAAAGTGTTTTACAGAGTAGATCTGCCTTAAACAGATGTCGTGTGCGAAAACTCAGTTTTACGTTGTCAATAAGGGGCGCGACCACTTAAAGTGCCTAGGGCAGCACGAAGGCAAAATACAGCCCTGCCTCCAGATAAAAACGCACCGCTGCCAAACCATCCTCGTGTCTAATGATAGTATACAAGGTCTCCACATCTGCTGTGACAAAATACATGTCCTCCTCCACAAAGACACCGTCAATCCTATTTAGGATGTCCGTAGTGTCCTTGACAAATGAGGGCACTGTGTCCACTAGTGACTTAAGGTGGAAATCAATGAATTTACATACAGGATCACACAAACCCTCAATGCCAGACACTATCGGACGTCCCGGCGGAGTGACGGCGTCCTTGTGGATTTTCGGAAGGAGATAAAATGTGGGGACACGAGGATATTTGACAGCAAGGCCCTCAGCCATTTTTTTATCAATAATACCGTCATCAACAGCTTTAGTGAGGATCCCTTCTAACTGAGCGGAGAAGGAGGACAAGGGGCAGAAGTGTAATCTGCTGTAGGTTACTTTATCTTTAAGTTGGCGAAATGCCTCCTTCTCATACTTCTCCACCGGCCACACCACTATGTTCCCCCCCTTATCCGCAGGTTTAATAACTATGTCATCCATCAATTTTAGTTGTTCGAGTGCGTTCCGCTGTCGATGTGTGAGATTATCCAAACTATGTCTTGAGGGAAAAGCTCTAAGATCATCCATGACCAGTTTCACAAACACATCGACAGCTGGACACAAAGAGAAGGGAGGGAACCTAGTGGATTTTGGCAACAGGGAAGAAGGAAACTTACCAATAGAAGGGGTTAATTGTTCCTGCAGCAGATCCTCCAATGCCCTCAAAGCCTCCCTCTCCGCCCGATCCTCCAAAATAGGGCCTTTGTGATGCAGTTTAGCCAAAATTACTTTCCGGGCAAAAATATGGATGTACTTCATGGCTGTAAAGAGGTTAAAAGGGTTAGTGGGTGAAAAATTTAACCCTTTTGATAAGACATCAATCTGAGCCGTCGAGAGAGCACGTGATGAAAGATTGATTACCTGCAGTTTAGTAGTCAATTGTTTATTATTATGCATGGTCGCAGATGGTCGCAGATCGTGCAGGTTGATGGCGACTTTTACCCTTTTTGGATCCAAAATGCGCCGCTCCAGCAGTGTCTAAATGCACGTACAGCTGATCGCTATTATGGCATTAGATGGAGGGTTTAAAGCAGTGCACACCGCATCCTGGGATCACTATTCTTTCTTTCCCTGATGAAGCTGGTGGTTACCTCACTCTTGTGAAACGTACGTAGGTGTTTTCCCTTGGTCCCAGGATCTATGGTTTGCTGATATACTCTGATGTTTTCCTGTGTCTTTTGAGACCTCTATTATTACTGAATTGTGCACCTTTATTTGGAGGCGCCGGTTATACTATTAGCACTTTAGCTCTGGCATGCACATACAGTCTTTGTTTACATCCCTTTAATACACAGGCACTTTATATATGTTATTTATCTAACTTGTGTCCGTCCTTTTAACTTTTTACCTGGGCTTTGTGCAATTTATTGTATTTACTGTCCCTGTATTGGCCGGACATATTTATACTCCTGATTGGCTTACAACCATTTTTCCTGGTCCTTTTTTCACTTTCTTTCTTCACTTCTCCTTAACCCCTTGGGGGTTTTTTAATTGCCACTGTTATCAATAAAATCATTTTTGCAAGCAATATACTCGTGTTTCTCCGGTTTTTATTTACTATTATAGTACTGTAGATAGGGACACAAAAGAAGAACAGGGGAAAATTAAAATACTGTACAATGAAAAGGTGTATTCATTAAAATTCGCGCTATACAGGCAGAAAAGACTTGAAGCTCAAGGATTCATTTAACCCCCTTGGGGTCATGGTGTCAAATACCTCTATCCATTTAGCTTCTTTTTTCAAAAAAATTTCCCACAAATCATAAACTAGTGTATGCAGAGTTTGGTAGTTCTTTATTGAATGTCAGACAATCGATATTAATTAGTAGAAAGAATGGAAAACATCCGTGTTTGAAGTGTGCATAATGCAATAAAGTTAATAGGGTTTCTACAGTCCTAAACCCCCATACCAGTCATCACTATAAGGGAAAAGTTTTTTTACCCGTGAAACAGGTAATGTGGTATGCATAGTGAAGTGTCGATCCAGGCCCCTATATGTTACAGAGACAATGCAGCATGTAGGAGCCCACATCAATAAGCACAAATCGACTATAAGATGTGAACATTTATTTTTACCCTTACCTTCACATTTTAACCCTAGAATGTGCAACCATAAAAATCTACTATAGAAAACAAGTGACCTAGCAGGCCGGCGAGGCCCTAGTTATGCGTTCTAGGGTTAAAGTAAAAAAACATAGCATATAACAGTTGAAATATCAAGTGCTGGAGCAAGTCAGTGTTCCCTTGTGGGGCCGCAGTATCAAAAAAACATTACTTCGCTGCAAAGCCTTTTGGATTCATGAGCTGGAGACATTACATCCATGCAGATTGAACAGGGAATATGAGATGAATAGATTAAATTAAACTATACAAATAAAGAAAGAACGTCATAGCTCTATTTTATTCTTTCTCTTTCTCTACTTTTATAGCCCTCTCGGGCACATCCCTTCTCTTGAAGGAATTAGTGATTATGGAAAAATAAGTGCTTTTAAAAAAAAAAAAATATATAAGAGACAGTTTATTGAGAAAAATTAATAATATGATAATGCATAGAATGTAACATACATATATAATAAGAATTTGCTTAAACTTTTTTGGCAGCTGTTACTGTTATAAGAATTAGAGAGACTTTATAATCTTTTGCATGTAAATAGAGAGTAATGATCTGCACATGGTTAGATGTCTTTAGTATTCAACATTTATGTAGAGTATACTGATAATTGCTACACTGTGTGCAGAATTATTAGGAAAATGAGTATTTTGATCACATAAAACTTTTTATACATGTTGTCCTACTCCAAGCTGTATAGGCTTGAGAGCCAACTACCAATTAAGTAAATCAGGTGATGTGCATCTCTGTAATGAGGAGGGGTGCGGTGTAATGACATCAACACCCTATATAAGGCGTGCTTAATTATTAGGCAATTTCCTTTCCTTTGGAAAAATGGGTCAGAAGAGAGATTTGATGGGCTCTGAAAAGTTCAAAATTGTGAGATGTCTTGCAGAAGGATGCAGCCGTCTTGAAATTGCCAAACTTTTGAAGTGTGATCACCGAACAAACAAGCGTTTCATGGCAAATAGCCAACAGGGTCGCAAGAAACGTGTTGGGCAAAAAAGGCGCAAAATACCTGTCCATGCGTTGAGGAAAATCAAGCGTGAAGCTGCCAAGATGCCATTTGCCACCAGTTTGGCCATATTTCAGAGCTGCAACATTACTGGAGTATCAAAAAGCACAAGGTGTGCCATACTCAGGGACATTGCCAAGGTAAGGAAGGCTGAAAAACAACCAGCTTTGAACAAGAAACATAAGATAAACATCAAGAAATATCTTAAGACTGATTTTTCAAAGGTTTTATGAACTTATGAAATGAGAGTGACTGTTGATTGGCCAGATGGCTGGGCCAGAGGCTGGATCAGTAAAGGGCAATGAGCTCCACTCCAACTTAGACACCAGCAAGGTGGAGGTGGGGTACTTGTATGGGCTGGTATCATCAAAGATTAACTTGTGGGGCCTTTTCAGGTTGAAGATGGAGTGAAGTTCAACTCCCAAACCTACTGCCAGTTTCTTGAAGACAACTTCTTCAAGCAGTGGTACAGGAAGAAGTTGGTATCATTCAAGATAAACATGATTTTCATGCAGGACAATGCTCCATCCCATGCATCCAAGTATTCCTCAGCGTGGATGGCCAGTAAAGGTCTAATAGATGAAAAAAATAATGACATGGCCCCCTTGTTCACCTGATCTGAACCCCCTAGAGAACCTGTGGTCCCTCATAAAATATGAGATCTGCAGGGAGGGAAAACAGTACACCTCTTGGAACAGTGTACGGGAGGCTGTGGTGGCTGCTGCTCGCAATGTTGATGTTAATCGTAAACAGATCAAGCAACTGACAAAATCTATGGATGGTAGGCTGTTGAGTGTCATCATAAAGAAAGGTGGCTATATTGGTTACTAATTTTTTTGGGGTTTTGTTTTTGCATGTCAGAGATGTTTATTTCTAAATTTTGTGCAGTTATTTTGGTTTACCTGGTGAAAATAAACAAGTGAGATGGAAATACATTTGGTTTTTATTAAGTTGCCTAATAATTCTGCACAGTAATAGTTACCTGCACAAACATATATCCTCCTAAAATAGCCAAATCTAAAAAAAAAACACTTCAACTTCCAAAAATATTATTGATATTTTTGAGTCTTTTGGGTTGATTGAGAACATAGTTGTTGATCAATAATAAAAAAAATCCTGTAAAATACAAATTACCTAATAATTCTGCACACTGTGTATATGTAGTTTTATTAATGATAGATTGTTTTTGAGTTGATTTAACATTTAAATTTTGATATTTTAGTAATTTTTCAAGTTTGAGATGATCTAGATACCTATTAACTAGTATAATATTTATTTCATATTATTACATATATTTAGTATTATTTTTTTCACATTTCTATTTGCATTAAGGGTACTTTACACGTTTCGACATCGCCAACGATATATCGTCGAGGTCACGTCGTTAGTGACGCACATCCGGCATCGTTAGCGACATCGCAGCATGTGACACCAAGGAGCGACGATCAACGATCGCAAAAATGTCAAATATCGTTGATTGTTGACACGTCGCTCCTTTTCATAATATCGTTGGTGGTGCATGCCGCTGGTTGTTTGTCGCTCCTGCGGCGTCACACATCGCTATGTGTGATGCCGCAGGAACGATGAACATCTCCTTACCTGCATCCACTGGTAATGAGGAAGGAAGGAGGTGGACAGCATGTTACGTACCGTTTATCTCCGCCCCTCCTCTGCTATTGGGTGGCCGCTTAGTGATTCCGCAGGGATGTCGCTATGATGCCAAATGCACCTCCCCCCTTAGAAGGAGGGATTGTTCTGCGGTCACAGCGACGTCGCTGAAAAGGTATGCGCGTGTGACGCTGCCGTAGCGATAATGATCTCTACGGCAGCGATTACCAAATGTCGCATGAACGACGGGGGCGGGTGCTATCGCTCGCGATATCACTAGCAAATGCTAGCAATGTCGTAGCATGTAAAGCACCCTTTAGTGTAAAATTTAGAATTGTTCAAAACAAGGAGCTGTCTTAATCTTATTTATTTTTATGCATTTTTTTAAATTCTGTTCATTTATATTTATTTATATATTGTGTTTGTTATATTCATATAGGTTGATAAATTTATAATTATTATATGTGAATTTTTATTGGTTTTGCAATAACTGTTTTGTTCCCTCACTTATGTTATATGATGTCATTTTCATTGGATTTTTCTATTTATTGCATGGTGTAATATGGGAATTCCACTGCTATTGAAAACCTGATGTAGGCTGAAATATCCAGAGAGCTAAGAATGCAATAAAGCTTCAATTACTGCAAAAGGCGAATGCTTGGCCTTTTTAATTTGATCTTGTACTAATTTTTCCAAGCGATTTCAAAAATGCCGATCAGTCATGAGCTTGTAATTATAGGAATGGCTATCAATAATCAGTGAAGTATCTTGTGCCTCATATAAGAGAATCAATCTGGTTGCCTATAACTACTTTAGAAGTAACTTGGACTTTTTTTATGAACATTTCCTCACAATAAGGTCATTCTGGTTGCCCATATCAAGCCAGATTGCAGCTTTAAGCACCAAAACTACTGAGGTAAAGTAAAAGCTGGGCCCTGATTTGTTGTTATGTACAACTTGAGCTGCCTGATTGTGAGGCAGTTATCACAACTGAGATTTGAGATCCTTCAGGATACACATTGTCTATATATATATATATATATATATATATATATATATATATATATATTGTAAAAAATCAAAACAAGAAAGCCTGTGGAGACACCATCACATGTTTCTCAACGCTGGCAGGAAAGGAACTGGGAAGCAACAACCACGGGAAGGACAGTCTCAAGGGGGCATTGCTCTAGAGTCACTGCGTTGAGAAACACGTGATGGTGTCTCCGCAGTGTTGGATGTTAATCTCCCTAAGGTCAACCATCCTTGCTTATGTAGTCTTCTACTAGGCATTGCTCCCACTATCCAGTTTCCTACTCCACACTGATGAGGGGCAAATACCCCAAAACAGCTGTCTGTGGATGTATACCATGTTTGGAATAGGTGGTCTCCTTGACTGGAGACTGCCCTTCCCGTGGTTGTTTCTTCCCGGTGAAAGACCTGGCTAGTTTCCTGCCAGCATTGAGAAACATGTGATGGTGTCTCCGCAGGCTTTCTTGTTTTGAATATTTCCCAGGGGGCATTGCTCTAGAATCACTGCGTTGAGAAACACATGATGGTGTCTCCGCGGTGTTTGATGTTGATCTCCCTAAGGTCAACCATCCTTGCTTTTATATATCTATTGTATATATAAAAGCAAGGATGGTTGATATATATGTATGGCATCTCAATGAATCAGAATATCATCAAAAAGTTAATTTATTTCAGTACAAAAAGGAAACACATATATTATATATAGTCATTATAAACAAAGTGATCTATTTCAGGTGCTTATTTCTGTTAATGTTGATGATTATGGCTTACAGCCAATGAAAACCCAAAAATTATTATCTCAGAAACTTAGAATAATTACCACAAAACACCTACAAAGGCTTCCTAAGTGTTTAAAAAAAGTCCTTTAGTCTGGTTCATTAGGCTACACACTCATGGGGAAAACTGCTGACTTGACAGATGTCGAGAAGGCAGTCATCGACACACTCCACAAGACGGGTAAGCTACAAAAGATCATTGCTAAAGAAACTGGCTATTCACACAGTGCTGTATCCAAGCATATTAATGGAAAGTTGAGTGGAAGGAAAAAGTGAAGTGGAAAAAGGTGCACAAGCAACTTGGATAGAGGCAGCCCTAAAAGGATTGTTAAGAAAAGGCAGATTCACAAGGATTGGACTGCTGCTGGGGTCAGTACTAGAGATGAGCGAACCGGTCCCGGTTCGGCTCGAGGTCGGTTCGCCGAACGGAACTCCCGTTCGAGTTCAGCTCGTCGAACGTTCGACGAACCGAACTCGAGCCAATAGGAAACAATGGCAGGCAATCACAAACACAGAAAAACACCTAGAAAACACCCTCAAAGGTGTCCAAAAGGTCACAAACAACTCACAACACATGGGAAAGTGACAAGGACATATACTCATGTGAAAACAAAAGAGCTGGACAAGGAAAAAGAGGAGGACACACAGATATATGAGTATATGCAAGGAAACATCGATTCCATTATTGTGCAACTTGAGCCCTGCTCATTTTAGGCTTCCAATCTGGATAAATTGCCTGAGCTCGCCACGTACGCCTTGTGGATCTTGTCATGTCCTGCAGCCAGCGTTCTCTCGGAACCTGTCTTCAGTGCTGCTGGTTGTCTGCTGGCAGATAAGCACACGCGTCTGTCCACTGACAATGTGGACATGGCTCTCAGAGGACTTTTCTTCCCCTGGGTCAGCCAGGGGACGGGAAAGGCACGCGTATTTTTGAGAGTGCTTCATGCAAAGCATCTTTTTCTTTTTCAAAAGGGGGCTCAACCCATGCCAGTCAAGTGGGGTGTGTGTGGCCCATTTAGTGGAAACGAGGGAGACTGTGGTTGGAGTCCCCTTGCTGTGTCTCTAAAAGAACCAAGATGAACAAGTCATGGCTCTCAGAGGACTTTTCTTCCCCTGGGTCAGCCAGGGGACGGGAAAGGCACGCGTATTTTTGAGAGTGCTTCATGCAAAGCATCTTTTTCTTTTTCAAAAGGGGGCTCAACCCATGCCAGTCAAGTGGGGTGTGTGTGGCCCAGTTAGTGGAAACGAGGGAGACTGTGGTTGGAGTCCCCTCGCTGTGTCTCTAAAAGAACCAAGATGAACAAGTCATGGCTCTCAGAGGACTTTTCTTCCCCTGGGTCAGCCAGGGGACGGGAAAGGCACGCGTATTTTTGAGAGTGCTTCATGCAAAGCATCTTTTTCATTTTGAAAAGGGGCATCAACTGATGTCATTCAAGAGGGGTGTGTGTGGCCCATTTAGTGGAAACGAGGGAGACTGGGGTTGGAGTCCCCTCGCTGTGTCTCTAAAAGAACCAAGATGAACAAGTCATGGCTCTCAGAGGACTTTTCTTCCCCTGGGTCAGCCAGGGGACGGGAAAGGCACGCGTATTTTTGAGAGTGCTTCATGCAAAGCATCTTTTTCTTTTTCAAAAGGGGGCTCAACCCATGCCAGTCAAGTGGGGTGTGTGTGGCCCAGTTAGTGGAAACGAGGGAGACTGTGGTTGGAGTCCCCTCGCTGTGTTTCTAAAAGACCCAAAATGAACAAATCATGGCTCTCAGAGGACTTTTCTTCCCCTGGGTCAGCCAGGGGACGGGAAAGGCACGCGTATTTTTGAGAGTGCTTCATGCAAAGCATCTTTTTCATTTTGAAAAGGGGCATCAACTGATGTCATTCAAGAGGGGTGTGTGTGGCCCATTTAGTGGAAACGAGGGAGACTGTGGTTGGAGTCCCCTCGCTGTGTCTCTAAAAGAACCAAGATGAACAAGTCATGGCTCTCAGAGGACTTTTCTTCCCCTGGGTCAGCCAGGGGACGGGAAAGGCACGCGTATTTTTGAGAGTGCTTCATGCAAAGCATCTTTTTCATTTTGAAAAGGGGCATCAACTGATGTCATTCAAGAGGGGTGTGTGTGGCCCATTTAGTGGAAACGAGGGAGACTGTGGTTGGAGTCCCCTCGCTGTGTCTCTAAAAGAACCAAGATGAACAAGTCATGGCTCTCAGAGGACTTTTCTTCCCCTGGGTCAGCCAGGGGACGGGAAAGGCACGCGTATTTTTGAGAGTGCTTCATGCAAAGCATCTTTTTCTTTTTCAAAAGGGGGCTCAACCCATGCCAGTCAAGTGGGGTGTGTGTGGCCCAGTTAGTGGAAACGAGGGAGACTGTGGTTGGAGTCCCCTCGCTGTGTCTCTAAAAGAACCAAGATGAACAAGTCATGGCTCTCAGAGGACTTTTCTTCCCCTGGGTCAGCCAGGGGACGGGAAAGGCACGCGTATTTTTGAGAGTGCTTCATGCAAAGCATCTTTTTCATTTTGAAAAGGGGCATCAACTGATGTCATTCAAGAGGGGTGTGTGTGGCCCATTTAGTGGAAACGAGGGAGACTGTGGTTGGAGTCCCCTCGCTGTGTCTCTAAAAGAACCAAGATGAACAAGTCATGGCTCTCAGAGGACTTTTCTTCCCCTGGGTCAGCCAGGGGACGGGAAAGGCACGCGTATTTTTGAGAGTGCTTCATGCAAAGCATCTTTTTCTTTTTCAAAAGGGGGCTCAACCCATGCCAGTCAAGTGGGGTGTGTGTGGCCCAGTTAGTGGAAACGAGGGAGACTGTGGTTGGAGTCCCCTCGCTGTGTTTCCAAAAGACCCAAAATGAACAAATCATGGCTCTCAGAGGACTTTTCTTCCCCTGGGTCAGCCAGGGGACGGGAAAGGCACGCGTATTTTTGAGAGTGCTTCATGCAAAGCATCTTTTTCATTTTGAAAAGGGGCATCAACTGATGTCATTCAAGAGGGGTGTGTGTGGACCATTTAGTGGAAACGAGGGAGACTGTGGTTGGAGTCCCCTCGCTGTGTCTCTAAAAGAACCAAGATGAACAAGTCATGGCTCTCAGAGGACTTTTCTTCCCCTGGGTCAGCCAGGGGACGGGAAAGGCACGCGTATTTTTGAGAGTGCTTCATGCAAAGCATCTTTTTCATTTTGAAAAGGGGCATCAACTGATGTCATTCAAGAGGGGTGTGTGTGGCCCATTTAGTGGAAACGAGGGAGACTGTGGTTGGAGTCCCCTCGCTGTGTCTCTAAAAGAACCAAGATGAACAAGTCATGGCTCTCAGAGGACTTTTCTTCCCCTGGGTCAGCCAGGGGACGGGAAAGGCACGCGTATTTTTGAGAGTGCTTCATGCAAAGCATCTTTTTCTTTTTCAAAAGGGGGCTCAACCCATGCCAGTCAAGTGGGGTGTGTGTGGCCCAGTTAGTGGAAACGAGGGAGACTGTGGTTGGAGTCCCCTCGCTGTGTTTCTAAAAGACCCAAAATGAACAAATCATGGCTCTCAGAGGACTTTTCTTCCCCTGGGTCAGCCAGGGGACGGGAAAGGCACGCGTATTTTTGAGAGTGCTTCATGCAAAGCATCTTTTTCATTTTGAAAAGGGGCATCAACTGATGTCATTCAAGAGGGGTGTGTGTGGCCCATTTAGTGGAAACGAGGGAGACTGGGGTTGGAGTCCCCTCGCTGTGTCTCTAAAAGAACCAAGATGAACAAGTCATGGCTCTCAGAGGACTTTTCTTCCCCTGGGTCAGCCAGGGGACGGGAAAGGCACGCGTATTTTTGAGAGTGCTTCATGCAAAGCATCTTTTTCATTTTGAAAAGGGGCATCAACTGATGTCATTCAAGAGGGGTGTGTGTGGCCCATTTAGTGGAAACGAGGGAGACTGTGGTTGGAGTCCCCTCGCTGTGTCTCTAAAAGAACCAAGATGAACAAGTCATGTCTCTCAGAGGACTTTTCTTCCCCTGGGTCAGCCAGGGGACGGGAAAGGCACGCGTATTTTTGAGAGTGCTTCATGCAAAGCATCTTTTTCTTTTTCAAAAGGGGGCTCAACCCATGCCAGTCAAGTGGGGTGTGTGTGGCCCAGTTAGTGGAAACGAGGGAGACTGTGGTTGGAGTCCCCTCGCTGTGTTTCTAAAAGACCCAAAATGAACAAATCATGGCTCTCAGAGGACTTTTCTTCCCCTGGGTCAGCCAGGAGACGGGAAAGGCACGCGTATTTTTGAGAGTGCTTCATGCAAAGCATCTTTTTCATTTTGAAAAGGGGCATCAACTGATGTCATTCAAGAGGGGTGTGTGTGGCCCATTTAGTGGAAACGAGGGAGACTGTGGTTGGAGTCCCCTCGCTGTGTCTCTAAAAGAACCAAGATGAACAAGTCATGGCTCTCAGAGGACTTTTCTTCCCCTGGGTCAGCCAGGGGACGGGAAAGGCACGCGTATTTTTGAGAGTGCTTCATGCAAAGCATCTTTTTCATTTTGAAAAGGGGCATCAACTGATGTCATTCAAGAGGGGTGTGTGTGGCCCATTTAGTGGAAACGAGGGAGACTGTGGTTGGAGTCCCCTCGCTGTGTCTCTAAAAGAACCAAGATGAACAAGTCATGGCTCTCAGAGGACTTTTCTTCCCCTGGGTCAGCCAGGGGACGGGAAAGGCACGCGTATTTTTGAGAGTGCTTCATGCAAAGCATCTTTTTCTTTTTCAAAAGGGGGCTCAACCCATGCCAGTCAAGTGGGGTGTGTGTGGCCCAGTTAGTGGAAACGAGGGAGACTGTGGTTGGAGTCCCCTCGCTGTGTCTCTAAAAGAACCAAGATGAACAAGTCATGGCTCTCAGAGGACTTTTCTTCCCCTGGGTCAGCCAGGGGACGGGAAAGGCACGCGTATTTTTGAGAGTGCTTCATGCAAAGCATCTTTTTCATTTTGAAAAGGGGCATCAACTGATGTCATTCAAGAGGGGTGTGTGTGGCCCATTTAGTGGAAACGAGGGAGACTGTGGTTGGAGTCCCCTCGCTGTGTCTCTAAAAGAACCAAGATGAACAAGTCATGGCTCTCAGAGGACTTTCTTCCCCAGGGTCAGCCAGGGGACGGGAAAGGCACGCGTATTTTTGAGAGTGCTTCATGCAAAGCATCTTTTTCTTTTTCAAAAGGGGGGCTCAACCCATGCCAGTCAAGTGAGGTGTGTGTGGCCCAGTTAGTGGAAACGAGGGAGACTGTGGTTGGAGTCCCCTCGCTGTGTCTCTAAAAGAACCAAGATGAACAAGTCATGGCTCTCAGAGGACTTTTCTTCCCCTGGGTCAGCCAGGGGACGGGAAAGGCACGCGTATTTTTTAGAGTGCTTCATGCAAAGCATCTTTTTCTTTTTCAAAAGGGGGCTCAACCCATGCCAGTCAAGTGGGGTGTGTGTGGCCCAGTTAGTGGAAACGAGGGAGACTGTGGTTGGAGTCCCCTCGCTGTGTTTTACATGCTTTTAGAAGGGTATGACATGGCTTGGAGGTTGACTTTCATCATCTGCAAACTGTTGGCTACCAAAATGCTGCCTTTCCAACAACTGTGGTTATAGACAATGAGGAACATACTGATGAAGATGAGACGCAGATACCCGATTGGGATGACAACTTAAATATTCGGTCAGGGCAAGAAGAGGCTCGGTCTGAGGGGGAGGGGAGTGCAAACACAACAATTGATGATGAAGTCCTAGATCACACCTACTGTCAACCCACAGTCAGACACTCGAGGAGGTCAACAGAGGCGGTGGAGGAGGATGCAACCGACGTCGAAGTAACCTTGCGCCTTCCTGGACACAGTCGAAGCACTGGTAGCACGTCTACAACTGCATCCTCAGCCACCACTCTGCCTCTGAGCATTATTCGGGGTGGATCAACAGGTCGCATGGCCTCTAAGCCTTGCCTAGCCTGGTCCTTTTTTGACATAAAAAAAGATCGCCCTAATTATGTGATCTGTAACATTTGGCATGGTTATCTTAGTAGAGGTCAAAACCTCAGCAGTTTGACAACTTCTTCCATGAATCGTCACATGAATAAATATCATATGGCCTGGTGGGAAGCTCACCGTGCTGCAATGCGGCCTAGCGGAGCCAACCATCCACCGCCTGCCCCTTCCAGTGCATCCGCGCGCTCGTCATCTTCTAGGACTGTGGGGACAGCTGTCACACCTGTTTTTCCACCCACAACTTCCACCACTGTAACCGCAACAGGCAGTTTGCTTGTTAGGTCGTCAGTTGGTTTGGAAGGGGAAACAAGTGATTGTGTACAGCTCTCTCAAACATCGATAGCACCAACGTTGGATGAAGGCAACATCATGTCTCCACCTGCACTTTCCTCACAAACCTGCATTTTTACAGGGACACCCTACTGAACACCGTCTACACACAGCAGCTAGATCTCTGTCCCTCAGATGTAATCAAATAAAAGGCCACTTACTGCGACCCATGACAAAGCTAAGAGGGTGACTCTATCCCTCTGTAAGCTGTTGGCTACCGAAATGCTGCCTTTCCGCCTAGTGGACACACAGGATTTTAGAGACCTTATGTCTGTCGCTGTGCCCCAGTACCAGATGCCTAGTCGCCACTACTTCTCTAAGAAAGGTGTGCCCGCGCTACACCAGCATGTCACACACAACATCACCGCTTCCTTGAGAAACTCTGTGTGTGAACGGGTGCATTTCACCACCGATACTTTGACCAGTAAGCATGGACAGGGACGTTACATGTCGCTGACTGGCCACTGGGTAACTATGGTGATAGATGGTGAAGGGTCTGCTGCACAAGTCTTGCCGTCCCCACGACTTGTGTGTCAATCCTCTGTCTGTCCAAGTTTCGCCACTGCTTCTGCATCCTCCACCTCATCTGGGTCCTCCACCTCCGCCCCAAGCCTGCCTGGTCAGGCCACCAGCGTTCTCACTGCGCAGAAGGAATCACGCAACCCTCATTACTATGCTGGCAGCAGAGCGCAACGGCATCAGGCGGTCTTTAGCTTGACATGTCTTGGGAATAAGAGTCACACAGCTGAGGAGTTGTGGTCAGCTCTGCGGTCCGAGTTTAATAAATGGTTGTCTCCACTCAACCTGCAGCCTGGTAAGGCCGTGTGCGACAATGCTGCAAACCTGGGTGCGGCCCTTCGCCTGGGCAAGGTGACACACGTGCCTTGTATGGCTCACGTGTTGAACCTTGTTGTCCAGCAATTTTTAACACACTATCCCGGCCTAGATGGCCTTCTGAACAGGGCACGAAAACTGTCTGCTCACTTCCGCCGTTCAAGCGCCGCAGCTGAGCGACTTGCATTGCTCCAGAAGTCTTTCGGCCTGCCGGTTCATCGCCTGAAATGCGATGTGGCGACACGCTGGAATTCAACTCTCCACATGTTACAGCGACTGTGGCAGCACCGCCGTGCCCTGGTGCAATACGTCATGACGTATAGCCTGGGCCAACGAGATGCAGAGGTGGGGCAGATCACCCTGATGCAGTGGTCTCAGATCAAGGACCTATGCACCCTTCTGCACAGTTTCGACATGGCGACGAATATGTTTAGCGCTGACAATGCCATTATCAGCATGACGATTCCAGTCATTTACATGCTGGAACACACGCTAAACACTATTCGGAGTCAGGGGGTGGGACAACGAGAAGGGGATGAACTACAGGAGGATTCATATGCGCAAGACACAACAACATCACCAAGGTCCAGACGTTCATCATCACCAAGGCGCCAGGCATGGCAGCATGGGGGACAGGGATCAACAAGGGCGCATGGTAGCAGGCGAGATGTTGAGGAAGGTGCAGGAGGACATGAAGATATGGAGGACGAACTGTCCATGGACATGGAAGACTCAGCAGATGAGGGGGAGCTTGGTCAAATTTCAGTTGAAAGAGGTTGGGGGGAGATGTCAGAGGAAGAAAGAACGGTTAGCACCTCTATGCCACAAACACAGCGTGGACTTGGTCCGCATGGCTGCGCAAGACACATGAGTGCCTTCTTGTTGCACTACCTCCAACATGACCCTCGTATTGTCAAAATTAGAAGTGATGATGACTACTAGCTTGCCACACTATTAGATCCCCGGTACAAGTCCAAATTTTGTGACATAATTCCACCCATAGAAAGGGACGCACGTATGCAGGAGTATCAGCAGAAGCTGTTACTCGATCTTAGCTCGGCTTTTCCACCAAACAACCGTGCAGGTGAAGGGAGTGATTCTTCCAGTTGTAACTTGACAAACATGGGACGGCCTCGTCATCTTCAACAGTCTACCCGTACCAGTAGGACCGGATCTGGTGCTGGTAACAGCAATTTTATGGAATCTTTTAATAATTTTTTTAGACCCTCCTTTGCAAGGCCACCAGAGACAACAAGTCTGACACATAGTCAACGGATGGAGAGGATGATACAGGAGTATCTCCAAATGAACATCGATGCAATGACTTTTCAAATGGAGCCTTGCTCCTTTTGGGCTTCAAATCTAGAAAAATGTCCAGAGCTCTCCAGTTACGCCTTGAAGATTTTGTCGTGTCCAGCTGCCAGCGTTGTCTCTGAACGTGTCTTCAGTGCTGCTGGGTGTGTGCTGACAGATAAGCGCACGCGTCTGTCCAGTGACAATGTGGACAGACTGACGTTCATCAAAATGAACAAGTCATGGATCCACAAGGAATTTACTACCCCTGTGTCATCCTGGGGAGAGTAAATGCTTGTGGATTTGGAATGTGCTTGATGCAAATCAAAACATCCTGTTTGCAACTAGGTCACAAGTGCTGCCACTGAATGGGTGGGTGTGTGTGGGGCACAATTTTTGGAAAAAAGGGAGGCTCCGCTTGGAGTAACCCTTGCTTGCTGTGTTTTTTAAAAATGATACAAGATGAACAGATCTGAAGGCAAGATGAAGGCAACATCATGTCTCCGCCTGCACTTTCCTCACAAACCTGCATTTTTCCAGGGACACCCTACTCAACACCGTCTACAGACAGCAGCCAGATCTCTGTCCCTCAGATGTGGACAAATAAAAGGCCATTTCCTGCGACCCATGACAAAGCTAAGAGGTTGACTTTATCCCTCTGTAAGCTCTTGGCTACGGAAATGCTGCCTTTCCGCATGGTGGACACACAGGATTTTAGAGACCTTATGTCTGTCACTGTGCCCCAGTACCAGATGCCCAGTCGCCACTACTTCTCTAAGAAAGGTGTGCCTGCGCTACACCAGCATGTCGCACACAACATCACCGCTTCCTTGAGAAACTCTGTGTGTGAACAGGTGCATTTCACCACCGATACTTGGACCAGTAAGCATGGATAGGGACGTTACATGTCGCTGACTGGGCACTGGCAAACTATGGTGAGAGATGGAGAAGGGTCTGCTGTACAAGTCTTGCCGTCCCCACGAGTTGTTTCAATCCTTGTTCTGTATGTAGAAGTTAATACACTGCTTCTGCCTCTTCAACCTCGTGTGGGTCCTCCACCTTGGCGCAAACCCTGTGTGGTCAGGCCACCCTTCCAAGCAACTGCGCACAAGGACTACCACACACCTCCTTACTATGCTGGCAGCAGAGCTCAATGCCATCAGGCGGTCAAAGTTTTACTTTGAAATGTATGGGAAATGTGAGTCACACCGCTATTCCAGAGAATAGGAGTCAGGCAGGGTCAAAACATTAATTGAGGAACAGGAACAGAATGGGACGGCCAGGACTTAATCAGAAAACAAGCAGAGGTGAAATGCGGATCGGCCAACAAGGTACATAAACAGCAAGCAGGAAAAGTAGTCAGGTAACAAGCACACAAAATCATAAAACTGAACTGGGGGTAAAATTAACCAGAGGTTCATAGCTATGTCTGGCAGTGGTCTGCAGACAGGATGGGCATAAAAAAGGGTGTGGTGTCTTCCCATTGGTTGTAGCTGAATGATGGTATTTCATCTGTGAGATACCCCCCAGCTACATTCAGCCAGAGATTCTGCATCTGTCAAGGTAATGCAGCCCAGTGGGTGAGCATAACCTGCGTCCACCTGCGCCGCTGGCATGGACTCCTCTCCCATCATCAGCACTATTCATGAAAGGAACACGTTGTAACCTGGCGACCGTAGTACAAATTGACAAAGCGGACTCCGTTGGTGACTTAACAGCCGTGTGCGGCAATGATGCAAACCTGGCTGCGGGCCATCGTCAGGGCAATGTGACACACGTGCCTTGTATGGCTCACGTGTTGAACCTCATTCTCCAGCAATTTTTAAAACACCATCACGGCCTACATGGCCTTGTGCAGCGTGCACGCTCGCTATGTGCTCACTTCCATCGTGCGTACACAGCAGCTCAACAACTTTCGTCGCTACAGAAGTCTTTAGGTCTGGTGGTTAAATGCCTGAAATGCGATGTGCCCACACGCAGGAATTTGAATCTGCACATGTTGCAGCGTGTGTGGCAGCACCGCAGAGCCCTGCTGAAATACGGTATGACATATAGCCTGGGATAACTTGATCAAGAGGTGGTGCAGATCACGCTGCTGGACTGGTGTCAGATCAAGGACCTATGCACCCTGCTACACAGTTCACAAATGTCGACGAAGATGTTTAGCACTGGCAATGTCATTCTCAGCGTGACAATTCTGGTCATCTACATGATGGAGCACACTGTAATTATTATTCGGAGTCAGGTGTTGGGACAAGAGGAAGGGGAGGAAGTACAGGAGGAGTCATATGCGGAAGGGATAACAAGATCTACGAGGTCCAGATGGTCAGCGGCACCTATGCGGCAGTCATGGTGAGGGAGAGGGATTAACAAGGGCGCATAGTATCAGCAAAAAGTGTGGATGAAAGTGCAGGAGCCCATGAAGAAATGGAGGACGAACTGGCGATGGGCATGGAAGACTCAGCAGATGAGTGAGAGCTTGCTCACATTTCGGTTGTGTGAGGTTGTGGGGAGAGGGCAGAGGAAGGATGCACGATTCTCACCTCTCTGCCACCAACACACCAAGGACTTGGTCCTCCTGGATGCACAAGACACATGAGCGCCTTCTTGCTGCACTACCTACATAACCCTCGGATTGTATGAATTTGAAGTAATCCTGAATACTGGGTTGCCACACTGTTAGATCCCCGGTACAAGACAAAATTTGGCGAACTAATTCCTGCCATAGAAATAGACGCACGTATACAGGAGTATCTGCAGAATGTGGTACGCAATCTTAGATCTACTTTTCCACTAAACACCAGTGCTGCACAGAGTGAATCTCAACGCTTTGTCATGGATAGGAGGAAATGGTCTTTTACTTGTCCACATCGGAGGGACCGAGGGATGGCTGCTGTGCTGAGATGGCGTTGAGTACGGTGTCCCTGCACAGTTGCACTTTTGGTCATATCCCAAAATGAGTTGAAAAAGGACAGATGCTGTTGGAAAGGGGAACAGGTGTGTTGGAAAGGGGAAAAAAGTTTTGAACCGTGGATTTGGTGGTTAAGCAACTGTAACATTTGCTGAAGAAACAACATCTGTTACAGTGGGACTGGCAGATTTGGATAAAGTGGTATATAATCTGTGACCGCTATATAACGAAAATTAATAAGAAAAGAAAGACAAAGGTATATATCCCCATCAGCAGTCAGTGTCCACCGTGCTCCCAGTTGGAAAAGGAGAGGTTGGCAACTTGAAGTTTTGGTGGAGGATACAGAGCTGTGTGGCTATGAAACTAATAGTAGCCTGAACCGAGTTAGACGCCATTCGGATCTGGAGACTGGGAGCCCTGTTAGCGTCACAGGGTCCACATGCCCACCCAGCCCAGGAACTCCCTGTTAACAACACAGGGGCCATTGAGTACGCTGAACGTGTGCGTAGGGGCCACACCTGTGAATAGCAGGCGCATCAGCAGCAGCAGGCCTGTTAATGCCACTGGGCTGCACAAGCAGGACTGTTAGGACAGGAGCTGGTCTTAACCATTCTGCGTTACCAACTGTGGTGGTGGCCTGCATCCACCACCCTATCCCTGCCTACCTCTGGCCTAAAGCCGCAATTGGTTCAACACATGGAGGTGTGCTCTTTCGGAGCATAATAGAAGACTGCGCACCTCCTTGTTGGCTCCAGCCCCTTTTATAACCTGGGTCCGCCCCAAACCAGGGTGAACCACAATGCACCTCCTGGAGACAAAAGTAGAGTGACACGTCATGAGTGGCATAACTAGCGTCCTATTTGGAAACGCAACTTCATTGATGACCTCATGGCTGCCATGACCCAAACACCTCACCAGTCATCGTCTGACCATCAATAATGCGGTGACAAGTCATAGGTGTGGGCCTCTGCAAGCCATTTGGGAGGACACCTGATGCCCTGTGGTCTATATGGGACCCCCACATCAGTGCCAGGGCCAAAGAGTTCATTACCGGACCTAGCCTCTGATGCAGGAAGTGCCTGAGCATGCTCAGTAGCATGAAATACAGTCTCTGAAAAAAGACTATCAGCTTTAGCATGGTGTCTAGGCACAAAACAGGACTTAGACCCGGCACGGAATGCAAGCACCTGTGCAAAGAGGCTTTTCACACTTAGTGTGGGAGCATGCGCTGTATCACGAAAAGAAGACTTAGCGGCAGGAATAACACAGTCAGGCTGAGCATACTCACTACGCGAAACACTGTAATTAGGCTTCAGCTGGGGTACATCGGCACACGCATGCGCACTAGCTGCCTCTCCACACTTAGACGTGGAGGGGAAATTTGTCTTGGAGATGCTGTCTATGAACAGAAGGAAAAGCTAAAGGAAGCCTGACTTTCTATCCCTCCGAATTATGAAATGCAGCAATGAATTCCATGAGTTTGCTATAACATTAGCGTAGCAAAATGTGCATGAGGGTGTGATGTAGAGGTGCTAGAAATAGCTTGTCACCAGTGGGGCACTAATGGAATACAACAGCCAGTTCTATGATGCCACTAAATGGCAGTATTTTGTGCTATCATTATAGCTTATTAAAAACAGAGCAGGAGGTTGTCATGCAGAGGTGCTGCACATAGATTTGCAGTATTGTGAATAGACAAAAGTACAATAGCCACGTTTAGGATACAACTAGGTACACTGAGTGTTTGCTAGTATAATGGCTGAGTTTAAAAAAGTTAGAGTGTGCAATGCAGGCAGACGTGCTGCAAATATCGTTCCAATACTGTGAATAGACAAAAGTACAATAGCCACGTTTAGGATACAACTAGGTACACTGAGTGTTTTCTAGTATAATGGCTGAGTTTAAAAAAGTTAGAGTGTGCAATGCAGGCAGATGTGCTGCAAATAACGTTCCAATACTGTGAATTGACAAAAGTACAATAGCCACGTTTAGGATACAACTAGGTACACTGAGTGTTTGCTAGTATAATGGCTGAGTTTAAAAAAGTTAGAGTGTGCAATGCAGGCAGACGTGCTGCAAATATCGTTCCAATACTGTGAATAGACAAAAGTACAATAGCCACGTTTAGGATACAACTAGGTACACTGAGTGTTTGCTAGTATAATGGCTGTGTTTAAAAAAGTTAGAGTGTGCAATGCAGGCAGACGTGCTGCAAATAACTTTCCAATACTGTGAATAGACAAAAGTACAATAGCCACGTTTAGGATACAACTAGGTACACTGAGTGTTTGCTAGTATAATGGCTGAGTTTAAAAAAGTTAGAGTGTGCAATGCAGGCAGACGTGCTGCAAATATCGTTCCAATACTGTGAATAGACAAAAGTACAATAGCCACGTTTAGGATACAACTAGGTACAGTGAGTGTTTGCTAGTATAATGGCTGAGTTTAAAAAAGTTTGAGTGTGCAATGCAGGCAGATGTGCTGCAAATAACGTTCCAATACTGTGAATTGACAAAAGTACAATAGCCACGTTTAGGATACAACTAGGTACACTGAGTGTTTGCTAATATAATGGCTGAGTTTAAAAAAGTTAGAGTGTGCAATGCAGGCAGACGTGCTGCAAATATCGTTCCAATACTGTGAATTGACAAAAGTACAATAGCCACGTTTAGGATACAACTAGGTACACTGAGTGTTTGCTAGTATAATGGCTGAGTTTAAAAAAGTTAGAGTGTGCAATGCAGGCAGACGTGCTGCAAATAACGTTCCAAAACTGTGAATAGACAAAAGTACAATAGCCACGTTTAGGATACAACTAGGTACACTGAGTGTTTGCTAGTATAATGGCTGAGTTTAAAAAAGTTAGAGTGTGCAATGCAGGCAGACGTGCTGCAAATATCGTTCCAATACTGTGAATAGACAAAAGTACAATAGCCACGTTTAGGATACAACTAGGTACACTGAGTGTTTGCTAGTATAATGGCTGAGTTTAAAAAAGTTAGAGTGTGCAATGCAGGCAGACGTGCTGCAAATAACGTTCCAATACTGTGAATAGACAAAAGTACAATAGCCACGTTTAGGATACAACTAGGTACACTGAGTGTTTGCTAGTATAATGGCTGAGTTTAAAAAAGTTAGAGTGTGCAATGCAGGCAGACGTGCTGCAAATATCGTTCCAATACTGTGAATAGACAAAAGTACAATAGCCACGTTTAGGATACAACTAGGTACAGTGAGTGTTTGCTAGTATAATGGCTGAGTTTAAAAAAGTTTGAGTGTGCAATGCAGGCAGATGTGCTGCAAATAACGTTCCAATACTGTGAATTGACAAACGTACAATAGCCACGTTTAGGATACAACTAGGTACACTGAGTGTTTGCTAGTATAATGGCTGAGTTTAAAAAAGTTAGAGTGTGCAATGCAGGCAGACGTGCTGCAAATATCGTTCCAATACTGTGAATTGACAAAGTACAATAGCCACGTTTAGGATACAACTAGGTACACTGAGTGTTTGCTAGTATAATGGCTGAGTTTAAAAAAGTTAGAGTGTGCAATGCAGGCAGACGTGCTGCAAATAACGTTCCAATACTGTGAATAGACAAAAGTACAATAGCCACGTTTAGGATACAATTAGGTACACTGAGTGTTTGCTAGTATAATGGCTGAGTTTAAAAAAGTTAGAGTGTGCAATGCAGGCAGACGTGCTGCAAATATCGTTCCAATACTGTGAATAGACAAAAGTACAATAGCCACGTTTAGGATACAACTAGGTACACTGAGTGTTTGCTAGTATAATGGCTGAGTTTAAAAAAGTTTGAGTGTGCAATGCAGGCAGATGTGCTGCAAATAACGTTCCAATACTGTGAATAGACAAAAGTACAATAGCCACATTTAGGATACAACTAGGTACACTTTGTGTTTGCTAGTATAATGGCTGAGTTTAAAAAAGTTAGAGTGTGCAATGCAGGCAGACGTGCTGCAAATAACGTTCCAATACTGTGAATAGACAAAAGTACAATAGCCACGTTTAGGATACAACTAGGTACACTGAGTGTTTGCTAGTATAATGGCTGAGTTTAAAAAAGTTAGAGTGTGCAATGCAGGCAGACGTGCTGCAAATATCGTTCCAATACTGTGAATTGACAAAAGTACAATAGCCACGTTTAGGATACAACTAGGTACACTGAGTGTTTGCTAGTATAATGGCTGAGTTTAAAAAAGATTGAGTGTGCAATGCAGGCAGATGTGCTGCAAATAATGTTCCAATACTGTGAATTGACAAAAGTACAATAGCCACGTTTAGGATACAACTAGGTACACTGAGTGTTTGCTAGTATAATGGCTGAGTTTAAAAAAGTTAGAGTGTGCAATGCAGGCAGACGTGCTGCAAATATCGTTCCAATACTGTGAATTGACAAAAGTACTATAGCCACGTTTAGGCTACAACTAGGTACACTGAGTGTTTGCTAGTATAATGGCTGAGTTTAAAAAAGTTAGAGTGTGCAATGCAGGCAGACGTGCTGCAAATAACGTTCCAATACTGTGAATAGACAAAAGTACAATAGCCACGTTTAGGATACAACTAGGTACACTGAGTGTTTGCTAGTATAATGGCTGAGTTTAAAAAAGTTAGAGTGTGCAATGCAGGCAGACGTGCTGCAAATAACGTTCCAATACTGTGAATAGACAAAAGTACAATAGCCACGTTTAGGATACAACTAGGTACAGTGAGTGTTTGCTAGTATAATGGCTGAGTTTAAAAAAGTTTGAGTGTGCAATGCAGGCAGATGTGCTGCAAATAACGTTCCAATACTGTGAATTGACAAAAGTACAATAGCCACGTTTAGGATACAACTAGGTACACTGAGTGTTTGCTAGTATAATGGCTGAGTTTAAAAAAGTTAGAGTGTGCAATGCAGGCAGACGTGCTGCAAATATCGTTCCAATACTGTGAATTGACAAAAGTACAATAGCCACGTTTAGGATACAACTAGGTACACTGAGTGTTTGCTAGTATAATGGCTGAGTTTAAAAAAGTTTGAGTGTGCAATGCAGGCAGATGTGCTGCAAATAATGTTCCAATACTGTGAATTGACAAAAGTACAATAGCCACGTTTAGGATACAACTAGGTACACTGAGTGTTTGCTAGTATAATGGCTGAGTTTAAAAAAGTTAGAGTGTGCAATGCAGGCAGACGTGCTGCAAATATCGTTCCAATACTGTGAATTGACAAAAGTACTATAGCCACGTTTAGGATACAACTAGGTACACTGAGTGTTTGCTAGTATAATGGCTGAGTTTAAAAAAGTTAGAGTGTGCAATGCAGGCAGACGTGCTGCAAATAACGTTCCAATACTGTGAATAGACAAAAGTACAATAGCCACGTTTAGGATACAACTAGGTACACTGAGTGTTTGCTAGTATAATGGCTGAGTTTAAAAAAGTTAGAGTGTGCAATGCAGGCAGACGTGCTGCAAATAACGTTCCAATACTGTGAATAGACAAAAGTACAATAGCCACGTTTAGGATACAACTAGGTACACTGAGTGTTTGCTAGTATAATGGCTGAGTTTAAAAAAGTTTGAGTGTGCAATGCAGGCAGATGTGCTGCAAATAACGTTCCAATACTGTGAATTGACAAAAGTACAATAGCCACGTTTAGGATACAACTAGGTACACTGAGTGTTTGCTAGTATAATGGCTGAGTTTAAAAAAGTTAGAGTGTGCAATGCAGGCAGACGTGCTGCAAATATCGTTCCAATACTGTGAATTGACAAAAGTACAATAGCCACGTTTAGGATACAACTAGGTACACTGAGTGTTTGCTAGTATAATGGCTGAGTTTAAAAAAGTTAGAGTGTGCAATGCAGGCAGACGTGCTGCAAATATCGTTCCAATACTGTGAATAGACAAAAGTACAATAGCCACGTTTAGGATACAACTAGGTACAGTGAGTGTTTGCTAGTATAATGGCTGAGTTTAAAAAAGTTTGAGTGTGCAATGCAGGCAGATGTGCTGCAAATAACGTTCCAATACTGTGAATTGACAAAAGTACAATAGCCACGTTTAGGATACAACTAGGTACACTGAGTGTTTGCTAATATAATGGCTGAGTTTAAAAAAGTTAGAGTGTGCAATGCAGGCAGACGTGCTGCAAATATCGTTCCAATACTGTGAATTGACAAAAGTACAATAGCCACGTTTAGGATACAACTAGGTACACTGAGTGTTTGCTAGTATAATGGCTGAGTTTAAAAAAGTTAGAGTGTGCAATGCAGGCAGATGTCCTGCAAATAACGTTCCAATACTGTGAATAGACAAAAGTACAATAGCCACGTTTAGGATACAACTAGGTACACTGAGTGTTTGCTAGTATAATGGCTGAGTTTAAAAAAGTTAGAGTGTGCAATGCAGGCAGACGTGCTGCAAATAACGTTCCAATACTGTGAATAGACAAAAGTACAATAGCCACGTTTAGGATACAACTAGGTACACTGAGTGTTTGCTAGTATAATGGCTGAGTTTAAAAAAGTTAGAGTGTGCAATGCAGGCAGACGTGCTGCAAATATCGTTCCAATACTGTGAATAGACAAAAGTACAATAGCCACGTTTAGGATACAACTAGGTACAGTGAGTGTTTGCTAGTATAATGGCTGAGTTTAAAAAAGTTTGAGTGTGCAATGCAGGCAGATGTGCTGCAAATAACGTTCCAATACTGTGAATTGACAAAAGTACAATAGCCACGTTTAGGATACAACTAGGTACACTGAGTGTTTGCTAATATAATGGCTGAGTTTAAAAAATTTAGAGTGTGCAATGCAGGCAGACGTGCTGCAAATATCGTTCCAATACTGTGAATTGACAAAAGTACAATAGCCACGTTTAGGATACAACTAGGTACACTGAGTGTTTGCTAGTATAATGGCTGAGTTTAAAAAAGTTAGAGTGTGCAATGCAGGCAGACGTGCTGCAAATATCGTTCCAATACTGTGAATTGACAAAAGTACAATAGCCACGTTTAGGATACAACTAGGTACACTGAGTGTTTGCTAGTATAATGGCTGAGTTTAAAAAAGTTAGAGTGTGCAATGCAGGCAGACGTGCTGCAAATAACGTTCCAATACTGTGAATAGACAAAAGTACAATAGCCACGTTTAGGATACAACTAGGTACACTGAGTGTTTGCTAGTATAATGGCTGAGTTTAAAAAAGTTAGAGTGTGCAATGCAGGCAGACGTGCTGCAAATATCGTTCCAATACTGTGAATAGACAAAAGTACAATAGCCACGTTTAGGATACAACTAGGTACACTGAGTGTTTGCTAGTATAATTGCTGAGTTTAAAAAAGTTAGAGTGTGCAATGCAGGCAGACGTGCTGCAAATATCGTTCCAATACTGTGAATAGACAAAAGTACAATAGCCACGTTTAGGATACAACTAGGTACACTGAGTGTTTGCTAGTTTAATGGCTGAGTTTAAAAAAGTTAGAGTGTGCAATGCAGGCAGACGTGCTGCAAATATCGTTCCAATACTGTGAATTGACAAAAGTACAATAGCCACGTTTAGGATACAACTAGGTACACTGAGTGTTTGCTAGTATAATGGCTGAGTTTAAAAAAGTTAGAGTGTGCAATGCAGGCAGACGTGCTCTGCAAATGTCTTTGCACTAGTGGGACTATACCAAAGTCCAATAGCCACGTTTAGGATGCCACTAGGTACACTGAGTGTTTGCTAGTAAAATTGCTTAGTTTAGAAAAGTTTGAGTGTGCAATGCAGGCAGACGTGCTCTGCAAATGTCTTTGCACTAGTGGGACTATAGCAAAGTCCAATAGCCACGTTTAGGATGCCACTAGGTACACTGAGTGTTTGCTAGTAAAATTGCTTAGTTTAAAAAAGTTTGAGTGTGCAATGCAGGCAGACGTGCTCTGCAAATGTCTTTGCACTAGTGGGACTATAGCAAAGTCCAATAGCTACGTTTAGGATGCCACTAGGTACACTGAGTGTTTGCTAGTATAATGGCTTAGTTATAATGAGTTGGAGTGTGCAGAGGACAAGAGGGTACAGTGGCAGGATTGTGGTGCTCTGGGTAGAGGAATGGAAGCCTGCCTTTCTATTCCCTCCTAATGGTGAAATGCAGGGAGGAAATCCCTGACCTTGGCTACACAGACGCTGTTGCTGTTTGCAGGACCTGTCACCTATGGCTCTCTGACCCTGCCGGTTTGAGCCCTTAAAAGGACTGCTATAAAGTACTCTCCCTATGCTGTCTAACGCTGTGTATGCAGCGCATACAGCTGTATCGGCTATAGGACTCAGGAGGACGGAGCTGCGACAGTGATGTCTGACAGCAAAGACGCAGAAGGCAGATAATGGCGTCCTGGAAGAAAATGTCCGGTTTTATAATGCATGGACATGTGACATGGACATCCTATCACACATGCCGTTGCTTCTCTGGCTCAAAGTCCACTTAGCTGTGTGTGTGTCTGGGATTGGCTGACATGCTGACCCGCCCCACAAGACGAGCGCGCTTAGGGAAGGAAGACAAGAAAAAAAAAAAAAAAATGGCGATCGCCATTATACAAACAGCAGTGATCTGAAGGCACTGTTCACGCACACTATACACTGAAATGTCATAATAGTGTGATTCACAGAGTGACTTACACTATTACAGCAGAAACCAAGCTAGGATTTTGCTGTTTTTTTGCTGCTAGAACCGTTCTCGAACGTTTCTAGAACTATCGAGCTTTTGCAAAAATCTCGAGTTCTAGTTCGATCTAGAACAGTCCCCAAAATCACTCGAGCCTAGAACTGGAGAACCACGAACCACGAACCGCGCTCAACTCTAGTACTGTTCTCCAGTTCTAGGCTCGAGTGATTTTGGGGCCTGTTCTAGATCGAACTAGAACTCGAGCTTTTTGCAAAAGCTCGATAGTTCTAGAAACGTTCGAGAACGGTTCTAGCAGCAAAAAAACAGCAAAATCCTAGCTTGGTTTCTGCTGTAATAGTGTAAGTCACTCTGTGAATCACACTATTATGACATTTCAGTGTATAGTGTGCGTGAACAGCGCCTTCAGATCACTGCTGTTTGTATAATGGCGATCGCCTTTTTTTTTTTTTTTTTTCTTGTCTTCCTTCCCTAAGCGCGCGTGTCTTGTGGGGCGGGCCAGCATGTCAGCCAATCCCAGACACACACACAGCTAAGTGGACTTTGAGCCAGAGAAGCAACGGCATGTGTGATAGGATGTCCATGTCACATGTCCCTGCATTATAAAACCGGACATTTTCTTCCAGGACGCCATTATCTGCCTTCTGCGTCTTTGCTGTCAGACATCACTGTCGCAGCTCCGTCCTCCTGAGTCCTATAGCCGATACAGCTGTATGCGCTGCATACACAGCGTTAGACAGCATAGGGAGAGCACTTTATAGCAGTCCTTTTAAGGGCTCAAACCGGCAGGGTCAGAGTTAGGCGGGCTTTGCACACTGCGACATCGCAGGTGCGATGTCGGTGGGGTCAAATTGAAAATGACGCACTTCCGGCATCGCATGCGACATCGCAGTGTGTAAAGCCTAGATGATACGATTAACGAGCGCAAAAGCGTCGTTATCGTATCATCGGTGCAGCGTCGGCGTAATCCATGATTACGCTGAGGCGACGGTCCGATGTTGTTCCTCGCTCCTGCGGCAGCACACATCGCTGTGTGTGAAGCCGCAGGAGCGAGGAACATCTCTTACCGGCCTCACTGCGGCTTCCGTAGGATATGCGGAAGGAAAGAGATGGGCAGGATGTTTACATCCTGCTCATCTCCGCCCCTCCGCTCCGATTGGCCGCCTGCCGTGTGACGTCACAGTGACGCCGCACGACCCGCCCCCATAACAAGGAGGCGTGCCGCCGGCCACAGGGACGTCGCACGGCAGGTGAGTGTGTGTGTGAAGCTGGCGTAGCAATAATTTTCGCTACGCCAGCTATCACCACATATCGCTGCTGCGACGGGGGCGGGCACTATCGCACTCGGCATCGCAGCATCGGGCTGCGATGTCGCAGTGTGCAAAGCCCGCCTTAAGGTGACAGGTCCTGAAAACAGCGCCAGCGTCTGTGCAGCCAAGGTCAGGGTCAGGGATTTCCTCCCTGCATTTCACCATTAGGAGGGAATAGAAAGGCAGGCTTCCATTCCTCTACCCAGAGCACCACAATCCTGCCACTGTACCCTCTTGTCCTCTGCACACTCCAACTAATTATAACTAAGCCATTATACTAGCAAACACTCAGTGTACCTAGTGGCATCCTATACATGGCTATTGGACTTTGCTATAGTCCCACTAGTGCCAAGACATTTGCAGAGCGCATCTGCCTGCGTTGCACACTCCAACTAATTATAACTAAGCCATTATACTAGCAAACACTCAGTGTACCTAGTGGCATCCTATACGTGGCTATTGGACTTTGCTATAGTCCCACTAGTGCCAAGACATTTGCAGAGCGCATCTGCCTGCGTTGCACACTCCAACTAATTATAACTAAGCCATTATACTAGCAAACACTCAGTGTACCTAGTGGCATCCTATACGTGGCTATTGGACTTTGCTATAGTCCCACTAGTGCCAAGACATTTGCAGAGCGCATCTGCCTGCGTTGCACACTCCAACTAATTATAACTAAGCCATTATACTAGCAAACACTCAGTGTACCTAGTGGCATCCTATACGTGGCTATTGGACTTTGCTATAGTCCCACTAGTGCCAAGACATTTGCAGAGCGCATCTGCCTGCGTTGCACACTCCAACTAATTATAACTAAGCCATTATACTAGCAAACACTCAGTGTACCTAGTGGCATCCTATACGTGGCTATTGGACTTTGCTATAGTCCCACTAGTGCCAAGACATTTGCAGAGCGCATCTGCCTGCGTTGCACACTCCAACTAATTATAACTAAGCCATTATACTAGCAAACACTCAGTGTACCTAGTGGCATCCTATACGTGGCTATTGGACTTTGCTATAGTCCCAGTAGTGCCAAGACATTTGCAGAGCGCATCTGCCTGCGTTGCACACTCCAACTAATTATAACTAAGCCATTATACTAGCAAACACTCAGTGTACCTAGTGGCATCCTATACGTGGCTATTGGACTTTGCTATAGTCCCACTAGTGCCAAGACATTTGCAGAGCGCATCTGCCTGCGTTGCACACTCCAACTAATTATAACTAAGCCATTATACTAGCAAACACTCAGTGTACCTAGTGGCATCCTATACGTGGCTATTGGACTTTGCTATAGTCCCACTAGTGCCAAGACATTTGCAGAGCGCATCTGCCTGCGTTGCACACTCCAACTCATTATAACTAAGCCATTATACTAGCAAACACTCAGTGTACCTAGTGGCATCCTATACGTGGCTATTGGACTTTGCTATAGTCCCACTAGTGCCAAGACATTTGCAGAGCGCATCTGCCTGCGTTGCACACTCCAACTCATTATAACTAAGCCATTATACTAGCAAACACTCAGTGTACCTAGTGGCATCCTATACGTGGCTATTGGACTTTGCTATAGTCCCACTAGTGCCAAGACATTTGCAGAGCGCATCTGCCTGCGTTGCACACTCCAACTCATTATAACTAAGCCATTATACTAGCAAACACTCAGTGTACCTAGTGGCATCCTATACGTGGCTATTGGACTTTGCTATAGTCCCACTAGTGCCAAGACATTTGCAGAGCGCATCTGCCTGCGTTGCACACTCCAACTCATTATAACTAAGCCATTATACTAGCAAACACTCAGTGTACCTAGTGGCATCCTATACGTGGCTATTGGACTTTGCTATAGTCCCACTAGTGCCAAGACATTTGCAGAGCGCATCTGCCTGCGTTGCACACTCCAACTCATTATAACTAAGCCATTATACTAGCAAACACTCAGTGTACCTAGTGGCATCCTATACGTGGCTATTGGACTTTGCTATAGTCCCACTAGTGCCAAGACATTTGCAGAGCGCATCTGCCTGCGTTGCACACTCCAACTAATTATAACTAAGCCATTATACTAGCAAACACTCAGTGTACCTAGTGGCATCCTATACGTGGCTATTGGACTTTGCTATAGTCCCACTAGTGCCAAGACATTTGCAGAGCGCATCTGCCTGCGTTGCACACTCCAACTCATTATAACTAAGTTGCATTGTCAGGGATATTTATTCTTTATTATTCTGCTGTTAATAAAGCTAGACCACCACTGCAATCTTCACCACCTCTCAATTTTTACTACCACATTTTCAGTCCACAATCTTGTCGCAATCAACATGAGTGGCAAAATGACAGATGCTGGTGGAAAGGGGAAGAGGCGTGGTGGAAAAGGCAAAAAAGGTTTTGTCTGTGGGGAAGGTGGCAAAGCTCCATTATCATCTGCTGAAGATAGACCATCTACCAGCAAAAGTAAGATGTCTACTACTTACCGTGGACAATCCGATGTGCTCCCTTTTTTACGGACACGAACAACAGGAAGAAAGGTAGATGATGGGCAAAAAAGGAAAATGCTTGAATGGATCTCAAGTGGTCCAACAAGTGCCCTCTCAGCCACTTCAAGTACCGCATCCAAAAAACGCCAGTCCTCTGAGTTGTCATCCCAATCACACTTGATTTCTCCCAGCTCTGAAGTCTCCATCAGCCCTGCACAGTATGGTGGAACTGAGATGGCTGAGTCTGCAGAGCTGTTCAGTCACACTATAGCCTGGGAATCAGAGGTCTGCTCCCAAGCTACAGTGAGTACAGAACAGGAAATGGTCTGCAGTGATGCCCAGAACCTTTGTGACTCTGATTCAGGCCGTGAGGACCAAGTTTCTGAGCATAATGTTGACCCTTTGTCACAAACTGTAACACCTGTGGTTATAGACAATGAGGAACATACTGATGAAGATGAGACGCAGATACCCGATTGGGATGACAACTTAAATATTCGGTCAGGGCAAGAAGAGGCTCGGTCTGAGGGGGAGGGGAGTGCAAACACAACAATTGATGATGAAGTTCTAGATCCCACCTACTGTCAACCCCCAGTCACGCACTCGAGGAGGTCAACAGAGGCGGTGGAGGAGGATGCAACCGACGACGAAGTTACCTTGCGCCTTCCTGGACAGAGTCGGAGCACTGGTAGCACGTCTACAACTGCATCCTCAGCCACCACTCTGCCTATGAGCATTATTCGGGGTGGATCAACAGGTCGCATGGCCTCTAAGCCTTGCCTAGCCTGGTCCTTTTTTGACATCGAAAAAGATCGCCCAAATCATGTGATATGTAACATTTGTCATGATTCTCTTAGTAGAGGTCAAAACCTCAGCAGTTTGCCAACTTCTTCTTTGAATCGTCACATGAATAAATATCATAGGTCCCGGTGGGAAGCTCACCGTGCTGCAATGCGGCCTAGCAGAGCGAACCATCCACCGCCCGCCTTTTCCAGTGCATCCGCGCGCTCTTCATCTTCTAGGACTGTGGGGACAGCTGTCACACCTGTTTTTCCACGCAAAACTTCCACCACTGTAACCGCAACAGGCAGTTTGCTTGTAAGGTTGTCAGTTGGTTTGGAAGGGGAAACAAGTGAGTGTGTACAGCTCTCTCAGACATTGATAGCACCAACGTTGGATGAAGGCAACATCATGTCTCCGCCTGCACTTTCCTCACAAACCTGCATTTTTCCAGGGACACCCTACTCAACACCGTCTACACACAGCAGCCAGATCTCTGTCCCTCAGATGTGGTCAAATAAAAGGCCACTTCCTCCGACCCATGACAAAGCTAAGAGGTTGACTCTATCCCTCTGTAAGCTGTTGGCTACCGAAATGCTGCCTTTCCGCCTAGTGGACACACAGGATTTTAGAGACCTTATGTCTGTCGCTGTGCCCCAGTACCAGATGCCTAGTCGCCACTACTTCTCTAAGAAAGGCGTGCCCGCGCTACACCAGCATGTCGCACACAACATCACCGCTTCCTTGAGAAACTCTGTGTGTGAACGGGTGCATTTCACCACCGATACTTGGACCAGTAAGCATGGACAGGGACGTTACATGTCGCTCACTGGGCACTGGGTAACTATGGTGATAGATGGTGAAGGGTCTGCTGCACAAGTCTTGCCGTCCCCACGACTTGTGTGTCAATCCTCTGTCTGTCCAAGTTCCGCCACAGCTTCTGCATCCTCCACCTCATCTGTGTCCTCCACCTCCGCCCCAAGCCTGCCTGGTCAGGCCACCAGCGTTCTCACTGCGCAGAAGGAATCACGCACGCCTCATTACTATGCTGGCAGCAGAGCGCAACGGCATCAGGCGGTCTTTAGCTTGACATGTCTTGGGAATAAGAGTCACACAGCTGAGGAGTTGTGGTCAGCTCTGCGGTCCGAGTTTAATAAATGGTTGTCTCCACTCAACCTGCAGCCTGGTAAGGCCGTGTGCGACAATGCTGCAAACCTGGGTGCGGCACTTCGCCTGGGCAAGGTGACACACGTACCTTGTATGGCTCACGTGTTGAACCTTGTAGTCCAGCAATTTTTAACACACTATCCCGGCCTAGATGGCCTTCTGAACAGGGCACGAAAACTGTCAGCTCACTTCCGCCGTTCAAGCACCGCAGCAGAGCGACTTGCATCGCTCCAGAAGTCTTTCGGCCTGCCGGTTCATCGCCTAAAATGCGATGTGGCGACACGCTGGAATTCAACTCTCCACATGTTACAGCGACTGTGGCAGCACCGCAGAGCCCTGGTGCAATACGTCATGACGTATAGCCTGGGACAACGAGATGCAGAGGTGGGGCAGATCACCCTGATGGAGTGGTCTCAGATCAAGGACCTATGCACCCTTCTGCACAGTTTCGACATGGCGACGAATATGTTTAGCGCTGACAATGCCATTATCAGCATGACGATTCCAGTCATTTACATGCTGGAGCACACGCTAAACACTATTCGGAGTCAGGGGGTGGGACAACATGAAGGGGAGGAACTACAGGAGGATTCATATGCGCAAGGGACAACAACATCACCAAGGTCCAGACGTTCATCATCACCAACGCAGCAGGCATGGGACCATGTGGGACAGGGATCGACAAGGGCGCATAGTAGCAGGCGAAATGTTGAGCAAGGTGCAGGAGAACATGAAGAAATGGAGGACGAACTGTCCATGGACATGGAAGACTCAGCGGATGAGGGAGACCTTGGTCAAATTTCAGTTGAAAGAGGTTGGGGGGAGATGTCAGAGGAAGAAAGAACGGGTAGCACCTCTATGCCACAAACACAGCGTGGACTTGGTCCTCATGGCTGCGCAAGACACATGAGTGCCTTTTTGTTGCACTACCTCCAACATGACAGTCGTATTGTCAAAATTAGAAGTGATGATGACTACTGGATTGCCACACTATTAGATCCCCGGTACAAGTCCAAATTTTGTGACATAATTCCAGCCATAGAAAGGGACGCACGTATGCAGGAGTATCAGCAGAAGCTGTTACTCGATCTTAGCTCGGCTTTTCCACCAAACAACCGTGCAGGGAGGGAATCTCCCAGTTGTAACTTGACAAACATGGGACGGTCTCGTCATCTTCAACAGTCTACCCGTACCAGTAGGACCGTATCTGGTGCCGGTAACAGCAATTTTATGGAATCTTTTCATAATTTTTTTAGACCCTCTTTTGCAAGGCCACCAGAGACAACAAGTCTGACACATACTCAACGGCTGGAGAGGATGATACAGGAGTATCTCCAAATGAACATCGATGCCATGACTGTGCAACTGGAGCCTTGCTCCTTTTGGGCTTCAAACCTAGAAAAATGGCCAGAGCTCGCAACTTACGCCTTGGAGATTTTGTCGTGTCCAGCTGCCAGCGTTGTCTCTGAACGTGTATTCAGTGCTGCTGGGTGTGTGCTGATAGATAAGCGCACGCGTCTTTCCAGTGACAATGTGGACAGACTGACGTTCATCAAAATGAACAAGTCATGGATCCAGAAGGAATTTACTACCCCTGTGTCATCCTGGGGAGAGTAAATGCTTGTTGATTTGGAATGTGCTTGATGCAAATCAAAACATCCTGTTTGCAACTAGGGCACAAGTGCTGCCACTGAATGGGTGGGTGTGTGTGGGGCACAATTTTTGGAAAAAAAGGGAGACTCCGCTTGGAGTAACCCTTGCTTGATGTGTTTTTAAAAGAAGCCAAGATGAACAGAGCTGGGATCAGGAAAGACTTTGCTACCTACCCCGGTGTCATCCTGGGGACGGATAAGAATGGCGTATTTTTGAATGTGCTTGATGCAAATCAAAACATCCTGTTTGCAACTAGGGCCCAAGTGCTGCCACTGATGGGGTGGGTGTCTGTGTGGCCCAATTTTTGGAAAAAAGGGAGACTCCGCTTGGAGTAACCCTTGCTTGATGTGTTTTTAAAAGAAGCCAAGATGAACAGAGCTGGGATCAGTAAAGACTTTGCTACCTACCCCGGTGTCATCCTGGGGACGGATAAGAATGGCGTATTTTTGAATGTGCTTGATGCAAATCAAAACATCCTGTTTGCAACTAGGGCCCAAGTGCTGCCACTGATGGGGTGGGTGTCTGTGTGGCCCAATTTTTGGAAAAAAGGGAGACTCCGCTTGGAGTAACCCTTGCTTGATGTGTTTTTAAAAGAATCCAAGATGAACAGAGCTGGGATCAGGAAAGACTTTGCTACCTACCCCGGTGTCATCCTGGTGACGGATAAGAATGGCGTATTTTTGAATGTGCTTGATGCAAATCAAATTATCCTGTTTGCAACTAGGGCCCAAGTGCTGCCACTGATGGGGTGGGTGTCTGTGTGGCCCAATTTTTGGAAAAAAGGGAGACTCCGCTTGGAGTAACCCTTGCTTGCTGTGTTTTTAAAAGAAGCCAAGATGAACAGAGCTGGGATCAGGAAAGACTTTGCTACCTACCCCTGTGTCATCCTGGGGACGGATAAGAATGGCGTATTTTTGAATGTGCTTGATGCAAATGTAGCTGTGAAGTGTACAACTAGGGCACAAGTGCTGCCACTGAATGGGTGGGTGTGTGGGGCACAATTTTTGGAAAAAAGGGAGACTCCGCTTGGAGTAACCCTTGCTTGCTGTGTTTTTAAAAGAAGCCAAGATGAACAGAGCTGGGATCAGGAAAGACTTTGCTACCTACCCCTGTGTCATCCTGGGGATGGATAAGAATGGCGTATTTTTGAATGTGCTTGATGCAAATCAAAACATCCTGTTTGCAACTAGGGCCCAAGTGCTGCCACTGATGGGGTGGGTGTCTGTGTGGCCCAATTTTTGGAAAAAAGGGAGACTCCGCTTGGAGTAACCCTTGCTTGATGTGTTTTTAAAAGAAGCCAAGATGAACAGAGCTGGGATCAGTAAAGACTTTGCTACCTACCCCGGTGTCATCCTGGGGACGGATAAGAATGGCGTATTTTTGAATGTGCTTGATGCAAATCAAAACATCCTGTTTGCAACTAGGGCCCAAGTGCTGCCACTGATGGGGTGGGTGTCTGTGTGGCCCAATTTTTGGAAAAAAGGGAGACTCCGCTTGGAGTAACCCTTGCTTGATGTGTTTTTAAAAGAAGCCAAGATGAATAGAGCTGGGATCAGGAAAGACTTTGCTACCTACCCCGGTGTCATCCTGGTGACGGATAAGAATGGCGTATTTTTGAATGTGCTTGATGCAAATCAAATTATCCTGTTTGCAACTAGGGCCCAAGTGCTGCCACTGATGGGGTGGGTGTCTGTGTGGCCCAATTTTTGGAAAAAAGGGAGACTCCGCTTGGAGTAACCCTTGCTTGCTGTGTTTTTAAAAGAAGCCAAGATGAACAGAGCTGGGATCAGGAAAGACTTTGCTACCTACCCCTGTGTCATCCTGGGGACGGATAAGAATGGCGTATTTTTGAATGTGCTTGATGCAAATGTAGCTGTGAAGTGTACAACTAGGGCACAAGTGCTGCCACTGAATGGGTGGGTGTGTGGGGCACAATTTTTGGAAAAAAGGGAGACTCCGCTTGGAGTAACCCTTGCTTGCTGTGTTTTTAAAAGAAGCCAAGATGAACAGAGCTGGGATCAGGAAAGACTTTGCTACATACCCCTGTGTCATCCTGGGGATGGATAAGAATGGCGTATTTTTGAATGTGCTTGATGCAAATCAAAACATCCTGTTTGCAACTAGGGCCCAAGTGCTGCCACTGATGGGGTGGGTGTCTGTGTGGCCCAATTTTTGGAAAAAAGGGAGACTCCGCTTGGAGTAACCCTTGCTTGATGTGTTTTTAAAAGAAGCCAAGATGAACAGAGCTGGGATCAGGAAAGACTTTGCTACCTACCCCGGTGTCATCCTGGGGACGGATAAGAATGGCGTATTTTTGAATGTGCTTGATGCAAATCAAAACATCCTGTTTGCAACTAGGGCCCAAGTGCTGCCACTGATGGGGTGGGTGTCTGTGTGGCCCAATTTTTGGAAAAAAGGGAGACTCCGCTTGGAGTAACCCTTGCTTGCTGTGTTTTTAAAAGAAGCCAAGATGAACAGAGCTGGGATCAGGAAAGACTTTGCTACCTACCCCTGTGTCATCCTGGGGACGGATAAGAATGGCGTATTTTTGAATGTGCTTGATGCAAATGTAGCTGTGAAGTGTACAACTAGGGCACAAGTGCTGCCACTGAATGGGTGGGTGTGTGGGGCACAATTTTTGGAAAAAAGGGAGACTCCGCTTGGAGTAACCCTTGCTTGCTGTGTTTTTAAAAGAAGCCAAGATGAACAGAGCTGGGATCAGGAAAGACTTTGCTACCTATCCCTGTGTCATCCTGGGGATGGATAAGAATGGCGTATTTTTGAATGTGCTTGATGCAAATACAAACATCCTGTTTGCAACTAGGGCACAAGTGCTGCCACTGATGGGGTGGGTGTCTGTGTGGCCCAATTTTTGGAAAAAAGGGAGACTCCGCTTGGAGTAACCCTTGCTTGATGTGTTTTTAAAAGAAGCCAAGATGAACAGAGCTGGGATCAGGAAAGACTTTGCTACCTACCCCGGTGTCATCCTGGGGACGGATAAGAATGGCGTATTTTTGAATGTGCTTGATGCAAATCAAAACATCCTGTTTGCAACTAGGGCCCAAGTGCTGCCACTGATGGGGTGGGTGTCTGTGTGGCCCAATTTTTGGAAAAAAGGGAGACTCCGCTTGGAGTAACCCTTGCTTGATGTGTTTTTAAAAGAAGCCAAGATGAACAGAGCTGGGATCAGGAAAGACTTTGCTACCTACCCCGGTGTCATCCTGGTGACGGATAAGAATGGCGTATTTTTGAATGTGCTTGATGCAAATCAAATTATCCTGTTTGCAACTAGGGCCCAAGTGCTGCCACTGATGGGGTGGGTGTCTGTGTGGCCCAATTTTTGGAAAAAAGGGAGACTCCGCTTGGAGTAACCCTTGCTTGCTGTGTTTTTAAAAGAAGCCAAGATGAACAGAGCTGGGATCAGGAAAGACTTTGCTACCTACCCCTGTGTCATCCTGGGGACGGATAAGAATGGCGTATTTTTGAATGTGCTTGATGCAAATGTAGCTGTGAAGTGTACAACTAGGGCACAAGTGCTGCCACTGAATGGGTGGGTGTGTGGGGCACAATTTTTGGAAAAAAGGGAGACTCCGCTTGGAGTAACCCTTGCTTGCTGTGTTTTTAAAAGAAGCCAAGATGAACAGAGCTGGGATCAGGAAAGACTTTGCTACCTACCCCTGTGTCATCCTGGGGATGGATAAGAATGGCGTATTTTTGAATGTGCTTGATGCAAATCAAAACATCCTGTTTGCAACTAGGGCCCAAGTGCTGCCACTGATGGGGTGGGTGTCTGTGTGGCCCAATTTTTGGAAAAAAGGGAGACTCCGCTTGGAGTAACCCTTGCTTGATGTGTTTTTAAAAGAAGCCAAGATGAACAGAGCTGGGATCAGGAAAGACTTTGCTACCTACCCCGGTGTCATCCTGGGGACGGATAAGAATGGCGTATTTTTGAATGTGCTTGATGCAAATCAAAACATCCTGTTTGCAACTAGGGCCCAAGTGCTGCCACTGATGGGGTGGGTGTCTGTGTGGCCCAATTTTTGGAAAAAAGGGAGACTCCGCTTGGAGTAACCCTTGCTTGATGTGTTTTTAAAAGAAGCCAAGATGAACAGAGCTGGGATCAGGAAAGACTTTGCTACCTACCCCGGTGTCATCCTGGGGACGGATAAGAATGGCGTATTTTTGAATGTGCTTGATGCAAATCAAAACATCCTGTTTGCAACTAGGGCCCAAGTGCTGCCACTGATGGGGTGGGTGTCTGTTTGGCCCAATTTTTGGAAAAAAGGGAGACTCCGCTTGGAGTAACCCTTGCTTGATGTGTTTTTAAAAGAAGCCAAGATGAATAGAGCTGGGATCAGGAAAGACTTTGCTACCTACCCCGGTGTCATCCTGGGGACGGATAAGAATGGCGTATTTTTGAATGTGCTTGATGCAAATCAAAACATCCTGTTTGCAACTAGGGCCCAAGTGCTGCCACTGATGGGGTGGGTGTCTGTGTGGCCCAATTTTTGGAAAAAAGGGAGACTCCACTTGGAGTAACCCTTGCTTGATGTGTTTTTAAAAGAAGCCAAGATGAACAGAGCTGGGATCAGGAAAGACTTTGCTACCTACCCCGGTGTCATCCTGGGGACGGATAAGAATGGCGTATTTTTGAATGTGCTTGATGCAAATCAAAACATCCTGTTTGCAACTAGGGCCCAAGTGCTGCCACTGATGGGGTGGGTGTCTGTGTGGCCCAATTTTTGGAAAAAAGGGAGACTCCGCTTGGAGTAACCCTTGCTTGATGTGTTTTTAAAAGAAGCCAAGATGAACAGAGCTGGGATCAGGAAAGACTTTGCTACCTACCCCGGTGTCATCCTCGGGACGGATAAGAATGGCGTATTTTTGAATGTGCTTGATGCAAATCAAAACATCCTGTTTGCAACTAGGGCCCAAGTGCTGCCACTGATGGGGTGGGTGTCTGTGTGGCCCAATTTTTGGAAAAAAGGGAGACTCCGCTTGGAGTAACCCTTGCTTGCTGTGTTTTTAAAAGAAGCCAAGATGAACAGAGCTGGGATCAGGAAAGACTTTGCTACCTACCCCTGTGTCATCCTGGGGACGGATAAGAATGGCATATTTTTGAATGTGCTTGACGCAAATGTAGCTGTGAAGTGTACAACTAGGGCACAAGTGCTGCCACTGAATGTGTGGGTGTGTGGGGCACAATTTTTGGAAAAAAGGGAGACTCCGCTTGGAGTAACCCTTGCTTGCTGTGTTTTTAAAAGAAGCCAAGATGAACAGAGCTGGGATCAGAAAAGACTTTGCTACCTACCCCTGTGTCATCCTGGGGACGGATAAGAATGGCGTATTTTTGAATGTGCTTGATGCAAATCAAAACATCCTGTGTACAACTGGGGCACAACTGCTGCCACTGAAGGGGTGGGTGTGTGTGGGGCCCAATTTTTGGAAAAAAGGGAGACTCCGCTTGGAGTAACCCTTGCTTGATATGTTTTTAAAAGAAGCCAAGATGAACAGAGCTGGGATCAGGAAAGACTTTGCTACCTACCCCTGTGTCATCCTGGGGACGGATAAGAATGGCGTATTTTTGAATGTGCTTGATGCAAATCAAAACATCCTGTTTGCAACTAGGGCCCAAGTGCTGCCACTGATGGGGTGGGTGTCTGTGTGGCCCAATTTTTGGAAAAAAGGGAGACTCCGCTTGGAGTAACCCTTGCTTGCTGTGTTTTTAAAAGAAGCCAAGATGAACAGAGCTGGGATCAGGAAAGACTTTGCTACCTACCCCTGTGTCATCCTGGGGACGGATAAGAATGGCGTATTTTTGAATGTGCTTGATGCAAATCAAAACATCCTGTGTACAACTGGAGCACAACTGCTGCCACTGAAGGGGTGGGTGTGTGTGGGGCCCAATTTTTGGAAAAAAGGGAGACTCCACTTGGAGTAACCCTTGCTTGATGTGTTTTTAAAAGAAGCCAAGATGAACAGAGCTGGGATCAGGAAAGACTTTGCTACCTACCCCTGTGTCATCCTGGGGACGGATAAGAATGGCGTATTTTTGAATGTGCTTGATGCAAATCAAAACATCCTGTTTGCAACTAGGGCCCAAGTGCTGCCACTGATGGGGTGGGTGTCTGTGTGGCCCAATTTTTGGAAAAAAGGGAGACTCCGCTTGGAGTAACCCTTGCTTGCTGTGTTTTTAAAAGAAGCCAAGATGAACAGAGCTGGGATCAGGAAAGACTTTGCTACCTACCCCTGTGTCATCCTGGGGACGGATAAGAATGGCGTATTTTTGAATGTGCTTGATGCAAATGTAGCTGTGAAGTGTACAACTAGGGCACAAGTGCTGCCACTGAATGGGTGAGTGTGTGGGGCACAATTTTTGGAAAAAAGGGAGACTCCGCTTGGAGTAACCCTTGCTTGATATGTTTTTAAAAGAAGCCAAGATGAACAGAGCTGGGATCAGGAAAGACTTTGCTACCTACCCCTGTGTCATCCTGGGGACGGATAAGAATGGCGTATTTTTGAATGTGCTTGATGCAAATCAAAACATCCTGTTTGCAACTAGGGCCCAAGTGCTGCCACTGATGGGGTGGGTGTCTGTGTGGCCCAATTTTTGGAAAAAAGGGAGACTCCGCTTGGAGTAACCCTTGTTTACTGTGTTTTTAAAAGAAGCCAAGATGAACAGAGCTGGGATCAGGAAAGACTTTGCTACCTACCCCTGTGTCATCCTGGGGACGGATAAGAATGGCGTATTTTTGAATGTGCTTGATGCAAATCAAAACATCCTGTGTACAACTGGAGCACAACTGCTGCCACTGAAGGGGTGGGTGTGTGTGGGGCCCAATTTTTGGAAAAAAGGGAGACTCCGCTTGGAGTAACCCTTGCTTGATGTGTTTTTAAAAGAAGCCAAGATGAACAGAGCTGGGATCAGGAAAGACTTTGCTACCTACCCCTGTGTCATCCTGGGGACGGATAAGAATGGCGTATTTTTGAATGTGCTTGATGCAAATCAAAACATCCTGTTTGCAACTAGGGCCCAAGTGCTGCCACTGATGGGGTGGGTGTCTGTGTGGCCCAATTTTTGGAAAAAAGGGAGACTCCGCTTGGAGTAACCCTTGCTTGCTGTGTTTTTAAAAGAAGCCAAGATGAACAGAGCTGGGATCAGGAAAGACTTTGCTACCTACCCCTGTGTCATCCTGGGGACGGATAAGAATGGCGTATTTTTGAATGTGCTTGATGCAAATGTAGCTGTGAAGTGTACAACTAGGGCACAAGTGCTGCCACTGAATGGGTGAGTGTGTGGGGCACAATTTTTGGAAAAAAGGGAGACTCCGCTTGGAGTAACCCTTGCTTGCTGTGTTTTTAAAAGAAGCCAAGATGAACAGAGCTGGGATCAGGAAAGACTTTGCTACCTACCCCTGTGTCATCCTGGGGACGGATAAGAATGGCGTATTTTTGAATGTGCTTGATGCAAATCAAAACATCCTGTGTACAACTGGGGCACAACTGCTGCCACTGAAGGGGTGGGTGTGTGTGGGGCCCAATTTTTAGAAAAAAAAGGGAGACTCCGCTTGGAGTAACCCTTGCTTGATGTGTTTTTAAAAGAAGCCAAGATGAACAGAGCTGGGATCAGGAAAGACTTTGCTACCTACCCCTGTGTCATCCTGGGGACGGATAAGAATGGCGTATTTTTGAATGTGCTTGATGCAAATCAAAACATCCTGTTTGCAACTAGGGCCCAAGTGCTGCCACTGATGGGGTGGGTGTCTGTGTGGCCCAATTTTTGGAAAAAAGGGAGACTCCGCTTGGAGTAACCCTTGCTTGATGTGTTTTTAAAAGAAGCCAAGATGAACAGAGCTGGGATCAGTAAAGACTTTGCTACCTACCCCGGTGTCATCCTGGGGACGGATAAGAATGGCGTATTTTTGAATGTGCTTGATGCAAATCAAAACATCCTGTTTGCAACTAGGGCCCAAGTGCTGCCACTGATGGGGTGGGTGTCTGTGTGGCCCAATTTTTGGAAAAAAGGGAGACTCCGCTTGGAGTAACCCTTGCTTGATGTGTTTTTAAAAGAAGCCAAGATGAACAGAGCTGGGATCAGGAAAGACTTTGCTACCTACCCCGGTGTCATCCTGGTGACGGATAAGAATGGCGTATTTTTGAATGTGCTTGATGCAAATCAAATTATCCTGTTTGCAACTAGGGCCCAAGTGCTGCCACTGATGGGGTGGGTGTCTGTGTGGCCCAATTTTTGGAAAAAAGGGAGACTCCGCTTGGAGTAACCCTTGCTTGCTGTGTTTTTAAAAGAAGCCAAGATGAACAGAGCTGGGATCAGGAAAGACTTTGCTACCTACCCCTGTGTCATCCTGGGGACGGATAAGAATGGCGTATTTTTGAATGTGCTTGATGCAAATGTAGCTGTGAAGTGTACAACTAGGGCACAAGTGCTGCCACTGAATGGGTGGGTGTGTGGGGCACAATTTTTGGAAAAAAGGGAGACTCCGCTTGGAGTAACCCTTGCTTGCTGTGTTTTTAAAAGAAGCCAAGATGAACAGAGCTGGGATCAGGAAAGACTTTGCTACATACCCCTGTGTCATCCTGGGGATGGATAAGAATGGCGTATTTTTGAATGTGCTTGATGCAAATCAAAACATCCTGTTTGCAACTAGGGCCCAAGTGCTGCCACTGATGGGGTGGGTGTCTGTGTGGCCCAATTTTTGGAAAAAAGGGAGACTCCGCTTGGAGTAACCCTTGCTTGATGTGTTTTTAAAAGAAGCCAAGATGAACAGAGCTGGGATCAGGAAAGACTTTGCTACCTACCCCGGTGTCATCCTGGGGACGGATAAGAATGGCGTATTTTTGAATGTGCTTGATGCAAATCAAAACATCCTGTTTGCAACTAGGGCCCAAGTGCTGCCACTGATGGGGTGGGTGTCTGTGTGGCCCAATTTTTGGAAAAAAGGGAGACTCCGCTTGGAGTAACCCTTGCTTGCTGTGTTTTTAAAAGAAGCCAAGATGAACAGAGCTGGGATCAGGAAAGACTTTGCTACCTACCCCTGTGTCATCCTGGGGACGGATAAGAATGGCGTATTTTTGAATGTGCTTGATGCAAATGTAGCTGTGAAGTGTACAACTAGGGCACAAGTGCTGCCACTGAATGGGTGGGTGTGTGGGGCACAATTTTTGGAAAAAAGGGAGACTCCGCTTGGAGTAACCCTTGCTTGCTGTGTTTTTAAAAGAAGCCAAGATGAACAGAGCTGGGATCAGGAAAGACTTTGCTACCTATCCCTGTGTCATCCTGGGGATGGATAAGAATGGCGTATTTTTGAATGTGCTTGATGCAAATACAAACATCCTGTTTGCAACTAGGGCCCAAGTGCTGCCACTGATGGGGTGGGTGTCTGTGTGGCCCAATTTTTGGAAAAAAGGGAGACTCCGCTTGGAGTAACCCTTGCTTGATGTGTTTTTAAAAGAAGCCAAGATGAACAGAGCTGGGATCAGGAAAGACTTTGCTACCTACCCCGGTGTCATCCTGGGGACGGATAAGAATGGCGTATTTTTGAATGTGCTTGATGCAAATCAAAACATCCTGTTTGCAACTAGGGCCCAAGTGCTGCCACTGATGGGGTGGGTGTCTGTGTGGCCCAATTTTTGGAAAAAAGGGAGACTCCGCTTGGAGTAACCCTTGCTTGATGTGTTTTTAAAAGAAGCCAAGATGAACAGAGCTGGGATCAGGAAAGACTTTGCTACCTACCCCGGTGTCATCCTGGTGACGGATAAGAATGGCGTATTTTTGAATGTGCTTGATGCAAATCAAATTATCCTGTTTGCAACTAGGGCCCAAGTGCTGCCACTGATGGGGTGGGTGTCTGTGTGGCCCAATTTTTGGAAAAAAGGGAGACTCCGCTTGGAGTAACCCTTGCTTGCTGTGTTTTTAAAAGAAGCCAAGATGAACAGAGCTGGGATCAGGAAAGACTTTGCTACCTACCCCTGTGTCATCCTGGGGACGGATAAGAATGGCGTATTTTTGAATGTGCTTGATGCAAATGTAGCTGTGAAGTGTACAACTAGGGCACAAGTGCTGCCACTGAATGGGTGGGTGTGTGGGGCACAATTTTTGGAAAAAAGGGAGACTCCGCTTGGAGTAACCCTTGCTTGCTGTGTTTTTAAAAGAAGCCAAGATGAACAGAGCTGGGATCAGGAAAGACTTTGCTACCTACCCCTGTGTCATCCTGGGGATGGATAAGAATGGCGTATTTTTGAATGTGCTTGATGCAAATCAAAACATCCTGTTTGCAACTAGGGCCCAAGTGCTGCCACTGATGGGGTGGGTGTCTGTGTGGCCCAATTTTTGGAAAAAAGGGAGACTCCGCTTGGAGTAACCCTTGCTTGATGTGTTTTTAAAAGAAGCCAAGATGAACAGAGCTGGGATCAGGAAAGACTTTGCTACCTACCCCGGTGTCATCCTGGGGACGGATAAGAATGGCGTATTTTTGAATGTGCTTGATGCAAATCAAAACATGCTGTTTGCAACTAGGGCCCAAGTGCTGCCACTGATGGGGTGGGTGTCTGTGTGGCCCAATTTTTGGAAAAAAGGGAGACTCCGCTTGGAGTAACCCTTGCTTGATGTGTTTTTAAAAGAAGCCAAGATGAACAGAGCTGGGATCAGGAAAGACTTTGCTACCTACCCCGGTGTCATCCTGGGGACGGATAAGAATGGCGTATTTTTGAATGTGCTTGATGCAAATCAAAACATCCTGTTTGCAACTAGGGCCCAAGTGCTGCCACTGATGGGGTGGGTGTCTGTTTGGCCCAATTTTTGGAAAAAAGGGAGACTCCGCTTGGAGTAACCCTTGCTTGATGTGTTTTTAAAAGAAGCTAAGATGAATAGAGCTGGGATCAGGAAAGACTTTGCTACCTACCCCGGTGTCATCCTGGGGACGGATAAGAATGGCGTATTTTTGAATGTGCTTGATGCAAATCAAAACATCCTGTTTGCAACTAGGGCCCAAGTGCTGCCACTGATGGGGTGGGTGTCTGTGTGGCCCAATTTTTGGAAAAAAGGGAGACTCCACTTGGAGTAACCCTTGCTTGATGTGTTTTTAAAAGAAGCCAAGATGAACAGAGCTGGGATCAGGAAAGACTTTGCTACCTACCCCGGTGTCATCCTGGGGACGGATAAGAATGGCGTATTTTTGAATGTGCTTGATGCAAATCAAAACATCCTGTTTGCAACTAGGGCCCAAGTGCTGCCACTGATGGGGTGGGTGTCTGTGTGGCCCAATTTTTGGAAAAAAGGGAGACTCCGCTTGGAGTAACCCTTGCTTGATGTGTTTTTAAAAGAAGCCAAGATGAACAGAGCTGGGATCAGGAAAGACTTTGCTACCTACCCCGGTGTCATCCTCGGGACGGATAAGAATGGCGTATTTTTGAATGTGCTTGATGCAAATCAAAACATCCTGTTTGCAACTAGGGCCCAAGTGCTGCCACTGATGGGGTGGGTGTCTGTGTGGCCCAATTTTTGGAAAAAAGGGAGACTCCGCTTGGAGTAACCCTTGCTTGCTGTGTTTTTAAAAGAAGCCAAGATGAACAGAGCTGGGATCAGGAAAGACTTTGCTACCTACCCCTGTGTCATCCTGGGGACGGATAAGAATGGCATATTTTTGAATGTGCTTGATGCAAATGTAGCTGTGAAGTGTACAACTAGGGCACAAGTGCTGCCACTGAATGTGTGGGTGTGTGGGGCACAATTTTTGGAAAAAAGGGAGACTCCGCTTGGAGTAACCCTTGCTTGCTGTGTTTTTAAAAGAAGCCAAGATGAACAGAGCTGGGATCAGAAAAGACTTTGCTACCTACCCCTGTGTCATCCTGGGGACGGATAAGAATGGCGTATTTTTGAATGTGCTTGATGCAAATCAAAACATCCTGTGTACAACTGGGGCACAACTGCTGCCACTGAAGGGGTGGGTGTGTGTGGGGCCCAATTTTTGGAAAAAAGGGAGACTCCGCTTGGAGTAACCCTTGCTTGATATGTTTTTAAAAGAAGCCAAGATGAACAGAGCTGGGATCAGGAAAGACTTTGCTACCTACCCCTGTGTCATCCTGGGGACGGATAAGAATGGCGTATTTTTGAATGTGCTTGATGCAAATCAAAACATCCTGTTTGCAACTAGGGCCCAAGTGCTGCCACTGATGGGGTGGGTGTCTGTGTGGCCCAATTTTTGGAAAAAAGGGAGACTCCGCTTGGAGTAACCCTTGCTTGCTGTGTTTTTAAAAGAAGCCAAGATGAACAGAGCTGGGATCAGGAAAGACTTTGCTACCTACCCCTGTGTCATCCTGGGGACGGATAAGAATGGCGTATTTTTGAATGTGCTTGATGCAAATCAAAACATCCTGTGTACAACTGGAGCACAACTGCTGCCACTGAAGGGGTGGGTGTGTGTGGGGCCCAATTTTTGGAAAAAAGGGAGACTCCGCTTGGAGTAACCCTTGCTTGATGTGTTTTTAAAAGAAGCCAAGATGAACAGAGCTGGGATCAGGAAAGACTTTGCTACCTACCCCTGTGTCATCCTGGGGACTGATAAGAATGGCGTATTTTTGAATGTGCTTGATGCAAATCAAAACATCCTGTTTGCAACTAGGGCCCAAGTGCTGCCACTGATGGGGTGGGTGTCTGTGTGGCCCAATTTTTGGAAAAAAGGGAGACTCCGCTTGGAGTAACCCTTGCTTGCTGTGTTTTTAAAAGAAGCCAAGATGAACAGAGCTGGGATCAGGAAAGACTTTGCTACCTACCCCTGTGTCATCCTGGGGACGGATAAGAATGGCGTATTTTTGAATGTGCTTGATGCAAATGTAGCTGTGAAGTGTACAACTAGGGCACAAGTGCTGCCACTGAATGGGTGAGTGTGTGGGGCACAATTTTTGGAAAAAAGGGAGACTCCGCTTGGAGTAACCCTTGCTTGCTGTGTTTTTAAAAGAAGCCAAGATGAACAGAGCTGGGATCAGGAAAGACTTTGCTACCTACCCCTGTGTCATCCTGGGGACGGATAAGAATGGCGTATTTTTGAATGTGCTTGATGCAAATCAAAACATCCTGTGTACAACTGGGGCACAACTGCTGCCACTGAAGGGGTGGGTGTGTGTGGGGCCCAATTTTTGGAAAAAAGGGAGACTCCGCTTGGAGTAACCCTTGCTTGCTGTGTTTTTAAAAGAAGCCAAGATAAACAGAGCTGGGATCAGGAAAGACTTTGCTACCTACCCCTGTGTCATCCTGGGGACGGATAAGAATGGCGTATTTTTGAATGTGCTTGATGCAAATGTAGCTGTGAAGTGTACAACTAGGGCACAAGTGCTGCCACTGAATGGGTGGGTGTGTGGGGCACAATTTTTGGAAAAAAAGGGAGACTCCGCTTGGAGTAACCCTTGCTTGCTGTGTTTTTAAAAGAAGCCAAGATGAACAGAGCTGGGATCAGGAAAGACTTTGCTACCTACCCCTGTGTCATCCTGGGGACGGATAAGAATGGCGTATTTTTGAATGTGCTTGATGCAAATCAAAACATCCTGTGTACAACTGGGGCACAACTGCTGCCACTGAAGGGGTGGGTGTGTGTGGGGCCCAATTTTTGGAAAAAAGGGAGACTCCGCTTGGAGTAACCCTTGCTTGATGTGTTTTTAAAAGAAGCCAAGATGAACAGAGCTGGGATCAGGAAAGACTTTGCTACCTACCCCAGTGTCATCCTGGGGACGGATAAGGATGGCGTATTTTTGAATGTGCTTGATGCAAATCAAAACATCCTGTTTGCAACTAGGGCCCAAGTGCTGCCACTGATGGGGTGGGTGTCTGTGTGGCCCAATTTTTGGAAAAAAGGGAGACTCCGCTTGGAGTAACCCTTGCTTGATGTGTTTTTAAAAGAAGCCAAGATGAACAGAGCTGGGATCAGGAAAGACTTTGCTACCTACCCCTGTGTCATCCTGGGGACGGATAAGAATGGCGTATTTTTGAATGTGCTTGATGCAAATCAAAACATCCTGTGTACAACTGGGGCACAACTGCTGCCACTGAAGGGGTGGGTGTGTGTGGGGCCCAATTTTTGGAAAAAAGGGAGACTCCGCTTGGAGTAACCCTTGCTTGATGTGTTTTTAAAAGAAGCCAAGATGAACAGAGCTGGGATCAGGAAAGACTTTGCTACCTACCCCGGTGTCATCCTGGGGACGGATAAGAATGGCGTATTTTTGAATGTGCTTGATGCAAATCAAAACATCCTGTTTGCAACTAGGGCCCAAGTGCTGCCACTGATGGGGTGGGTGTCTGTGTGGCCCAATTTTTGGAAAAAAGGGAGACTCCGCTTGGAGTAACCCTTGCTTGATGTGTTTTTAAAAGAAGCCAAGATGAACAGAGCTGGGATCAGGAAAGACTTTGCTACCTACCCCTGTGTCATCCTGGGGACGGATAAGAATGGCGTATTTTTGAATGTGCTTGATGCAAATCAAAACATCCTGTGTACAACTGGAGCACAACTGCTGCCACTGATGGGGTGGGTGTGTGTGGGGCCCAATTTTTGGAAAAAAGGGAGACTCCGCTTGGAGTAACCCTTGCTTGATGTGTTTTTAAAAGAAGCCAAGATGAACAGAGCTGGGATCAGGAAAGACTTTGCTACCTACCCCTGTGTCATCCTGGGGACGGATAAGAATGGCGTATTTTTGAATGTGCTTGATGCAAATCAAAACATCCTGTTTGCAACTAGGGCCCAAGTGCTGCCACTGATGGGGTGGGTGTCTGTGTGGCCCAATTTTTGGAAAAAAGGGAGACTCCGCTTGGAGTAACCCTTGCTTGCTGTGTTTTTAAAAGAAGCCAAGATGAACAGAGCTGGGATCAGGAAAGACTTTGCTACCTACCCCTGTGTCATCCTGGGGACGGATAAGAATGGCGTATTTTTGAATGTGCTTGATGCAAATGTAGCTGTGAAGTGTACAACTAGGGCACAAGTGCTGCCACTGAATGGGTGAGTGTGTGGGGCACAATTTTTGGAAAAAAGGGAGACTCCGCTTGGAGTAACCCTTGCTTGCTGTGTTTTTAAAAGAAGCCAAGATGAACAGAGCTGGGATCAGGAAAGACTTTGCTACCTACCCCTGTGTCATCCTGGGGACGGATAAGAATGGCGTATTTTTGAATGTGCTTGATGCAAATCAAAACATCCTGTGTACAACTGGGGCACAACTGCTGCCACTGAAGGGGTGGGTGTGTGTGGGGCCCAATTTTTGGAAAAAAGGGAGACTCCGCTTGGAGTAACCCTTGCTTGCTGTGTTTTTAAAAGAAGCCAAGATAAACAGAGCTGGGATCAGGAAAGACTTTGCTACCTACCCCTGTGTCATCCTGGGGACGGATAAGAATGGCGTATTTTTGAATGTGCTTGATGCAAATGTAGCTGTGAAGTGTACAACTAGGGCACAAGTGCTGCCACTGAATGGGTGGGTGTGTGGGGCACAATTTTTGGAAAAAAAGGGAGACTCCGCTTGGAGTAACCCTTGCTTGCTGTGTTTTTAAAAGAAGCCAAGATGAACAGAGCTGGGATCAGGAAAGACTTTGCTACCTACCCCTGTGTCATCCTGGGGACGGATAAGAATGGCGTATTTTTGAATGTGCTTGATGCAAATCAAAACATCCTGTGTACAACTGGGGCACAACTGCTGCCACTGAAGGGGTGGGTGTGTGTGGGGCCCAATTTTTGGAAAAAAGGGAGACTCCGCTTGGAGTAACCCTTGCTTGATGTGTTTTTAAAAGAAGCCAAGATGAACAGAGCTGGGATCAGGAAAGACTTTGCTACCTACCCCAGTGTCATCCTGGGGACGGATAAGGATGGCGTATTTTTGAATGTGCTTGATGCAAATCAAAACATCCTGTTTGCAACTAGGGCCCAAGTGCTGCCACTGATGGGGTGGGTGTCTGTGTGGCCCAATTTTTGGAAAAAAGGGAGACTCCGCTTGGAGTAACCCTTGCTTGATGTGTTTTTAAAAGAAGCCAAGATGAACAGAGCTGGGATCAGGAAAGACTTTGCTACCTACCCCTGTGTCATCCTGGGGACGGATAAGAATGGCGTATTTTTGAATGTGCTTGATGCAAATCAAAACATCCTGTGTACAACTGGGGCACAACTGCTGCCACTGAAGGGGTGGGTGTGTGTGGGGCCCAATTTTTGGAAAAAAGGGAGACTCCGCTTGGAGTAACCCTTGCTTGATGTGTTTTTAAAAGAAGCCAAGATGAACAGAGCTGGGATCAGGAAAGACTTTGCTACCTACCCCGGTGTCATCCTGGGGACGGATAAGAATGGCGTATTTTTGAATGTGCTTGATGCAAATCAAAACATCCTGTTTGCAACTAGGGCCCAAGTGCTGCCACTGATGGGGTGGGTGTCTGTGTGGCCCAATTTTTGGAAAAAAGGGAGACTCCGCTTGGAGTAACCCTTGCTTGATGTGTTTTTAAAAGAAGCCAAGATGAACAGAGCTGGGATCAGGAAAGACTTTGCTACCTACCCCGGTGTCATCCTGGGGACGGATAAGAATGGCGTATTTTTGAATGTGCTTGATGCAAATCAAAACATCCTGTTTGCAACTAGGGCCCAAGTGCTGCCACTGATGGGGTGGGTGTCTGTGTGGCCCAATTTTTGGAAAAAAGGGAGACTCCGCTTGGAGTAACCCTTGCTTGCTGTGTTTTTAAAAGAAGCCAAGATGAACAGAGCTGGGATCAGGAAAGACTTTGCTACCTACCCCTGTGTCATCCTGGGGACGGATAAGAATGGCGTATTTTTGAATGTGCTTGATGCAAATCAAAACATCCTGTGTACAACTGGGGCACAACTGCTGCCACTGAAGGGGTGGGTGTGTGTGGGGCCCAATTTTTGGAAAAAAGGGAGACTCCGCTTGGAGTAACCCTTGCTTGATGTGTTTTTAAAAGAAGCCAAGATGAACAGAGCTGGGATCAGGAAAGACTTTGCTACCTACCCCGGTGTCATCCTGGGGACGGATAAGAATGGCGTATTTTTGAATGTGCTTGATGCAAATCAAAACATCCTGTTTGCAACTAGGGCCCAAGTGCTGCCACTGATGGGGTGGGTGTCTGTGTGGCCCAATTTTTGGAAAAAAGGGAGACTCCGCTTGGAGTAACCCTTGCTTGATGTGTTTTTAAAAGAAGCCAAGATGAACAGAGCTGGGATCAGGAAAGACTTTGCTACCTACCCCGGTGTCATCCTGGGGACGGATAAGAATGGCGTATTTTTGAATGTGCTTGATGCAAATCAAAACATCCTGTTTGCAACTAGGGCCCAAGTGCTGCCACTGATGGGGTGGGTGTCTGTGTGGCCCAATTTTTGGAAAAAAGGGAGACTCCGCTTGGAGTAACCCTTGCTTGCTGTGTTTTTAAAAGAAGCCAAGATGAACAGAGCTGGGATCAGGAAAGACTTTGCTACCTACCCCGGTGTCATCCTGGGGACGGTTAATTATGGCGTATTTTTGAATGTGCTTGATGCAAATCTAGCTGTGAATTGTACAACTGGGGCCCAACTGCTGCCACTGAATGGGTGGGTGTGTGTGGGGCCCAATTTTTTGAAAAAAAGGGAGACTACGCTTGGAGTCACCTTGCGGTGTTTTACATGATTTTAGAATGGCGTGCCATGCCTATATCTGTGTGTCCTCCTCTTTTTCCTTGTCCAGCTGTTTTGTTTTCGCATGAGTATATGTCCTTGTCACTTTCCCATGTGTTGGAGTTTTTTGTCACCTTTTGGACACCTTTGAGGGTGTTTTCTAGGTGTTTTACTGTGTTTGTGATTGCCTGCCATTGTTTCCTATGCAGTTCGAGTTCGGTTCGTCGAACGTTCGACGAACCGAACTCGAACGGGACCTCCGTTCGGCGAACCAACCTCGAGCCGAACCGGGACCGGTTCGCTCATCTCTAGTCAGTACGTCAAGAACAACCACACACTGAAGTAATCAGGACATGGGCTACAAGTGTCACATTTTTTGTGTCAAGCCACTTATGACCAATAGAAAATGCCAGAAGCGTCTTACCTGGGCCAAGGAGAAAGAGAACTGGACTGTTGCTCAGTGGTCCAAGGTGTTTTTTCAGGTGAAAGTAAATTTTGCATTTCATTTGGAAATAAAGATCCCAGTGTTTGGAGGAAGAGTGGAGAGGCACACTGACTACTGCTGTAACTTGTAATTAAAATATAATAGATGCCCCCATAGGCACCCCTATACAGAGTCTAAATGTGGGTTACTTACCTTAAACTTTCATTTCTTTGAAAAACTGAAAATCTAATCATATCACAGATTCTTAACATTTCTATTAATTTGCAGATTTCAATAAATTAAACTCATTTTTTTATCCTCCACTAAAAGTGATTGTTGTTGGACTTTTTTTAAGAATTAAAAGAACTTGAAAAGCCTTTCAGTTGACTATGTTAATTAATTAACCGCAATAGCTGAGACCCCAGTGGAGAATGGCAGATCTGCCCTGAGACATAACCAGGATCTGATTCTATCAGGTCCTCATGATGTTAATCCTTTTAATTCTTCTTTATGCCACAATCAATAGTGATCGCGACACATACAAGTTTCTGAGAAGCAGTGAGCTCCTTCCCTTATCTCTTTGGCTCTCCCGTGACACAATCACGAGAGAGCCAAGGGTTGTCATGGCAGCTGGAGTTCACATGATGACCTCCAGGTCTGCCATGTACTGTGGTCTGTCAGACCTAGCCAGCAGCAGGGTCTGACAGGCAATCTGCCAGTTTGACACTGACAGTATAATGTACTGCCATGCTGGTATGTGGCAATGCATTATGCCAGTGTGCAGACTAAGAAAAGCTAAAGTCCCAAGTAGGGACTAAGTAAAAGTTAAAAAAAACCCTGCAAGATATGTATCACAAAAAATAAAAAAATATACCAAAAAAACAGTTATTTGTATAAAGACAAAAATAAACAAAAAAGTACATGTATTTAGCATGTCTGCGTCCAGCCCGACCTGATCTACAAAAATGTCACCCTACTTAACTCCTTCAGTTAAGAGTTTTTGGAAAAAAAAAATTAAATAAGTGGCAAAAAACTGCTTTTTCATCATATGCAGAAAAATAAGTGGAATAAAATGCGATCAAAAAGTTGAACGTAAATAAAAATGCATTACTGTAAACAACATGTTATCCATGAGAATACAGCAATAACAAAACATTTCTTTTTTTAAAAAAGTGTTTTTATAGTGAAAAAGCGGCAAGGCAAAACATAAAATTATATATGTATAAATATATATGTGGTACCGTTGTAATCATACTGACCTGAAGAATAACCCGGTGTTGTTATGTTTACTAAACAGTCAACGGTGTAAAAAAAAAAAATCCTGAATTGCTGTTTCATATTCAGTCTACATCTCAAAACAAAAATATAATATGACACAAAAGTGTTACATGTTCGAAAATGTGTCCAAAAATAGTACCAATACAAACATCAACTCATCCCGCAAAAAGCAATCCCTCACATGACTCTCTTGGCAGAAATCAAGAAAAATAATAGTTCTCAATATATGTTGCTGCAAAAACATTTTTTGTGTGGAAAAAAAGCAATTTTTTAAAAACAAATTTGAATAAATCTTGTATCACTGTAGTCACATTGACATAAAGAATAAAACCATACAATTACTTATAGTGCATGGTGAATGGTGTAAAAGATAGATAAATGCAATTGTTGACCTGCTGTTGATTTGTTTATTCTGCCTCCAAAAGATCACAGTAAGGGTACATTCACACGAGTGTGAAAAACAGACGAGTGCAGTGCGAGTAAATCTCTCATTGCACTCTGACCAATGTTAGTCAATGAGGAAGAGCAGTTGGTCAGCTTTTCTTGCATCCAGATTCTGTATGCAAGAAAAGTCACAGCATGCTGTTATTTTCTGCAAAAGCCATTTCACTCACATCCATTCAAGTGAATGGGTGCGAGACATACATCGGAGTGCACTAGGATGTTATCCCAGTGCAGTGCGATACACGCACAGGCTAAAAATGGAGGAGATGGGGGATTAACCCCTCTCTCCTCCGCAGCACCCGCCCTAAGCTTCGCAGCTGTGACCCAATCACAAGATCGAGTCACAGTCACATGACACTCGGCTCACGCTTGCAGCAGAGCCTGAGCCGGGGTCATTAGCATATGGCATCCGATGCTCTCGCATCGGATGCCATATGCTCGTGTAAGTCCAGCCTAAGGTGCAGTTCATATTTATCCTGCGCTCTATGCTGAGCGATTACACCAAGGATTACATGTAAATCTCTGACAACATGCTTCAGATGAAACCTCAGACTGAACATTTATTATAATGAGGCAAAAGGAGGGATTATGGAATGTATCTGCCTATGATCCAGCGGTTTCGGTCTCATTGGTGTATAAAAGTGCGGTCAACAAGTTTTGTGTTCTGAAAAGGACATCACTGAACAGAGGCCAGATGGAGTCCAGAGTATCTCTGCTTCCTCATTATAGTGAATGGATCCCTCAGGTGTACCATCTGAGTCATGTTACTGAAAGATTTAGATGGAAACCCCATTGAAAGTGCTCATTGTAGAGCACAGGATACATGTGATCCAAAACGTTATGTAAAATGTTCACAATAAAAGCCTCAACTCAATCCACACAAAAATAAAGCCCCCATTCAGGTCCATCATCTGTTAACCGAAATATGAGGGGCTTCCACATTAATGGTAACAGAAAGCCTCTGGAAAAATGCTATAGCTCTCATCCCCCCTCAAAAAAACAAATCCAGCAAAATCTGCGCTCTCAAATAAAAATGCCCCCCTTCCTTCTGAGCACCACAGTGTGCCTAAACCAGATAGCTTCCATATGTTTGGCACTCTTGTAGTGAGGAGTGCCTGCTCAAATTATGGGATGCAGATTACCTAAAGCACGAGGTGGGCATAATATACGGGTGCTACAATGCACTGGGCACACTAAGAATTTTTTTGCAATTTTTAATCCTGCAAAATTCACTGCTTTTGACCCCATGGGTGTTTTCTATTGACTAAATCATCACTTCCCCAATAGATAAATTCACAGAGGTGTATAATTTCCAAAATCTGGTCACTTGAGGGGTTTCTTTTGTTCTGGCACTTAGGAGCTCTGCTTATTGTAAGAAAATTTGTGCTCCAAAAATCAAATGGCACTCCTCTCCTCATAAGCCATGTGATGCGAAACAGTAATATACAGTCACATTTTGGGTATTGCCACGTTCAGGAGCAATTGTGTAACATATTAAGGGGCCTTTTTTTACCAACTCCCCTTGTGAAAAATGGAAATATGGGGTTAAGACAACATTTTACTCAAAGAATGCATTTTATAATTTACACTGCTTAACGGTATAACATTCTGTGAAACACCAGGGGGTTTCAGGTGCTCATTAAATATCTAGATACATTCTTTGCTGGGTCTAGTTTCCAAAATTGGGTCACTTGTAGGGGAGCTCCACTTTTTTGGGCACCTCAGGGACTTTGCCAATATTACATGACACCAGCAAAGCATTCCAACTAAATCTGATCTGAAATATAGCGCTCCTTCCCTCTTCACTTTGCACTATGCCTCAAAATTAGTTTTTGACCACATATTGGGTATTGACATACTCAGAAGAAATTGCATAACAAATTGTGTGATCCATTATATCCTGTGACCCTTATGAAAATTATAGTTTTTGGGTTAAAGCAACATTTTTTAGGTAACAAATTTATTTTTTCATTATCACGGATCAACGTTATAAAATTTTGTGAAGCACCTAAATGTTCAAGATACTCACCAACCAATTAGATAAATTCATTGAGGGGGTCTAGTTTCCAAAATGGGTTAAATTGTGGAGGGGCTCCTCTATTTAGGCATATAAGGAACTCTCCAAATGTGACATGGCATTTGCTAATGATTGCAGCTATTTTACTTTTCAAAAAGGGAAATTGCGCTTCTTCCTTTCCAAGCCCTGCCATGTGTCCAAACAGTTGATTTTTCACCACGTATGAGGTATAGGCAAACTGAGGAGAAATTGCATAATAAATAATATCATGAATTTTCTCCTGTTACCCTTGTGAAAATACAATATTTTGTGTTGAAGTAACAATTTTGTGGTAAAATATATATTTTTTTTATTTTCATGGCTCAATGATGTAAAATTTTGTAAAGCAACTGGGATTTCAAAGTGCGACCAAAACAGCTAAATAAATTCTTTGAGGAGTCTAGCTTCCAAAATGGAGTCACTTGTGGGGTTTTCTACTGTTTAGGCACATCAGGGTCTCTCCAAATACGACATGTCATCCGCTATCTATTCCAGACAATTTTGCACTCTAAATTTCAAATGTGCTTCTTCCCTTTTGAGCCCTGCCATGTGCCCAAAAAGTAGTTTTCCACCAAATATGAGGTATCAGTGCACTCAGAAGAAATTGCACAACCAATTATGTGGTGCATTTTCTCTTGCTACCCTTGTAAAAATGCAAAAATGTTTTGGCTGAAGTAACACTTTTGAGGGAAAACGTATAATTTTCATTTTTGTTTCCACATTGCTTTAGTTCCTGTGAAGTACCTAAACAGTTAATGATTGTCTTGAATATGATTTTGAGCACGTTGAGAGGTGTTGTTTTTTTAGAATGGTGTCACTTTTGGATATTTTCTGTCACCTAGGCCTCTAAAAGTAACTTCAAATGTGATATGATCCCTAAAATTTGTTTTGTAAATTTTGCAGGAAAAATGAGAAATTGCTGATAAACTTTTAACCGTTTTAACAAAAAAATGATGCAAATACAGTAGACATGTGATAAATATTACTTTACAACTATTTTGAATCCTTAAGTACAATATGTCACAAAAAGAGTCTCAGAATCACTGGTATCCCTTGAAGCTTTCCAGAGTTATAACCTCATAAAATGAAACTGGTCAGAAATGAAAAAAATGTCCCAGTCAAGAAGGCAAAAACTGTCTCACACAAGGGTTTAAATTTGGTTTAATGAAAATGTTATTTATATTTATTGCAATTAAAACCAAATTTGTATTTTTAAAAAATTGATTGTGCTTTCAATAAAACAGTTATAAACAGGCAGACAACAATTTATTGAAATGCAAAAGAAGATCACAGATGAAAGGCATGTCAAGATAAATTAAAATGTGCAGATGAAATAAAATATTTCATCAACTCTTATTGCTTCTCATTTAAAATCTAAAGAGGGTGTTTTTATTTTTTCTCTTTATTTTGTAACAGTTTGAAAATATTTGTCAAAACCATGAAGTATAACATATCTGTCTGAAAATCATTATCCAATAGATCTAAAATATTAAAATGTGTGACTGAAATTTGTCCTCTATGCAATTAACATCATGTAAATTACAGAAAACAATTATAGTTGTCCATAAAGGAATTAAAGTGATTTTGTATAATAGAGATTCTAAATCCTGAAGGATTGCAGAAGGTTTATATTTAAAACACCATTTAAGTCATTCAAAGACATTAAACATATTTCATATATTGGAAATATGTTTAGGCATAAAGATTAATGACTAATTAAACCAGCTAAAATAGGCTTAGAAGATAATAAAGTAGATGCTTTCTTATTGCAGAAAACATATTTATTTTCTTTATTTATTTAATACATGTATTTATTCATTTTTTTCCTCACTATATTATTTTTCTCCCTGCAGTATTTTGTTCCTGTAAAATGTGTATAACAGCATTTCTCTAAAAAAAAAAAAAAGCACATTTATCAATTTAGGACTAGATTCACATAAAATGTTACATAATTATAAACAAAAAAAGAGTGGCATTACCTATAGTGCAATTCCATGAGCTAAAAAATGCACCAGAAGTGTGGCACATTTTAGGCATAATGTAAAACCAACTAACTAAAGTTTTAAAATGAGACAGCATGAACTACTAACTCAAATCCTATTAATACATTTTAGTATTTTTCTCTATCTGTAAATTAGACAAAATTGAGAAAAACACCCCAGTATTTTGTGGAATAGCATATAGTGTGTAATTCTGAAGTCAGATATTACTTTAATAGCCATAGTGAAACATACACTGATTGTCAGGTCTGGTGGTTCTGCACCTGAGTGGGTCCTTCATGCTCCTATGCATGCTCTGGCTCCCTGTCACCCTTTGCTGGCCAGAAGGGGCAGGGTGTTAATGTTAGGGGGTGGAGCTTGCACGGGTGTCCACTCTGACCGAGCAGTTTGTACCCTGGGGGTTGCAGGGAGGCAGGATGTCACTGCTTCTAGCAATGGTGTCAGTAAGGGGCCCCAGGACACCGGGTCCCTCAGTGTGAGCTGTTGACAGCATATGCAGAACACTGAATCCTCTGACATAGTCAGTTGGTCTAAGGAAACTTTGTAACATGTAGCATAAACCCTATGTTCTCCACTCATGCATCCTGGAATTCTTTCTCATGGGTGATCCTTCACAGCAGAACAAAGAAACTACTTTCTGTTTCATTTAACCAGTACATCTTGTGACACTGATTTAAAAAAAAAAAAAATTGTAAAAACTAACAATAGATAGATAAGTTTAAATGTTATGTCACTATTGATGTAGCATGTACAGTTGTCAAATTGGATCAGTACAATGGGAGTTGAAAAACAATTACTATTAAATGTCTACTTTCTAAAAAAAAAATACCATAAAATTTGACATTCTTCCAAAAAGTTACAAAATAAGCAATACTAGTTAGATATACCTACAGAACCTTTATTAGGACACCATATTATAGTGGCATGTATAGATCTAAAACTTGACTAATAAAACAGAAATTTAAAGTAATAAAATATTTCAAGCACCTATTTTTAAGATACCATAGACAGTCATAGTTAAAAGTCTACTTTGGGGAGTACTCTTTTCTATTTTAAAAAAAAATATTTCCTTTTCACAGAAATTATTACAATACATTAAATTAAATTACATTAAATTTCAATTCTCAGGTCTCTTGCTTGTGACAAAGAAGGACATTGTTTATCACAGATTGTACATCATTTCCTTTCCTGTAAAAGTTGTTTATTTCTTGAGTCCACTTTTTAGTGCATTAGAATATATATATATATATATATATATATATATATATATATATATATATATATATATATATAGATAGATATACATATATATATATATATATATATAGATAGATATATATATATATATATATATATATATATATATATATATATATATATATATATATATCTGTTTATATACTTTAATTAAAGTTCAGCAGGACAGACTCCAGCCGCTGTATATCATTGACCAATCACACTGAGTCTGTCACTACAGCTGCTGAAATGTTAAAATCTCTTCTTTATCTTTCTCCTCCTTTCAAACAAATATCTGTATTATTTTCAGACTAGTACTGTCATCTACTTTATTGCTGAAATTATACAACAAATTACCATCTGGACTGTTTGTCTAATATTTTTTGGGCTTTCTCTTCCTTATCCCTTTTATTGAGCTTTGAGGACAGACAAGGTCTCAAAATCCTAAATTCAACCTGACATGGCTGCTGCATTCCCTTCTCTGGCTTTTAGACAAGCAATGATAGTCTCTGCTGATTGGCAATCATTCCTTTAGTTTTATCAGTCTTCTCTGGATTATGCAATTTTCTCAAATGTGTAACAAGGTGTAAGTGTCACACTTGCCGGGTGTAGCAAGCATAGCGAAGTGCATTCAGACCTACGTGCTTCTTAAGCACAATAACACAAGAAAAAGGGGCTACTGGTCATATAAAAACAATGGGAGGCCCTGGACAAAGTGAGAAAGGTAGGTGGGCACCTCCTAACCACACCTGCAACTGTCCCTTCTCTCCTCAGCAGTCAAGTCTCTGAAACTGTCGCCGAACAGGAACTTGGCACCCTAGAAGACCCTATAATAACCCTGACTAGTGAGGAGCAGATGGGATTCACTAGACCTCACCGCTGCCCTAACAACACTTCAGGGAAGAAAAGACAAAAAGGGGAAAAATTTACAAACAAAATGATATAGCCTGAGCACAGGAACTTGTCTTTCAGAACCTTCCTCAAAGGCAGCCAGGACACAAATTACTTTGTATATTCAGCAGGGATTGCTGGAATACACCACTGTTTAAAGCTGAAGGGTGTGACTACTTAGTAAGTGCAGCTGCTCACTTAGTAAGGAACTGCTTTGGAAAAGCTGCAATAGGTAAACTGTCAAGTACCCACTTCAGTGCCAAAAGAAATGCAACCTATTTAAATGAAGAGATCCAGATGAGAGGCTCCAGTCAAAAGTCTGTCACTGGTCATAACATGCAGGGAGACGATAGTCACGGTAAGGTTTTTTTTGCAAATTCATTCAAATCGAATTTCAAATCATGCAAATTCATTGGGACCTTCAAAATTTAGAAAAGTCAACTCTAATTTGAATTGCATCATATCAATTCAATTGTCTCAAGAAGTAAACATGATGTGTCTTTTATCTGCTGTATTGTTTTATTTGCTCGACCACTGCGGCTATGGTCTTCCATATTGCAATTTTTTTTGTGCTGCTTCAAAAGTACTTGATCAGCACATTTTAAAATTCTGGATTGCTTTTAAACTTTTGCCTGAATGAGAGCTTGACAATGAAGTATAACTATCTTGTTGCTATGCTCAGATTTGCCATGGTGTTTGACTTATGACCAGAAACTGTCTTCCACATCCTTACCCAGTTTTAAGTCTCCCACACAGTAATTTCTGTTTCAGTTAATGACTTTATTTCAATCTACATCTGAAATTGAAGACCATTACCACCTGTTTAGGTTATTTAGCTACTCTTGCACCTGACTGTAATTTTATAGTTTTCCTGACTTTGTGTAAGTGTACCTAGTAGATTTGATGCTGTATTGAAAGCAAGGGGTGATCACAGCAAATATTAATTTCATTTTGATTTCTCATAAGTTCATTTACTTTGCATTTTGTTGATTGATGAAAAATGAATCATTAACACTTCTGTCTTTGAAAGAATTCTTACTTTGCGGCCTTTTTTCCTCCTCTGTCTAAACTTTTGTATAATACTATATATACAGTAATGTGTTGTACACATTGTATATAACATTTTTGTTATTATTTTGATGGGTTTACTACAGGTTTTCTATTCTGTATAATTACATTCTTTCAATAAGCAGTCCATTTTTTCAACTCATTCCTAAAATACAACTATTTTATTAGGTAGTATTGAAACTTTGAAACAGAACAATTAAAATTAACGATGATTTTCCACTTATGAATAAAACTTTTTTATTGCAATGAAGATGATTCAAATATTCTTGTATATATATTATTTGGAATATAATGTTTTATTTTACTGACCGTCACCTGAAACTCAATATTTGTAAGCAGGACGACTTGAAAGTTAAGTGTTGGTCTTATGAGAAAGTTCAAAAAAGATGCTCTGATTCACTTGTTCTCAAAGGTCATTAAAATTTAAAATAGCTCTATAAAACTATGTTTGGTCTTAAAATTTGTTTCCAGTACTTTTTTCTTTTTTTTCAAGGTTGTGGAGATGAAGATTAGAAAACAGTAAAATTTAGTGACATAAAATGTAATTTCGATGCAGGAATAAATTAGATTCCATAGGAAAGATTGTCTGGAGTATTATACTTCAGTGATAACAGAGGTTTCATTTGCAGAAACTGAATTATCTGAGGTCTGTACTTTTAAAGGAATTACACTTCTAGCACAAGAAAGTCAACAGCTTTGTGGTTTTACAAATGCATATTTATTTATTTTTTTGCATTAGATTTATTATTGATCAGAATTTCAACACAATAATCTTTAGGTAATTGATCTTTATTGCTATCATTTTTGTTGAGATTAGTATTTTTTTTTGCATTAGAAGTATGGATATATTAAGCAACATATTTCCTTTATCAATAACAACCAATCAGTTGATTCAAAAGATCTGTTATATATAAAGGAATTAAGAGTGTCAATTTGCCTATGGTAAACATGATACAACTGCTGCACATTAGAGAAATTAGGCCTAGGACACACGGCGAGAAAAACGGTGAGAGTGGAATGCAATAAAAAATCGCATTACACTCAGACCAATATTAGTCTATGGGTAAGCACCCATGAGTGATTATTTTCTCAGCCCTAATCAGACCGAGAAAACAGTCGCAGCATGCTGCGAGTGGAATGCGATCCTGTTCCACCCGCACCCATGCAAGTCTATGGGGCGAGAAAAACATTGCACTGCTCTCGCGTTACAACAGTGTAAGGCGAGAACAGTGCAAGGATTACAATAGCCGGCAACGGAGGATATAGGGACATAAATCCCTCCCTCTCCTCCGCATCACCGGCCCTCCCCTGGTCCTGGCTGTGGTTCCCTTCCTTCAAGATTTCCAGGAGAAGAGGTCTAATACTGCTGAACTTTCTTGAACTTAGATTCAATATTTAGTGATCAGTGTACTTAACCCAGGACTCAATCAATACGGGTTGTGTGCTTGACTTGTGCAGGAGTATGTCAGCCCTAGTAAGTACACTGGAAACCATTTGCTTGTGTGCAAACACTTGCATATTGTTCTGCACATTCACATATTAGTGCTATGCGCACTCCTGCATATTATTCTAAACATTCAAGTATTAGTGCTGTGCGCACTCCTGAATATTATCTTGGACATTTATGGATTAGAGTCATGCGCATTACTGCATATTATTTCTGGACATTCCCATATTAGTGCTGTGCACACTGCTGCATATTATTTCTGGACATACACATTAGTGCAGTGCACTTTCTGGACAATCATGTATTAGTTCTGGGTGCACTCCGGCATATTATTTTTGGACTGTCTCGTATTAGTGCTGTTGCACTCTTGTTTATTATTTCTGGACATTCACATACTAGTGCAGTTGTACTTGCATTTAATTTGTAGTTGCCTACTGTTATTTTCTGTTACTTACACAGTGTTAAATATTTGCAAATACAGATTATTTACCCAACCCTTGTCTCAGTTTTTTTATATTCCATTCTAATAGATTCCAAAGTATCTACATAAGTGTTACAGCAACTTATAGAAATAGTTTCTGTAAAAAAATTGTTTTACTCCTACATGGAAAACTAACTAAATTGATTGGCTAATCACCCAGCCCTAATTGATTCTGACCATAATGTTTAATGGAAATGTCAATACTAGAGACGAACGAACTTTTTTGAAAAAAGGTTCACCAATTTCAAATTTGGCACGAGCCTTGGCGTGTTTTGGTTGGTCTTGGATTCAAGATCACTTTATCAAAAATTGGCAAAGAACGGTTTTCCTTGGCAACTGTTTAGAGTTACACTAATTTGTTTCTTCTACCTTATTATCACTTTGGCTAGGATAGTGGTGCTCTATAATGAGCGGGGATGTGTTTGATGAGGGAAGGAGTGGGGAGGGGGTCAGAGGAGCCATGGACTGTTTTTTTTTTTTCTTCATTTTATATGTGGATTTTCCATCAGCCAAGGTCAGGGTGTAGTCAAAGTAATGGTACCGTCACACTAAGCAATGCTCCAGCGATCCCACCAGCGATCTGACCTGGCAGGGATCGCTGGAGCATCGCTACATGGTCGCTGATGAGCAGGCAGATCTCTACAGCGATCAGAGATCAGCTACCAGCAACCCGTTTAACGACGCTGGGCTTAGTAACCATGGTACACATCGGGTTACTAAGCAATGCGCTTTGCTTATAGTTACCCGATGTGTACCTTGGCTACGTGAGCAGGGAGCCGGCTTCTAGAAGCTGCGGACGCTGGTAACCAAGGTAAATATCGGGTAACCAAGCAAAGCCTTTGCTTGGTTACCCGAATGTGTACCTTGGTTACCAGCGTCCGCAGAAGCCGGCCCCCTGCTCCTTGCACATTCAGATCGTTGCTCTCTCGCTGTCAAACACAGCGATGTGTGCTTCACAGCGGGAGAGCAATGACAAAAAATGGTCCAGGACATTCTGCAACGACCGGCGACTTCACAGCAGGGACCAGGTCGTTGCTGGATGTCACACACAACGACATTGCTAGCAAGATCGCTCTTGCGTCACAATAACCATGACTCAGCAGCGATGTCGCTAACAATGTCGCTTAGTGAGACGTGGCCTTAAGGATGCAGAAAACATTCACAAAGGCATATGTCATTGGCTGCCTAAATCACATTATCCACTGCATAAAATGTGGACATGCTGTCTCAGTGCCATTTTATGATTGTTACAGCTTAGGAATGGTGCTGCCACAGCTGCTGCTCCTACTGCTAGACAGTTAGCTTAGCTAGTTGGTTTTATTTAAGGTAGTAAATTCTTGCCTAGACCCTGTCTGGTGCATGGCCTATTCCTCACTGCTGTGCCAAAACACTGCAGGTACTTAGAGGCAATTGATGCCTCTGTCCTGTTTTATGCCCCTAATTTTATGAAATGTAGAGACTCCAAGTTGGGTCTCCAAGTTTGTTCTTATCTATAGTGTCAATGGTCTCAGAGAAACAGGAATACTCCTGTCCTTTATCCACCTCTTCATTTGAAAGCTGTAAAATCTGGCCCAGACCCTCTTGATGCATAGCCCATGGCTCACTGCTGCGCCTTAACCATATTTGTACTCGGGGGCAAATTGAAACCACTTTTATTGGTGTGTGCCCCTTATTTTGGGAAATAGGGTCGGGAACTCCTATTTGGGTGTCCTGCTGTGTTTTGCCTGTAGCAGTAGGGCTCCCAGACTGGCAGGCATGCAGCTACCTTTCACTTATTTACCTCTCTTACGATCCTTAAATGTGTCTAGCAATAACAGTCTATGAAGCTTTTACTGCATCCACCTGAGTGGGGCTGAGCAGAAAAGCAGTTTGAGCTGTGTCATAATGAATGAGGGCTCCCAGCCCCCCAGGCCTATACTTGTCACTGATCCACTTCAATTTTTTATGTTAATAGTTCAACAAGCTAATGGCTGTGACACAACAGTGTGACTGCCGTGTAAAATTGTTTGAGCTGTTTTGGCAGCTTTTAAGCTGCTGTTGTCTATGCCTTTCTTTTTGCCTTCCATTGAATTTAATTGGGTTCGGATATGGTGGTTAAGCCATTTTGCGAACACATGTGAAGTCGGCGAACACGAACCGAATAGAACCTGGGAGGTTTGCTCATTTGTAGTCACTACCATCTCTGAATCTACAACTTCTGCACTGCAGTAGCCTCTACACTTTCATGTATTAGAAATAGGGAGTGGAGACTTGGCATTCATTAGCATACTGTACATAATTGAAGTTATTTTCTCTGTTACCCTGAAGATATCATATCCACTGGAGATCAATATTAGAGAACAACACACAATTTCCTAAATGTTAAGGTCATTGTGGAGACCTCTGTGAATATATTGTAAAGTGAGTTAAAGCAGTATTTTAAGCCTATTTCAAAAAAAGATTTAATTCTAAAGCACATAATAAAAATGTAAATGAGATAAATGTGAAACAACACAAATCAATATTAGAGAACACTTACAGATACCTGCACGTTATTGGTGTTTATCTGGCACCTGGTGTTAATTTCCTTAATTATATGACAAACCCTTTTTAACCAGCAGCCTAAGTTTCCAGTTTGCACTGACTTTGCAAAAATGGCGTGCAGTTCCAATGTGACTGAAACACTATGGCAGCAGGTTGTTCAGATGAAGGCCAAAGGGATGACCCTATCAGCCATAGCAAGAGAAGTTGGTTGTTCCAAGTCTGTGATTTTGAGAATATTGCATCTTTACAACATCACAAACTCTTTCAAGTCCCCCATGAAGGCTGGTTGCCCTTGAAAGACAAATTTAAAGAGGACAGGATAATTCGGAGACTCTCCAGGGGTAATCGTTTCAAAACTGCAGCTGGAATTGCTCAGAGGTTCAGCACTGAACAGGGTAAGGATCTTCCTCGTCATACAGTGTCAAGAGCATTTGGATTGAAAACCCACTCTGAAGTGACCAAACCTCTCATTAGCAGAAAGAATCAAAAGGCTAGACTGTCTTTTGTGTGGACATAGGAGAAGTGGTCCACAGTTTATTTTACTGATGAAAGCAAGTTTAATTTATTTAAGTCTGATGAGAAACATTATGTTCATCAACAAACTGGGGACAGACTGAACCCAAAGTGTGTTAAGAAGTCAGTGAAAGGTGGTGGAGGAAGTGTCATGTTTTGGGGAATGTTCTCTGCAGCAGGAGTTGGACTTCTCATACAGCTACATGGCAGAGTGAATGAAAGTATGTATCAGAACCTTCTTCAACAAGACGTGGTTCCTTACTTGTATTAATCACTCAATCAGCCAGCAATTTTAATGCAGCACAATGCCCCCTGTCAAAAAGCAAAACTGGTAAAGCAGTTCCTTGAAATAGAAAACATTGAAACAATGAAATGGAAAGCCTAGATTCCTCATCTTATCCCAAAAAAAAAAAATCTGGAAAATCCGTAGTGATAAATAGCATTGAGCGAACCGGTCGAGATCTCGTTCGAGTTCGGGTCGGCGAACCGGTTCGGCGAACCACTCGAACCGCATAGGAAACAATGACAGGCAATCACAAACACATAAAAACACCTAGAAAACACCCTCAAAGGTGTCCAAAAGGTGACAAACAACTCACAACACAACACAAACACATGGGAAAGTGACAAGGACATATACTCATGCGAAAACAAAAGACCTGGACAAGGAAAAAGAGAAGGAGACACAGATATAGGCATGGCACACCCTTCTAAAATCATGTAAAACACCGCAAGGTGACTCCAAGCGGAGTCTCCCTTTTTTCAAAAAATTGGGCCACACACACACCCACCCCTTCAGTGGCAGCACTTCTGCCCGAGTTGTAAACTTCACAGCTAGATTTGCATCAAGCACATTCAAAATTACCCCATCCTTAACCGTCCCCAGGATGACACTGGGGTAGGTAGCTAAGTCTTTCCTGATCCCAGCTCTGTTCATCTTGGCTCCTTTTAAAAAACACAGCAAGCAAGGGTTACTCCAAGCGGAGTCTCCCTTTTTTCCAAAAATTGGGCTACACAGACACCCCTTCAGTGGCAGCACTTGTGCCCCAGTTCTACACTTCACAGCTAGATTTGCATCAAGCACATTCAAAAATACACCACACTTAACCGTCCCCAGGATGACACCGGGGTAGTTAGCTAAGTCTTTGCTGAACTATGACTTGTTCATCTTGGCTCCTTTTAAAAAACACAGCAAGCAAGGGTTACTGCATGCGGAGTCACCCTTTTTTCCAAAAATTGGGCCCCACACACACCCACCCCTTCAGTGGCAGCACTTGTGCCCCAGTTGTACACTTCACAGTTAGATTTCCATCAAGCATATTCAAAAATACGCCATACTTAACCGTCCCCAGGATGACACCGGGGTAGGTAGCTAAGTCTTTCCTGATCCCAGCTCTGTTCATCTTGGCTCCTTTTAAAAACACAGCAAGCAAGGGTTACTCCAAGCGCAGTCTCCCTTTTTTGCAAAAATTGGGCCACACAGACACCCCTTCAGTGGCAGCACTTGTGCCCCAGTTGTACACTTCACAGGTAGATTTACATCAAGCACATTCAAAAATACGCCATACTTAACCGTCCCCAGGATGACACCGGGGTAGGTAGCTAAGTCTTTCCCGATCCCAGCTCTGTTCATCTTGGATCATTTTTAAAAACAATGTAAGCAAGGGTTACTCCTAGCGGAGTCTCCCTTTTTTAAAAAAAATTGGGCCACACACACCCCATCAGTGGCAGCACTTGTGCCCTAGTTGTACACTTCACAGCTAGATTTGCATCAAGCACATTCAAAAATACGCCATCCTTAACCGTCCCCAGGATGGGGGTAGGTAGCTAAGTCTTTCCTGATCCCAGCTCTGTTCATCTTGGCTCCTTTTAAAAAACACAGCAAGGGTTACTCCAAGAAAAGTCTCCCTTTTTTCCAAAAATTGGGCTACACAGACACCTACCCCTTTAGTAGCAGCAATTATGCCCCAGTTGTACACTTCACAGGTACATTTGCATCAAGCACATTCCAAATCCACAAGCATTTACTCTCTCCAGGATGACACAGGGGTAGTAAATTCCTTGTGGATCCATGACTTGTTCATTTTGATGAACGTTAGTCTGTCCACATTGTCACTGGACAGACGCGTGCGCCTATCTGTCAGCACACACCCAGCAGCACTGAAGACACGTTCAGAGACAACGCTGGCAGCTGGACACGACAAAATCTCCAAGGCATAAGTGGAGAGCTCTGACCATTTTTCAAGATTTGAAGCCCAAAATGAGCAAGGCTCCATTTGAAAAGTCATGGCATCGATGTTCATTTGGAGATTGTGAGGTAAATCCGGAGAGATGACGATAAATCATGACATTCAAGTCATGTCAGGAAGCCCTCTCCTGGTGTCACTACCCCCTTCCCTTCACACAACTGGTTTAGCAACAAATCCATGGCCATGTCCTGTGATATGGAAATTAGGTGGCTTTAGGGACAATGGACACAGGATGACTCCCTGCCGTCACCCTGTAGTAGGAGCTGCTAGCTAGTTAGCAAGGCTATGGAAATAGCCAGACAGAACGACTCCAGTAGAAAATGGTTCATATCTCGCAAGCCATATTTCCGATAAATATGGCAACCATAAAAATGGTGTCTCCGCATGTGGACGATGCCGGCACCCCCTTTTTATGGGAACAGGACATTGGGAAATGCCCCAGGCGTGATATCAGCCAATGGGGAACTGGCAGACAGGTCATGAGTCCCCTCGTTCTGTAGCTAAATTCATAACTGTCACAATGAGAGCATTGGCGTCTGCCTACGACGCTCCCAGGCAAAGTTATAGCCAAAATCCCCTTTGCTGGATAATTCTGATCCATGCAGGGGGAGTGGCAGTGCTTCCCTGTGAGGTCACTAAGGTAGGAGGGGACCCGGATCTGCCCAGGTTGATAACCCTACTTCGGCCATTTTCCAGCGTTCTTCTGCTCGGGGGCCTGGTTGGGAAAGACCTGTGAGGAAGAATCCTAGAAACCTGGTCTACAGCGCCCCCCTGTGGCCAGACGCACAAGGTAACTGATTGAATTGCATACCTGTTGTAAACCATGCTTTATCTGTAACTGTACTCTGACATATGTATATTCTGTAGATTCCCTATTGTATATATTGTAGTTCTAGTGTGCTTTAGGCGATTAAATTATATAATTAATCTTGGGCTGTTCTGTTATCTCGATCTTGAATCCCACGTCTGTGTGTTCGGCTAATAGTTACCGTAAATCGGTTGGTGGCAGCGAGTTGTGCCAAGGATTATTGTGGGGAGGCCAGTGAGATCCGGGAAGATATTATATATTCCGCCCGCGGAGGTCGGGGGAATATATACCCTCCTCTCACCGGGGACCCTTCAATAATCGGCATAAGTAGTATAGCGGCCTCCTTGCTTATGGTCGGGCAATTCCATAATTGGCCTGACTATAAGAGGGGCGCTAGAGAGCGCGTCACGTGCTCTGTCTGTCGGTCGGGAGGTATAAAGGAGGGGGACGCCCCCTTGCTACCCCCCGATTGTGACGTACTGGTAGCCAGCGCGGGGGATTTCTGAGTGACCCCCCCGGTGGTTTGTGACATATTGGTGGCAAGCGGTGGGATCGAGATAATAGTGTGTGTGAGTGTGAGACCCATACTCCCAGACACTAAAGACTGCCTGCAGCAGCTGTGGCTGCTGGGGTCTTCAGACTAGCTCAACACTAGAGTGTCAGAGTGCAGATACTGTAAGGTGTGTGGAGGCATCAGGTGTCAGTTCTGTGTCAGTGACCAAAGTCTGCAAGAATGGCTGAGAGCACCAGGAGCAAAGCCAAAGGAATGGCCGATGCTCAGGCCAGAGACGATGAGGAGGTTGTCCACGAGTCCTCCAGGAGCTCGACGCCAGAAAACAGCTCTGCAGAGGACATTGCACAACCGGGCACTGCTGGACAAGATGAGGAGCAGCTCGCCCAAGGGTCCTCAACGAGCCAGACGCCAGCCCTCCGCTCTGCAATGGACAGTGAAGCACCAGGCTCCGCAGCGGGCCGCAGATCACCACGTGCCATTCCACCGAGCCTGGGAGGCTCGGATAGCCTTCTTCAAATGGCTATGGCCCTACGCCAGGCTGGAGACCGGGAGGGCTACAAGGAACTCATGGCCGAGCGTGAGCGGCAAGCAGCGCGTGAAGAGCGCCAGGCAGAGCGTAACTACCAGCTGCAGCTAGCTCAGCTCCGGCCCTCATCAGCCACCCGTGACCCTCCAGACACCAAACTTCCAAAGGTCCGTGTTGAGGACTTCCCAGTGCTGGAGAAGGATGGAGACTTGGACTCTTTCTTGACTGCTTTTGAACGGACTTGCTTGCAGCATCATCTGAACAAGGACCAGTGGGCCAAATACCTGACCCCCCGTTTAAGGGGTAAGGCCCTGGATATCCTTGGGGACTTGCCTGCTGAGGCGGATCAGGGCTACGACACCATCAAGCGGGCCCTGATCCAACAGTACAACCTCACCCCGGAGTCCTACCGCAAGAAGTTCCGGACGCTGCAGAAGGGACCAAAGGACTCCTGGGCTGACCACCGGCGGGCACTTGCCCGAGCTGCCGACCACTGGACCCAAGGCCTGCAGCTTTCCACCGGACCGGAGATCCTGGACTTGTTCATCACGGAGCAACTCTTGTGGAACTGCCCTGAGGATCTCCGCCAGTTCATCCGAGACCAGAAGCCAAAGGGATCCACGGCTACAGCTGCCCTGGCCGATGACTACACCAACAATCGGGCTCCTGAAGCCAGGAGAGCAGCCACCAGCAGCACCTGGAGAGGGGGTAAGATGAACTCTGCGACTGCCCCACCTGCCCCTAGACTGCAGGGGGTGTCCCCCTCAACTCCCCTCTCCAGGCCCGTGGCAGAACCAAGACGGTGCCACCAGTGCAACCTACCTGGACACTTCAAGGCCATGTGCCCTCAGCGTCCCAAGGCCCCGGCTCCGTCCCCGTCCCAAGGGCCGCCCAAGGTGTATTGTGTGGGTGGGGGTGGTGGTAGGTCCCTGGACAGCTTCCAACCTGTCACCGTCGGCCAGTCTGTGACCATAGGACTGCGAGACAGCGCCTCGGAGGTGACTCTGGTGCGGCCTGAGATGGTGTCCCCCCAAGACTTGATCCCTGGAAAAACCCTCGCTGTCTCCGGGATTGGAGGCATTGACCCGGCGCTGCCTGTTGCTGACATTTATGTGGACTGGGGCGCAGGGCGAGGGGTGAGGGAGGTGGGGGTAACTGATCGGATCCCCGCAAACGTGCTACTTGGGACAGATTTGGGGCAAATAACCTCCCAGTTTGGCCCCGCCCCAAAGGCTGAACCTTCAGCCAGTGCTGACATGACTCCTGACAATGTTAATGTGTTATCTATGAATGATGTAAGGGAGGAGGGAGTGAACTCTGATATTTCTGCTTGCACAGACACCATAGACACACACGCAGCTGCAGCTGTGACAGGAGGGGAGGGGGTCAGAGAAAGGTGTGACAATGCCTCTACAAGTAATCAGCCTGTGAGCTGGGATCTGTTGCCCTCTGCAGGGATAAGCAGAGAGCAGGGTGCTGCAGGGGGAGGACCAGTGTGTGGGGTGGGGGCTACCACAGCAAATGTGGGGTCCCCAGAGATTTCACAGCGGGGTTCTGTTGCTGCAGGGGGGGAACAGGCAGGTGAGATTGGGGCCGGTCCAGGAGCGGAAGTGCTCCCAGGTAAGATCTCGGTGCAGGGTTCCCCCACAACCGGGGTGTCAGGAAGCCAGGTAGGTCTGCCTGAACCGGCGACTTGGTCAGGAACGGAGGAGGAGCAGGCACGACCCACGGTCGCAGCGGCTGTGGCCGCTGTCACCCGCAGTGGGAGTGCTGGAAGCCAAGGGGCCTCCCGGAGGTCCGATAGCTCTTCCCCTTCTGACCAAGTGGCAGCCGAGTCAGGTGGAGGCCAGGACACAGGTCCCGGGGTACTGACTGAAGATGTGACAGTCTCGTCGATTCTGGCCACATCTAGTCAGGAGTTTCAGGCAGCGTTAGAAGCTGACGACAGCCTGAAAGCTCTAAAGGAGCAGGCGGCACAGCCTCCCTCGGACTCGGACCCGGAGCGAGTGGTCTGGGACCAAGGACGGCTGTACCGGGCCACGGTCCAGCAGGGTTCACCGGAGGCGTGGCCCAGGGACCGACAGTTGGTGGTACCCTATCCGTTCCGGACGGAGTTGTTGCGGATCGCACATGAGATTCCGATGGCCGGACACCTAGGGATCGCTAAGACCAAGGCCAGGTTAAACCAGCATTTCTACTGGCCAAAAATGGGGGCCGATGTGGCTGCCTACTGCCGTTCGTGTGAAACCTGTCAGAGAGTGGGGAAGGCGGGGCCACGCCCCAAAGCCCCACTGGTATCTCTGCCAATCATCGATGAGCCTTTCAGGAGGGTGGCTGTGGATCTGGTCGGCCCGCTGGCCATCCCCAGCAGCTCCGGGAAACGCTTCATACTGACGGTAGTGGACTATGCCACCCGGTACCCAGAAGCAGTGGCCTTGTCGTCCATTCGGGCTGACAAGGTGGCCACCGCATTGCTGGAGATTTTCTCCCGAGTGGGTTTTCCCCAGGAAATGCTCACTGACCGGGGGACCCAATTCATGTCCCAGCTGATGGAGGCCCTCTGTAAGCAAGTCCAGGTGCGACATCTGGTGGCCAGCCCGTACCATCCACAGACTAATGGCCTGTGCGAGCGGTTCAATGGCACCTTAAAGCAGATGCTTAAGATGTTGGTCGACTCCCATGGGCGTGACTGGGAGCGGTATCTCCCACACCTGTTATTTGCTTACCGGGAGGTTCCACAGGCCTCAACAGGATTCTCACCGTTTGAGCTCCTGTACGGGCGACGTGTGCGGGGCCCCCTGGCTCTGGTGAAAGAGGCTTGGGAAGGGGATTTGGCCACCCCTGGAGTGTCGGTTATCGAGTATGTCATGCGCTTCCGGGACAAAATGCAGGCCTTGACGCAACTGGTACACGACAATATGGCTCAAGCCCAGGCCGATCAGAAGCGTTGGTACGACCAGAACGCTTGTGAGAGGACCTACCAAGTGGGTCAAGAGGTGTGGGTACTGGTCCCCGTACCACAGGACAAGCTTCAGGCAGCCTGGGAAGGCCCATACCTCGTGTACCAGCAGCTCAACCCTGTGACGTACCTGGTCACCCTGGACCCCGCCCGTGGAAGGCGAAAGCCCTTCCATGTGAACATGATGAAGGCACATCATGAGCGGGAGGCATGTGCGCTCCCCGTGTGCAACCTGCCCGAGGAGGGAGAAGTGGAAACCCTCTTGGATATGCTAGCCCAGGTTAGGGCAGGCGGATCCATTGAGGATGTGGAGGTTGGCCACCAGCTCTTGGAGGACCAACGGTCCCAGCTGTGGGCCACCCTCCTCCCCTTCCGGGGGTTGTTTACCAACCAGCCCGGAAGGACTGACTTGGCTGTCCATCACGTGGACACTGGGGATCATCCCCCGATCCGGCGTTCAGCATATCGGGTCTCCCTGGAAGTGCAGCAACACATGCGCCAGGAGATTGACGAGATGCTGAAGCTGGGGGTGATCCAGGCATCCAACAGCGCTTGGGCCTCGCCTGTAGTCCTCGTCCCTAAGAAGGACCGAACCACTCGGTTCTGCGTGGACTACAGGGGGCTCAATGCTGTCACGGTCGCCGATGCGTACCCAATGCCACGCATCGATGACCTGCTCGATCAGTTGGCCGGGGCTCAGTACCTGACCATCATGGATCTGAGCCGGGGATATTGGCAGATCCCCCTGACTCCCAAGGCCAGGGAACGCTCTGCCTTTATTACCCCATTTGGACTGTACGAGTCCACGGTGATGCCATTCGGGATGAGGAATGCCCCTGCCACTTTCCAGCGGATGGTCAACACCCTGCTCAAGGGACTTGAAGGGTACGCGGCCGCGTACCTGGATGACATTGCCGTCTTCAGTCCCACCTGGGAGGACCACCTAGAGCATCTAGCACAGGTGCTCAGGCGGATCCACCGGGCAGGTTTGACCATCAAGCCGGGAAAGTGTCAGCTGGCCATGAGCGAGGTCCAGTACCTCGGTCACCGGGTAGGTGGGGGAACCCTGAAGCCCGAGCCTGAGAAGGTGGAAGCCATCGCATCCTGGCCCACCCCCAGGACCAAGAAGCAGGTGATGTCCTTCTTGGGGACCGCTGGGTACTATAGGAGGTTTGTTCCACGCTATAGTAGCCTGGCAAAGCCCTTGACGGACCTCACCAAGAAGAAGCTGCCCTCTGCAGTCGATTGGACAATGGACTGCGAGACAGCCTTCCGGGCCCTAAAGGACGCCCTGTCCAGCCCGCCCGTGCTACAGGCAGCCGACTTCACGCGGCCGTTTGTAGTACAGACCGACGCCAGTGACTTCGGCCTCGGTGCGGTGCTCAGCCAGGTGGACTCTGCGAGCCAAGAGCACCCAGTCTTGTACCTGAGCAGGAAGCTGTTACCAAGGGAAGTGGCCTATTCTACAATGGAGAAGGAGTGCCTGGCCATAGTGTGGGCCCTGCAGCGTCTGCAACCCTATCTATACGGGCGCCACTTCATCGTGGAGACGGACCACAATCCCCTCAGCTGGTTGCACACCGTCTCTGGGACGAATGGGCGATTGTTGCGATGGAGCCTTGCGCTCCAGCAATACAACTTCACCATTCGCCACAAAAGGGGCCGTGACCACGGTAACGCAGACGGGCTGTCCCGACAAGGAGAGGTCGCGGACGGGCGCACGGGGGAACACCGGAGTGTGCTGCCCCCTAGCGCCCTCAAAAGGGGGGAGGTGTGAGGTAAATCCGGAGAGATGACGATAAATCATGACATTCAAGTCATGTCAGGAAGCCCTCTCCTGGTGTCACTACCCCCTTCCCTTCACACAACTGGTTTAGCAACAAATCCATGGCCATGTCCTGTGATATGGAAATTAGGTGGCTTTAGGGACAATGGACACAGGATGACTCCCTGCCGTCACCCTGTAGTAGGAGCTGCTAGCTAGTTAGCAAGGCTATGGAAATAGCCAGACAGAACGACTCCAGTAGAAAATGGTTCATATCTCGCAAGCCATATTTCCGATAAATATGGCAACCATAAAAATGGTGTCTCCGCATGTGGACGATGCCGGCACCCCCTTTTTATGGGAACAGGACATTGGGAAATGCCCCAGGCGTGATATCAGCCAATGGGGAACTGGCAGACAGGTCATGAGTCCCCTCGTTCTGTAGCTAAATTCATAACTGTCACAATGAGAGCATTGGCGTCTGCCTACGACGCTCCCAGGCAAAGTTATAGCCAAAATCCCCTTTGCTGGATAATTCTGATCCATGCAGGGGGAGTGGCAGTGCTTCCCTGTGAGGTCACTAAGGTAGGAGGGGACCCGGATCTGCCCAGGTTGATAACCCTACTTCGGCCATTTTCCAGCGTTCTTCTGCTCGGGGGCCTGGTTGGGAAAGACCTGTGAGGAAGAATCCTAGAAACCTGGTCTACAGCGCCCCCCTGTGGCCAGACGCACAAGGTAACTGATTGAATTGCATACCTGTTGTAAACCATGCTTTATCTGTAACTGTACTCTGACATATGTATATTCTGTAGATTCCCTATTGTATATATTGTAGTTCTAGTGTGCTTTAGGCGATTAAATTATATAATTAATCTTGGGCTGTTCTGTTATCTCGATCTTGAATCCCACGTCTGTGTGTTCGGCTAATAGTTACCGTAAATCGGTTGGTGGCAGCGAGTTGTGCCAAGGATTATTGTGGGGAGGCCAGTGAGATCCGGGAAGATATTATATATTCCGCCCGCGGAGGTCGGGGGAATATATACCCTCCTCTCACCGGGGACCCTTCAATAATCGGCATAAGTAGTATAGCGGCCTCCTTGCTTATGGTCGGGCAATTCCATAATTGGCCTGACTATAAGAGGGGCGCTAGAGAGCGCGTCACGTGCTCTGTCTGTCGGTCGGGAGGTATAAAGGAGGGGGACGCCCCCTTGCTACCCCCCGATTGTGACGTACTGGTAGCCAGCGCGGGGGATTTCTGAGTGACCCCCCCGGTGGTTTGTGACAGAGATACTCCTGTATCATCCTCTCCAGCCGTTGATTATGTGTCAGACTTGTTGTCTCTGGTGGCCTTGCAAAGGAGGGTCTAAAAAAATTATGAAAAGTGTAATGCCCGGGTGGTGGATCCTCTGGGCCGTGCACCGGACTCCCCCAGTGAGGCAACACAGAGCTAACCCCTATACAGGGACTGTCCGGTCACCCCACTAGAGGGCCTAGGTGCACGGTTGCCGGAGCACTAAGCAGGATAAGGTCAGAGTCCTTTCCAGAAGCTGGAATGAGGAAGTCCCTGAGGACAAAGAGTTCCTGGTGCCAGGTGTGATGATGGTGCCCGGGTACTGATGGCAGGTAGAGATGTCAGACGTGAACAGAGTCCAACCGATAGAGGAGGCAAAGATCACCGGGTGAAGCCGAGGGTAGGAGGCAGGTTCAGACTGAAGAAGATGGTAGCGTCTCAGCTGATAGTCCCCGTAGGACCACTCGGACAGGCTGTGGCCCAGGCCAGGATAGCTTGGCAGGACAATCCCCGCAGGACCTCTCGGACAGGACCAGGTTAACTTGGTAGAAGTGGTTCTGTGGAAGACACAGTGTTAATGCAAGACACAGCAAGCGGGACCTGGACTCCTAGCTATAGAACTCGTAGAACAGGCAGGAAGCTCCTAATATACCTGACCCTGAATGATGCAAAATCCTGTTTAGGGAGTGCTGGGCCTTAAAGAGGAGGTCAGTGACCGCGCGCGCCCTAATGCGCATGCACGACGCCCGGGTGCCGGAGGCCAGAGCAGGGAGCGGTGCCGAGGAGGACGTGTGACTGGAGGCAGGAGACCCGGGGACCGGAGCGGTGAGTGAGGAACGACATCGGGACCCGGGAAGCGTGACAAAAAGATTCAATAAAATTGCTGTTACCAGCACCAGATACGGTGTTGCTGGTACGGGTAGACTGTTGAAGATGACGAGACCGTCCCATGTTTGTCAAGTTACAACTGGGAGATTCACTCCCTGCACCTGCATGGTTGTTTGGTGGAAAAGCCGAGCTAAGATCGAGTAACAGCTTCTTCTGATACTCCTGCATACGTGCGTCCCTTTCCACGGCTGGAATTATGTCACAAAATTTGGACTTGTACCGGGGATCTAATAGTGTGGCAAGCCAGTAGTCATCATCACTTCTAATTTTGACAATACAAGGGTCATGTTGGAGGTAGTGCAGCAAGAAGGCACTCATGTGTCTTGTGCAGCCATGCGGACCAAGTCCATGCTGTGTTTGTGGCATAGAGGTGCTAACCGTTCTTTCTTCCTCTGACATCTCCCCCCAACCTCTTTCAACTGAAATTTGACCAAGGTCTCCCTCATCCGCTGAGTCTTCAATGTCCATGGACAGTTCGTCCTCCATTTCTTCATGTTCTCTTGCACCTTCCTCAACATTTCGCCTGCTACCATGCGCCCTTGTTGATCCCTGTCCCCCATGGTCCCATGCCTGCCGCGTTGGTGATGATGAACGTCTGGACCTTGGTGATGTTGTTGTCTCTTGCGCATATGAATCCTCCTGTAGTTCCTCCCCTTCCTGTTGTCCCACCCCCTGACTCCGAATAGTGTTTAGCGTGTGCTCCAGCATGTAAATGACTGGAATTGTCATGCTGATAATGGCATTGTCAGCGCTAAACATATTCGTCGCCATGTCGAAACTTTGCAGAAGGGTGCATAGGTCCTTGATCTGAGACCTCTCCATCAGGGTGATCTTCCCCACCTCTGCATCTCGTTGGCCCAGGCTATACGTCATGACGTATTGCATCAGGGCTCGATGGTGCTTCCACAGTCACTGTAACATGTGGAGAGTCGAAATCCAGGGTGTCAGCACATCGCATTTCAGGTGATGAACCGGCAGGCCGAAAGACTTCTGGAGCGATGCAAGTCGCTCAGCAGCGGTGGTTGAACTGCGGATGTGAGCAGACACTTTTCGTGCCCTGTTCAGAAGGCCATCTAGGCCGGGATAGTGTGTTAAAAATTGCTGGACAACAAGGTTCAACACGTGAGCCATACAAGGCACGTGTGTCACCTTGCCCAGGCGAAGGGCCGTACCCAGGTTTGCAGCATTGTCGCACACGGCCTTACCAGGCTGCAGGTTGAGTGGAGACAACCATTTATTAAACTCAGTCTCCAGAGCTGCCCACAACTTAGCCGCTGTGTGACTCTTATTTCCAAGACATTTCAAGCTATAGACCACCTGATGCCGTTGTGCTCTGCTGCCAGCATAGTAATGAGGGGTGTGTAATTCCTTCTGCGCAGTTAGAACGCTGGTGGCTTGACCAGGCAGGCTTGGGACGGAGGTGGAGGACCCAGACGAGGTGGAGGAGGCAGAAGCAGTGGCGGAACTTGGACAGACAGAGGATTGACACACAAGTCGTGGGGACGGCAAGACTTGTGCAGCAGACCCTTTACCATCTATCACCTTAGTTACCGAGTGCCCAGTCAGCGACATGTAACGTCCCTGTCCATGCTTACTGGTCCAAGTATCGGTGGTGAAATGCACCCGTTCACACACAGAGTTTCTCAAGGAATCGGTGATGTTGTGTGCGACATGCTGGTGTAGCGCAGGCACACCTTTCTTAGAGAAGTAGTGGCGACTGGGCATCTGGTACTGGGGCACAGCGACAGACATAAGGTCTCTAAAATTCTGTGTGTCCACCAGGTGGAAAGGCAGCATTTCGGTAGCCAAGAGTTTACAGAGGGAAAAAGTCAACCTCTTAGATTTGTCATGGGTCGCAGGAAATGGCCTTTTATTTGTCCACATATGAGGGACAGAGATCTGGCTGCTGTGTGTAGACGGTGTTGAGTAGGGTGTCCCTGGAAAAATGCAGGTTTGTGAGGAAAGTGCAGGCGTAGACATGATGTTGCCTTCATCCAACGTTGGTGCTATCGATGTCTGAGAGAGCTGTACACACGAACTTGTTTCCTCTTCCAAACCAACTGACGAACTACCAAGCAAACTGCCTGTTGCGGTTACAGTGGTGGAAGTTGTGCGTGGAAAACCAGGTGTGACAGCTGTCCCCACAGTCCTAGAAGATGCACTGGAAGGGGCAGGCGGTGGATTGTTCGCTCCGCTAGGCCGCATTGCAGCACGGTGAGCTTCCCACTGGGACATATGATATTTATTCATATGACGATTTATGGAAGAAGTTGTCACACTGCTGAGGTTTTGCCCTCTACTAACAGAATCACGACAAATTTTACAGATCACATAATTTGGGCGATATTTTGCTATATCAGAAAAGGACCAGGCTAGGCAAGGCTTAGAGGGTATGCGACCTGCTGATCCACCCCGACTAGTGCTCAGAGGCAGAGTGGTGGCTGAGGATGCAGTTGTAGACGTGCTACCAGTGCTCTGACTCTGTCCAGGAAGGTACAAGCTAACTTCGTCGTTGGTTGCATCCTCCTCCACCGCCTCTGTTGATCTCCTCGAGTGCCTGACTGTGGGTTGACAGTAGGTGGGATCTAGAACTTCCTCATCAATTGTTGTGTTTGCACTCCCCTCACCCTCAGACCGAGCCTCTTCTTGCCCTTACAGAATATTTAAGTTGTCATCCCAATCTGGTATCTGTGTCTCATCGTCATCAGTATGTTCCTCATTGTCTATAACAACAGGTGTTACAGTTTGTGACAAAGGGTCAACATTATGCTCAGAAACTTGGTCCTTACAGCCTGAATCAGAGTCACAAAGGTTCTGGTCATCACTGCAGACCATTTCCTGGTCTGTATTCACTGTAGCTTGGAGCAGACCTCTGATTCCCAGGCTATAGTGTGACTGAACAGCTCTGCAGACTCAGCCATCTCAGTTCCACCATACTGTGCAGGGCGGATGGAGACTTCAGAGCTGGGAGAAAGCAATAGGTGATTGGGCTGACAACTCAGAGGACTGGCGTTTTTTGGATGCGGTAGTTGAGGTGGCTGAGAGGGCACTTGTTGGACCACTTGAGATCCATTCAAGCATTTTCCTTTTTTGGCCATCATCTACCTTTGTTCCAGTTGTTTGTGTCCGTAAAAAAGGGAGCACATCGGATTGTCCACGGTAAGGAGTAGACATCTTACTTTTGCTGGAAGATGGTCTATCTTCAGCAGATGTTAATGGAGCTTTGCCACCTTCCCCACGGACAAACCCTTTTTTTCCTTTTCCAACACGCCTCTTCCCTTTTCCACCAGCATCTGCCATTTTGCCACTTATTTTGATTGCGACAAGATTGTGCACTTAAAATGTAATAGTAAAAATTGAGAAGTGGTGTAGATTGCAGCAGTGGTCTAGCTTTATTAACAGCAGAATAAACAACAATAATTATCCCTGACAATGCAACTACGGCCCTTAAACTGGCAGCATAGTTTGCTAGTATAATGGCTTAGTAACAATGAGTTTGAGTGTGCAATGCAGAGATTCTGCAAATAGATTTGCACTAGTGGAACACTAATGGAAGTCCAACAGCCACTTTTAGGATGCCACTAAGTTTACTCAGTGTTTGCTAGTATAATGGCTTAGTAACAATGAGTTTGAGTGTGCAATGCAGAGGTGCTGCAAATAGATTTGCACTAGTAGGACACTAATGGAAGTCCAACAGCCACTTTTAGGATGCCACTAAGTTTACTCAGTGTTTGCTAGTATAATGGCTTAATAACAATGAGTTTGAGTGTGCAATGCAGAGGTGCTGCACATAGGTTTGCACTAGTGGGACACTAATGGAAGTCCAACAGCCACTTTTAGGATGCCACTAAGTTTACTCAGTGTTTGCATGTATAATGGCTTAGTAACAATGAGCTTCAGTGTGCAATGCAGAGGTTCGGCAAATAGATTTGCACTAGTGGGACACTAATGGAAGTCCAACAGCCACTTTTAGGATGCCACTAAGTTTACTCAGTGTTTGCTAGTATAATGGCTTAGTAACAATGAGTTTGAGTGTGCAATGCAGAGGTTCTGCAAATAGATTTGCACTAGTGGGACACTAATGGAAGTCCAACAGCCACTTTTAGGATGCCACTAAGTTTACTCAGTGTTTGATAGTATAATGGCTTAGTAACAATGAGTTTGAATGTGCAATGCAGAGGTTCTGCAAATAGATTTGCACTAGTGGGACACTAATGGATGTCCAACAGCCACTTTTAGGATGCCACTAAGTTTACTCAGTGTTTGCTAGTATAATGGCTTAGTAACAATGAGTTTGAGTTTGCAATGCAGTGGTGCTGCAATAGATTTGCACTAGTGGGACACTAGTGGAATTTCAACAGCCACTTTTAGAATGCCACTAAGTTTACTCAGTGTTTGCTAGTATAATGGCTTAGTAACAATGAGTTTGAGTGTGCAATGCAGAGGTTCTGCAAATAGATTTACACTAGTGGGACACTAATGGAAGTCCAACAGCCACTTTTAGGATGCCACTAAGTTTACTCAGTGTTTGCTAGTATAATGGCTTAGTAACAATGAGCTTGAGAGTGCAAAGGGCAGGAGGGTACAGTGGCAGGGTTGTGGGTCTGGGTAGAGGAAAGAAAGCCTCACTTTCTATCCCTCCTAATGGGGAAGTGCAGCGAGGAAATCCCTGACATTAGCTACACAGACACTTTGTGTAGCTGTTAAAATCTGTTTTCACGGACCTGACTGTCACCTATGGCTCTGAGCCTGCTGGTATTAGCCCTTACAAGGGCTAATAGAAACTTCTATCCCTATTCTGTATAGTGCTGTGCGTAGAGCGTACACAGCAGTATCGGAGACAGGAGCTACGCCAGCGGTGACTGACACCCAGACGCAGAAGGCAGATAATGGCGTCCAGACGGGCAGATGCCCGTATTTATAATGCAGGGACATGTGACATGGACATCCTATCACACATGCCGTTGCTTCTCTGGCTAAAAGTCCACTTATCTGTGTGTGTGTCTTGGATTGGCTGACATCCTGGCCCGCCCAACTACACGCGCGCGCTTAGGGAAGGAAGACAAGGAAAAAAATAAATGGCGATCGCCATTATCCCAGCAGCAGCGATCTGAATGCGCTGTTCCCGCACACTATACCCTGAAATTTCATAATAGTGTGAGTCACAGAGTGACTTACACTATTACAGCGGAAAGCCAGCTAGTAATTAGCTTGGCTTTTTGCTGCTAGAACTGTTCTCAAACGTAACTAGAACTATCGAGCTTTAGCAAAAAGCTCGAGTTCTAGTTCGATCTAGAACAGCCCCCAAAATCACTCGAACCTCGAACTGGAGAACCACGAACCTCCAACCGTGCTCAACTCTAGTGATAAAGTTATGGCCAAAAAACCCACAACAGTCAAAGAACTATGGAAGAGACTGGAAGAAGAGTGGACCAAAATCACAGCACAGCAGTTTGAGAGACTAGTGAAGTCCTCTGGCCGCAGAGGTGCTTAAGTCATTCAAAGCAAAGGCCTGTACACTTCCTACTGATTGGTGACTGTTGTTATCTTCAGAAAATTTAGTTAGAATTTTTCTTTGTGCTACAGTCATTGTTCCTCTCTAATTATGATCATTACATTTTGAGCAAAATAAAGGGTATATGGTGATTAGAGTTGAGCGCGGTTCGTGGTTCGTGGTTCTCCAGTTCTAGGCTCGAGTGATTTTGGGGCATGTTCTAGATCGAACTAGAACTCGAGCTTTTTGCAAAAGCTCGATAGTTCTAGAAACGTTCGAGAACGGTTCTAGCAGCCAAAAAACAGCTAAATCATAGCTTGGTTTCTGCTGTAATAGTGTAAGTCACTCTGTGAATCAAACTATTATCACATTTCAGTGTATAGTGTGCGTGAACAGCGCCTTCAGATCACTGCTGTTTCTATAATGGCGATCGCCATTTTTTTTTTTTTCTTGTCTTCCTTCCCTAAGCGCGCGCGTCTTGTGGGGCGGGCCAGCATGTCAGCCAATCACAGACACACACACAGCTAAGTGGACTTTGAGCCAGAGAAGCAACGGCATGTGTGATAGGATCTGCATGTCACATGTCCCTGCATTATAAAACCGGACATTTTCTTCACGGACGCCATTATCTGCCTTCTGCGTCTTTGGTGTCAGACTTCAGTGTCACAGCTCCGTCCTCCTGAGTCCTATAGCCGATACAGCTGTATGCGCTGCATACACAGCGTTAGACAGCATAGGGAGAGCACTTTATAGCAGTCCTTTTAAGGGCTCAAACCGGCAGGGTCAGAGTTAAGGTGACAGGTCCTGAAAACAGCGCCAGCGTCTGTGCAGCCAAGGTCAGGGATTTCCTCCCTGCATTTCACCATTAGGAGGGAATAGAAAGGCAGGCTTCCATTCCTCTACCCAGAGCACCACAATCCTGCCACTGTACCCTCTTGTCCTCTGCACACTCCAACTCATAACTAAGCCATTATACTAGCAAACACTCAGTGTACCTAGTGGCATCCTATACGTGGCTATTGGACTTTGCTATAGTCCCACTAGTGCCAAGACATTTGCAGAGCGCATCTGCCTGCGTTGCACACTCCAACTAATTATAACTAAGCCATTATAATAGCAAACACTCAGTGTACCTAGTGGCATCCTATACGTGGCTATTGGACTTTGCTATAGTCCCACTAGTGCCAAGACATTTGCAGCACGTCTGCCTGCGTTGCACACTCCAACTAATTATAACTAAGCCATTATACTATCAAACACTCAGTGTACCTAGTGGCATCCTATACGTGGCTATTGGACTTTGCTATAGTCCCACTAGTGCCAAGACATTTGCAGCACGTCTGCCTGCGTTGCACACTCCAACTAATTATAACTAAGCCATTATACTAGCAAACACTCAGTGTACCTAGTGGCATCCTATACGTGGCTATTGGACTTTGCTATAGTCCCACTAGTGCCAAGACATTTGCAGAGCGCATCTGCCTGCGTTGGACACTCCAGCTAATTATAACTAAGCCATTATACTAGCAAACACTCTGTGTACCTAGTGGCATCCTATACGTGGCTATTGGACTTTGCTATAGTCCCACTAGTGCCAAGACATTTGCAGCACGTCTGCCTGCGTTGCACACTCCAACTAATTATAACTAAGCCATTATACTAGTAAACACTCAGTGTACCTAGTGGCATCCTATACGTGGCTATTGGACTTTGCTATAGTCCCACTAGTGCCAAGACATTTGCAGCACGTCTGCCTGCGTTGCACACTCCAACTAATTATAACTAAGCCATTATACTAGCAAACACTCAGTGTACCTAGTGGCATCCTATACGTGGCTATTGGACTTTGCTATAGTCCCACTAGTGCCAAGACATTTGCAGAGCGCATCTGCCTGCGTTGCACACTCCAACTAATTATAACTAAGCCATTATACTAGCAATCACTCAGTGTACCTAGTGGCATCCTATACGTGGCTATTGGACTTTGCTATAGTCCCACTAGTGCCAAGACATTTGCAGAGCGCATCTGCCTGCGTTGCACACTCCAACTAATTATAACTAAGCCATTATACTAGCAAACACTCAGTGTACCTAGTGGCATCCTTTACGTGGCTATTGGACTTTGCTATAGTCCCACTAGTGCCAAGACATTTGCAGAGCGCATCTGCCTGCGTTGCACACTCCAACTAATTATAACTAAGCCATTATACTAGCAAACACTCAGTGTACCTAGTGTCATCCTATACGTGGCTATTGGACTTTGCTATAGTCCCACTAGTGCCAAGACATTTGCAGAGCGCATCTGCCTGCGTTGCACACTCCAACTAATTATAACTAAGCCATTATACTAGCAAACACTCAGTGTACCTAGTGGCATCCTATACGTGGCTATTGGACTTTGCTATAGTCCCACTAGTGCCAAGACATTTGCAGAGCGCATCTGCCTGCGTTGCACACTCCAACTAATTATAACTAAGCCATTATACTAGCAAACACTCAGTGTACCTAGTGGCATCCTATACGTGGCTATTGGACTTTGCTATAGTCCCACTAGTGCCAAGACATTTGCAGAGCGCATCTGCCTGCGTTGCACACTCCAACTAATTATAACTAAGCCATTATACTAGCAAACACTCAGTGTACCTAGTGGCATCCTATACGTGGCTATTGGACTTTGCTATAGTCCCACTAGTGCCAAGACATTTGCAGCACGTCTGCCTGCGTTGCACACTCCAACTAATTATAACTAAGCCATTATACTATCAAACACTCAGTGTACCTAGTGGCATCCTATACGTGGCTATTGGACTTTGCTATAGTCCCACTAGTGCCAAGACATTTGCAGCACGTCTGCCTGCGTTGCACACTCCAACTAATTATAACTAAGCCATTATACTAGCAAACACTCAGTGTACCTAGTGTCATCCTATACGTGGCTATTGGACTTTGCTATAGTCCCACTAGTGCCAAGACATTTGCAGAGCGCATCTGCCTGCGTTGCACACTCCAACTAATTATAACTAAGCCATTATACTAGCAAACACTCAGTGTACCTAGTGGCATCCTATACGTGGCTATTGGACTTTGCTATAGTCCCACTAGTGCCAAGACATTTGCAGCACGTCTGCCTGCGTTGCACACTCCAACTAATTATAACTAAGCCATTATAGTATCAAACACTCAGTGTACCTAGTGGCATCCTATACGTGGCTATTGGACTTTGCTAAAGTCCCACTAGTGCCAAGACATTTGCAGAGCGCATCTGCCTGCGTTGCACACTCCAACTAATTATAACTAAGCCATTATTCTAGCAAACACTCAGTGTACCTAGTGGCATCCTATACGTGGCTATTGGACTTTGCTATAGTCCCACTAGTGCCAAGACATTTGCAGAGCGCATCTGCCTGCGTTGCACACTCCAACTAATTATAACTAAGCCATTATACTATCAAACACTCAGTGTACCTAGTGGCATCCTATACGTGGCTATTGGACTTTGCTATAGTCCCACTAGTGCCAAGACATTTGCAGAGCGCATCTGCCTGCGTTGCACACTCCAACTAATTATAACTAAGCCATTATACTAGCAAACACTCAGTGTACCTAGTGGCATCCTATACGTGGCTATTGGACTTTGCTATAGTCCCACTAGTGCCAAGACATTTGCAGCACGTCTGCCTGCGTTGCACACTCCAACTAATTATAACTAAGCCATTATACTATCAAACACTCAGTGTACCTAGTGGCATCCTATACGTGGCTATTGGACTTTGCTATAGTCCCACTAGTGCCAAGACATTTGCAGCACGTCTGCCTGCGTTGCACACTCCAACTAATTATAACTAAGCCATTATACTAGCAAACACTCAGTGTACCTAGTGGCATCCTATACGTGGCTATTGGACTTTGCTATAGTCCCACTAGTGCCAAGACATTTGCAGAGCGCATCTGCCTGCGTTGCACACTCCAACTAATTATAACTAAGCCATTATACTAGCAAACACTCAGTGTACCTAGTGGCATCCTATACGTGGCTATTGGACTTTGCTATAGTCCCACTAGTGCCAAGACATTTGCAGAGCGCATCTGCCTGCGTTGCACACTCCAACTAATTATAACTAAGCCATTATACTAGCAAACACTCAGTGTACCTAGTGGCATCCTATACGTGGCTATTGGACTTTGCTAAAGTCCCACTAGTGCCAAGACATTTGCAGAGCGCATCTGCCTGCGTTGCACACTCCAACTAATTATAACTAAGCCATTATTCTAGCAAACACTCAGTGTACCTAGTGGCATCCTATACGTGGCTATTGGACTTTGCTATAGTCCCACTAGTGCCAAGACATTTGCAGAGCGCATCTGCCTGCGTTGCACACTCCAACTAATTATAACTAAGCCATTATACTAGCAAACACTCAGTGTACCTAGTGGCATCCTATACGTGGCTATTGGACTTTGCTATAGTCCCACTAGTGCCAAGACATTTGCAGAGCGCATCTGCCTGCGTTGCACACTCCAACTAATTATAACTAAGCCATTATACTAGCAAACACTCAGTGTACCTAGTGGCATCCTATACGTGGCTATTGGACTTTGCTAAAGTCCCACTAGTGCCAAGACATTTGCAGAGCGCATCTGCCTGCGTTGCACACTCCAACTAATTATAACTAAGCCATTATTCTAGCAAACACTCAGTGTACCTAGTGGCATCCTATACGTGGCTATTGGACTTTGCTATAGTCCCACTAGTGCCAAGACATTTGCAGAGCGCATCTGCCTGCGTTGCACACTCCAACTAATTATAACTAAGCCATTATACTAGCAAACACTCAGTGTACCTAGTGGCATCCTATACGTGGCTATTGGACTTTGCTATAGTCCCACTAGTGCCAAGACATTTGCAGAGCGCATCTGCCTGCGTTGCACACTCCAACTAATTATAACTAAGCCATTATACTAGCAAACACTCAGTGTACCTAGTGGCATCCTTTACGTGGCTATTGGACTTTGCTATAGTCCCACTAGTGCCAAGACATTTGCAGAGCGCATCTGCCTGCGTTGCACACTCCAACTAATTATAACTAAGCCATTATACTAGCAAACACTCAGTGTACCTAGTGTCATCCTATACGTGGCTATTGGACTTTGCTATAGTCCCACTAGTGCCAAGACATTTGCAGAGCGCATCTGCCTGCGTTGCACACTCCAACTAATTATAACTAAGCCATTATACTAGCAAACACTCAGTGTACCTAGTGGCATCCTATACGTGGCTATTGGACTTTGCTATAGTCCCACTAGTGCCAAGACATTTGCAGAGCGCATCTGCCTGCGTTGCACACTCCAACTAATTATAACTAAGCCATTATACTAGCAAACACTCAGTGTACCTAGTGGCATCCTATACGTGGCTATTGGACTTTGCTATAGTCCCACTAGTGCCAAGACATTTGCAGAGCGCATCTGCCTGCGTTGCACACTCCAACTAATTATAACTAAGCCATTATACTAGCAAACACTCAGTGTACCTAGTGGCATCCTATACGTGGCTATTGGACTTTGCTATAGTCCCACTAGTGCCAAGACATTTGCAGCACGTCTGCCTGCGTTGCACACTCCAACTAATTATAACTAAGCCATTATACTATCAAACACTCAGTGTACCTAGTGGCATCCTATACGTGGCTATTGGACTTTGCTATAGTCCCACTAGTGCCAAGACATTTGCAGCACGTCTGCCTGCGTTGCACACTCCAACTAATTATAACTAAGCCATTATACTAGCAAACACTCAGTGTACCTAGTGTCATCCTATACGTGGCTATTGGACTTTGCTATAGTCCCACTAGTGCCAAGACATTTGCAGAGCGCATCTGCCTGCGTTGCACACTCCAACTAATTATAACTAAGCCATTATACTAGCAAACACTCAGTGTACCTAGTGGCATCCTATACGTGGCTATTGGACTTTGCTATAGTCCCACTAGTGCCAAGACATTTGCAGAGCGCATCTGCCTGCGTTGCACACTCCAACTAATTATAACTAAGCCATTATACTAGCAAACACTCAGTGTACCTAGTGGCATCCTATACGTGGCTATTGGACTTTGCTATAGTCCCACTAGTGCCAAGACATTTGCAGCACGTCTGCCTGCGTTGCACACTCCAACTAATTATAACTAAGCCATTATACTATCAAACACTCAGTGTACCTAGTGGCATCCTATACGTGGCTATTGGACTTTGCTATAGTCCCACTAGTGCCAAGACAATTGCAGAGCGCATCTGCCTGCGTTGCACACTCCAACTAATTATAACTAAGCCATTATACTAGCAAACACTCAGTGTACCTAGTGGCATCCTATACGTGGCTATTGGACTTTGCTATAGTCCCACTAGTGCCAAGACATTTGCAGCACGTCTGCCTGCGTTGCACACTCCAACTAATTATAACTAAGCCATTATACTATCAAACACTCAGTGTACCTAGTGGCATCCTATACGTGGCTATTGGACTTTGCTATAGTCCCACTAGTGCCAAGACATTTGCAGCACGTCTGCCTGCGTTGCACACTCCAACTAATTATAACTAAGCCATTATACTAGCAAACACTCAGTGTACCTAGTGGCATCCTATACGTGGCTATTGGACTTTGCTATAGTCCCACTAGTGCCAAGACATTTGCAGAGCGCATCTGCCTGCGTTGCACACTCCAACTAATTATAACTAAGCCATTATACTAGCAAACACTCAGTGTACCTAGTGGCATCCTATACGTGGCTATTGGACTTTGCTATAGTCCCACTAGTGCCAAGACATTTGCAGAGCGCATCTGCCTGCGTTGCACACTCCAACTAATTATAACTAAGCCATTATACTAGCAAACACTCAGTGTACCTAGTGGCATCCTATACGTGGCTATTGGACTTTGCTAAAGTCCCACTAGTGCCAAGACATTTGCAGAGCGCATCTGCCTGCGTTGCACACTCCAACTAATTATAACTAAGCCATTATTCTAGCAAACACTCAGTGTACCTAGTGGCATCCTATACGTGGCTATTGGACTTTGCTATAGTCCCACTAGTGCCAAGACATTTGCAGAGCGCATCTGCCTGCGTTGCACACTCCAACTAATTATAACTAAGCCATTATACTAGCAAACACTCAGTGTACCTAGTGGCATCCTATACGTGGCTATTGGACTTTGCTATAGTCCCACTAGTGCCAAGACATTTGCAGAGCGCATCTGCCTGCGTTGCACACTCCAACTAATTATAACTAAGCCATTATACTAGCAAACACTCAGTGTACCTAGTGGCATCCTTTACGTGGCTATTGGACTTTGCTATAGTCCCACTAGTGCCAAGACATTTGCAGAGCGCATCTGCCTGCGTTGCACACTCCAACTAATTATAACTAAGCCATTATACTAGCAAACACTCAGTGTACCTAGTGTCATCCTATACGTGGCTATTGGACTTTGCTATAGTCCCACTAGTGCCAAGACATTTGCAGAGCGCATCTGCCTGCGTTGCACACTCCAACTAATTATAACTAAGCCATTATACTAGCAAACACTCAGTGTACCTAGTGGCATCCTATACGTGGCTATTGGACTTTGCTATAGTCCCACTAGTGCCAAGACATTTGCAGAGCGCATCTGCCTGCGTTGCACACTCCAACTAATTATAACTAAGCCATTATACTAGCAAACACTCAGTGTACCTAGTGGCATCCTATACGTGGCTATTGGACTTTGCTATAGTCCCACTAGTGCCAAGACATTTGCAGAGCGCATCTGCCTGCGTTGCACACTCCAACTAATTATAACTAAGCCATTATACTAGCAAACACTCAGTGTACCTAGTGGCATCCTATACGTGGCTATTGGACTTTGCTATAGTCCCACTAGTGCCAAGACATTTGCAGCACGTCTGCCTGCGTTGCACACTCCAACTAATTATAACTAAGCCATTATACTATCAAACACTCAGTGTACCTAGTGGCATCCTATACGTGGCTATTGGACTTTGCTATAGTCCCACTAGTGCCAAGACATTTGCAGCACGTCTGCCTGCGTTGCACACTCCAACTAATTATAACTAAGCCATTATACTAGCAAACACTCAGTGTACCTAGTGTCATCCTATACGTGGCTATTGGACTTTGCTATAGTCCCACTAGTGCCAAGACATTTGCAGAGCGCATCTGCCTGCGTTGCACACTCCAACTAATTATAACTAAGCCATTATACTAGCAAACACTCAGTGTACCTAGTGGCATCCTATACGTGGCTATTGGACTTTGCTATAGTCCCACTAGTGCCAAGACATTTGCAGAGCGCATCTGCCTGCGTTGCACACTCCAACTAATTATAACTAAGCCATTATACTAGCAAACACTCAGTGTACCTAGTGGCATCCTATACGTGGCTATTGGACTTTGCTATAGTCCCACTAGTGCCAAGACATTTGCAGCACGTCTGCCTGCGTTGCACACTCCAACTAATTATAACTAAGCCATTATACTATCAAACACTCAGTGTACCTAGTGGCATCCTATACGTGGCTATTGGACTTTGCTATAGTCCCACTAGTGCCAAGACATTTGCAGCACGTCTGCCTGCGTTGCACACTCCAACTAATTATAACTAAGCCATTATACTAGCAAACACTCAGTGTACCTAGTGTCATCCTATACGTGGCTATTGGACTTTGCTATAGTCCCACTAGTGCCAAGACATTTGCAGAGCGCATCTGCCTGCGTTGCACACTCCAACTAATTATAACTAAGCCATTATACTAGCAAACACTCAGTGTACCTAGTGGCATCCTATACGTGGCTATTGGACTTTGCTATAGTCCCACTAGTGCCAAGACATTTGCAGCACGTCTGCCTGCGTTGCACACTCCAACTAATTATAACTAAGCCATTATACTATCAAACACTCAGTGTACCTAGTGGCATCCTATACGTGGCTATTGGACTTTGCTATAGTCCCACTAGTGCCAAGACATTTGCAGCACGTCTGCCTGCGTTGCACACTCCAACTAATTATAACTAAGCCATTATACTAGCAAACACTCAGTGTACCTAGTGGCATCCTATACGTGGCTATTGGACTTTGCTATAGTCCCACTAGTGCCAAGACATTTGCAGAGCGCATCTGCCTGCGTTGCACACTCCAACTAATTATAACTAAGCCATTATACTAGCAAACACTCAGTGTACCTAGTGGCATCCTATACGTGGCTATTGGACTTTGCTATAGTCCCACTAGTGCCAAGACATTTGCAGAGCGCATCTGCCTGCGTTGCACACTCCAACTAATTATAACTAAGCCATTATACTAGCAAACACTCAGTGTACCTAGTGGCATCCTATACGTGGCTATTGGACTTTGCTATAGTCCCACTAGTGCCAAGACATTTGCAGCACGTCTGCCTGCGTTGCACACTCCAACTAATTATAACTAAGCCATTATACTATCAAACACTCAGTGTACCTAGTGGCATCCTATACGTGGCTATTGGACTTTGCTATAGTCCCACTAGTGCCAAGACATTTGCAGCACGTCTGCCTGCGTTGCACACTCCAACTAATTATAACTAAGCCATTATACTAGCAAACACTCAGTGTACCTAGTGTCATCCTATACGTGGCTATTGGACTTTGCTATAGTCCCACTAGTGCCAAGACATTTGCAGAGCGCATCTGCCTGCGTTGCACACTCCAACTAATTATAACTAAGCCATTATACTAGCAAACACTCAGTGTACCTAGTGGCATCCTATACGTGGCTATTGGACTTTGCTATAGTCCCACTAGTGCCAAGACAATTGCAGAGCGCATCTGCCTGCGTTGCACACTCCAACTAATTATAACTAAGCCATTATACTAGCAAACACTCAGTGTACCTAGTGGCATCCTATACGTGGCTATTGGACTTTGCTATAGTCCCACTAGTGCCAAGACATTTGCAGCACGTCTGCCTGCGTTGCACACTCCAACTAATTATAACTAAGCCATTATACTATCAAACACTCAGTGTACCTAGTGGCATCCTATACGTGGCTATTGGACTTTGCTATAGTCCCACTAGTGCCAAGACATTTGCAGCACGTCTGCCTGCGTTGCACACTCCAACTAATTATAACTAAGCCATTATACTAGCAAACACTCAGTGTACCTAGTGTCATCCTATACGTGGCTATTGGACTTTGCTATAGTCCCACTAGTGCCAAGACATTTGCAGAGCGCATCTGCCTGCGTTGCACACTCCAACTAATTATAACTAAGCCATTATACTAGCAAACACTCAGTGTACCTAGTGGCATCCTATACGTGGCTATTGGACTTTGCTATAGTCCCACTAGTGCCAAGACATTTGCAGCACGTCTGCCTGCGTTGCACACTCCAACTAATTATAACTAAGCCATTATACTATCAAACACTCAGTGTACCTAGTGGCATCCTATACGTGGCTATTGGACTTTGCTATAGTCCCACTAGTGCCAAGACATTTGCAGCACGTCTGCCTGCGTTGCACACTCCAACTAATTATAACTAAGCCATTATACTAGCAAACACTCAGTGTACCTAGTGGCATCCTATACGTGGCTATTGGACTTTGCTATAGTCCCACTAGTGCCAAGACATTTGCAGAGCGCATCTGCCTGCGTTGCACACTCCAACTAATTATAACTAAGCCATTATACTAGCAAACACTCAGTGTACCTAGTGGCATCCTATACGTGGCTATTGGACTTTGCTATAGTCCCACTAGTGCCAAGACATTTGCAGAGCGCATCTGCCTGCGTTGCACACTCCAACTAATTATAACTAAGCCATTATACTAGCAAACACTCAGTGTACCTAGTGGCATCCTATACGTGGCTATTGGACTTTGCTATAGTCCCACTAGTGCCAAGACATTTGCAGCACGTCTGCCTGCGTTGCACACTCCAACTAATTATAACTAAGCCATTATACTATCAAACACTCAGTGTACCTAGTGGCATCCTATACGTGGCTATTGGACTTTGCTATAGTCCCACTAGTGCCAAGACATTTGCAGCACGTCTGCCTGCGTTGCACACTCCAACTAATTATAACTAAGCCATTATACTAGCAAACACTCAGTGTACCTAGTGTCATCCTATACGTGGCTATTGGACTTTGCTATAGTCCCACTAGTGCCAAGACATTTGCAGAGCGCATCTGCCTGCGTTGCACACTCCAACTAATTATAACTAAGCCATTATACTAGCAAACACTCAGTGTACCTAGTGGCATCCTATACGTGGCTATTGGACTTTGCTATAGTCCCACTAGTGCCAAGACAATTGCAGAGCGCATCTGCCTGCGTTGCACACTCCAACTAATTATAACTAAGCCATTATACTAGCAAACACTCAGTGTACCTAGTGGCATCCTATACGTGGCTATTGGACTTTGCTATAGTCCCACTAGTGCCAAGACATTTGCAGCACGTCTGCCTGCGTTGCACACTCCAACTAATTATAACTAAGCCATTATACTAGCAAACACTCAGTGTACCTAGTGGCATCCTATACGTGGCTATTGGACTTTGCTATAGTCCCACTAGTGCCAAGACAATTGCAGAGCGCATCTGCCTGCGTTGCACACTCCAACTAATTATAACTAAGCCATTATACTAGCAAACACTCAGTGTACCTAGTGGCATCCTATACGTGGCTATTGGACTTTGCTATAGTCCCACTAGTGCCAAGACATTTGCAGCACGTCTGCCTGCGTTGCACACTCCAACTAATTATAACTAAGCCATTATACTATCAAACACTCAGTGTACCCCTAGTGGCATCCTATACGTGGCTATTGGACTTTGCTATAGTCCCACTAGTGCCAAGACATTTGCAGCACGTCTGCCTGCGTTGCACACTCCAACTAATTATAACTAAGCCATTATACTATCAAACACTCAGTGTACCTAGTGGCATCCTATACGTGGCTATTGGACTTTGCTATAGTCCCACTAGTGCCAAGACATTTGCAGCACGTCTGCCTGCGTTGCACACTCCAACTAATTATAACTAAGCCATTATACTAGCAAACACTCAGTGTACCTAGTGTCATCCTATACGTGGCTATTGGACTTTGCTATAGTCCCACTAGTGCCAAGACATTTGCAGAGCGCATCTGCCTGCGTTGCACACTCCAACTAATTATAACTAAGCCATTATACTAGCAAACACTCAGTGTACCTAGTGGCATCCTATACGTGGCTATTGGACTTTGCTATAGTCCCACTAGTGCCAAGACAATTGCAGAGCGCATCTGCCTGCGTTGCACACTCCAACTAATTATAACTAAGCCATTATACTAGCAAACACTCAGTGTACCTAGTGGCATCCTATACGTGGCTATTGGACTTTGCTATAGTCCCACTAGTGCCAAGACATTTGCAGCACGTCTGCCTGCGTTGCACACTCCAACTAATTATAACTAAGCCATTATACTATCAAACACTCAGTGTACCTAGTGGCATCCTATACGTGGCTATTGGACTTTGCTATAGTCCCACTAGTGCCAAGACATTTGCAGCACGTCTGCCTGCGTTGCACACTCCAACTAATTATAACTAAGCCATTATACTAGCAAACACTCAGTGTACCTAGTGGCATCCTATACGTGGCTATTGGACTTTGCTATAGTCCCACTAGTGCCAAGACAATTGCAGAGCGCATCTGCCTGCGTTGCACACTCCAACTAATTATAACTAAGCCATTATACTAGCAAACACTCAGTGTACCTAGTGGCATCCTATACGTGGCTATTGGACTTTGCTATAGTCCCACTAGTGCCAAGACATTTGCAGCACGTCTGCCTGCGTTGCACACTCCAACTAATTATAACTAAGCCATTATACTATCAAACACTCAGTGTACCTAGTGGCATCCTATACGTGGCTATTGGACTTTGCTATAGTCCCACTAGTGCCAAGACATTTGCAGCACGTCTGCCTGCGTTGCACACTCCAACTAATTATAACTAAGCCATTATACTAGCAAACACTCAGTGTACCTAGTGGCATCCTATACGTGGCTATTGGACTTTGCTATAGTCCCACTAGTGCCAAGACATTTGCAGAGCGCATCTGCCTGCGTTGCACACTCCAACTAATTATAACTAAGCCATTATACTAGCAAACACTCAGTGTACCTAGTGGCATCCTATACGTGGCTATTGGACTTTGCTATAGTCCCACTAGTGCCAAGACATTTGCAGAGCGCATCTGCCTGCGTTGCACACTCCAACTAATTATAACTAAGCCATTATACTAGCAAACACTCAGTGTACCTAGTGGCATCCTATACGTGGCTATTGGACTTTGCTAAAGTCCCACTAGTGCCAAGACATTTGCAGAGCGCATCTGCCTGCGTTGCACACTCCAACTAATTATAACTAAGCCATTATTCTAGCAAACACTCAGTGTACCTAGTGGCATCCTATACGTGGCTATTGGACTTTGCTATAGTCCCACTAGTGCCAAGACATTTGCAGAGCGCATCTGCCTGCGTTGCACACTCCAACTAATTATAACTAAGCCATTATACTATCAAACACTCAGTGTACCTAGTGGCATCCTATACGTGGCTATTGGACTTTGCTATAGTCCCACTAGTGCCAAGACATTTGCAGAGCGCATCTGCCTGCGTTGCACACTCCAACTAATTATAACTAAGCCATTATACTAGCAAACACTCAGTGTACCTAGTGTCATCCTATACGTGGCTATTGGACTTTGCTATAGTCCCACTAGTGCCAAGACATTTGCAGAGCGCATCTGCCTGCATTGCACACTCCAACTAATTATAACTAAGCCATTATACTAGCAAACACTCAGTGTACCTAGTGGCATCCTATACGTGGCTATTGGACTTTGCTATAGTCCCACTAGTGCCAAGACATTTGCAGAGCGCATCTGCCTGCGTTGCACACTCCAACTAATTATAACTAAGCCATTATACTAGCAAACACTCAGTGTACCTAGTGGCATCCTATACGTGGCTATTGGACTTTGCTATAGTCCCACTAGTGCCAAGACATTTGCAGAGCGCATCTGCCTGCGTTGCACACTCCAACTAATTATAACTAAGCCATTATACTAGCAAACACTCAGTGTACCTAGTGGCATCCTATACGTGGCTATTGGACTTTGCTATAGTCCCACTAGTGCCAAGACATTTGCAGCACGTCTGCCTGCGTTGCACACTCCAACTAATTATAACTAAGCCATTATACTAGCAAACACTCAGTGTACCTAGTGGCATCCTATACGTGGCTATTGGACTTTGCTATAGTCCCACTAGTGCCAAGACATTTGCAGAGCGCATCTGCCTGCGTTGCACACTCCAACTAATTATAACTAAGCCATTATACTAGCAAACACTCAGTGTACCTAGTGGCATCCTATACGTGGCTATTGGACTTTGCTATAGTCCCACTAGTGCCAAGACATTTGCAGCACGTCTGCCTGCGTTGCACACTCCAACTAATTATAACTAAGCCATTATACTAGCAAACACTCAGTGTACCTAGTGGCATCCTATACGTGGCTATTGGACTTTGCTATAGTCCCACTAGTGCCAAGACATTTGCAGAGCGCATCTGCCTGCGTTGCACACTCCAACTAATTATAACTAAGCCATTATACTAGCAAACACTCAGTGTACCTAGTGGCATCCTATACGTGGCTATTGGACTTTGCTATAGTCCCACTAGTGCCAAGACATTTGCAGAGCGCATCTGCCTGCGTTGCACACTCCAACTAATTATAACTAAGCCATTATACTAGCAAACACTCAGTGTACCTAGTGGCATCCTATACTTGGCTATTGGACTTTGCTATAGTCCCACTAGTGCCAAGACATTTGCAGAGCGCATCTGCCTGCGTTGCACACTCCAACTAATTATAACTAAGCCATTATACTAGCAAACACTCAGTGTACCTAGTGCCATCCTATACGTGGCTATTGGACTTTGCTATAGTCCCACTAGTGCCAAGACATTTGCAGAGCGCATCTGCCTGCGTTGCACACTCCAACTAATTATAACTAAGCCATTATACTAGCAAACACTCAGTGTACCTAGTGGCATCCTATACGTGGCTATTGGACTTTGCTATAGTCCCACTAGTGCCAAGACATTTGCAGAGCGCATCTGCCTGCGTTGCACACTCCAACTAATTATAACTAAGCCATTATACTAGCAAACACTCAGTGTACCTAGTGGCATCCTATACGTGGCTATTGGACTTTGCTATAGTCCCACTAGTGCCAAGACATTTGCAGAGCGCATCTGCCTGCGTTGCACACTCCAACTAATTATAACTAAGCCATTATACTAGCAAACACTCAGTGTACCTAGTGCCATCCTATACGTGGCTATTGGACTTTGCTATAGTCCCACTAGTGCCAAGACATTTGCAGAGCGCATCTGCCTGCGTTGCACACTCCAACTAATTATAACTAAGCCATTATACTAGCAAACACTCAGTGTACCTAGTGGCATCCTATACGTGGCTATTGGACTTTGCTATAGTCCCACTAGTGCCAAGACATTTGCAGAGCGCATCTGCCTGCGTTGCACACTCCAACTAATTATAACTAAGCCATTATACTAGCAAACACTCAGTGTACCTAGTGGCATCCTATACGTGGCTATTGGACTTTGCTATAGTCCCACTAGTGCCAAGACATTTGCAGAGCGCATCTGCCTGCGTTGCACACTCCAACTAATTATAACTAAGCCATTATACTAGCAAACACTCAGTGTACCTAGTGGCATCCTATACGTGGCTATTGGACTTTGCTAAAGTCCCACTAGTGCCAAGACATTTGCAGAGCGCATCTGCCTGCGTTGCACACTCCAACTAATTATAACTAAGCCATTATTCTAGCAAACACTCAGTGTACCTAGTGGCATCCTATACGTGGCTATTGGACTTTGCTATAGTCCCACTAGTGCCAAGACATTTGCAGAGCGCATCTGCCTGCGTTGCACACTCCAACTAATTATAACTAAGCCATTATACTATCAAACACTCAGTGTACCTAGTGGCATCCTATACGTGGCTATTGGACTTTGCTATAGTCCCACTAGTGCCAAGACATTTGCAGAGCGCATCTGCCTGCGTTGCACACTCCAACTAATTATAACTAAGCCATTATACTAGCAAACACTCAGTGTACCTAGTGTCATCCTATACGTGGCTATTGGACTTTGCTATAGTCCCACTAGTGCCAAGACATTTGCAGAGCGCATCTGCCTGCATTGCACACTCCAACTAATTATAACTAAGCCATTATACTAGCAAACACTCAGTGTACCTAGTGGCATCCTATACGTGGCTATTGGACTTTGCTATAGTCCCACTAGTGCCAAGACATTTGCAGAGCGCATCTGCCTGCGTTGCACACTCCAACTAATTATAACTAAGCCATTATACTAGCAAACACTCAGTGTACCTAGTGGCATCCTATACGTGGCTATTGGACTTTGCTATAGTCCCACTAGTGCCAAGACATTTGCAGAGCGCATCTGCCTGCGTTGCACACTCCAACTAATTATAACTAAGCCATTATACTAGCAAACACTCAGTGTACCTAGTGGCATCCTATACGTGGCTATTGGACTTTGCTATAGTCCCACTAGTGCCAAGACATTTGCAGCACGTCTGCCTGCGTTGCACACTCCAACTAATTATAACTAAGCCATTATACTAGCAAACACTCAGTGTACCTAGTGGCATCCTATACGTGGCTATTGGACTTTGCTATAGTCCCACTAGTGCCAAGACATTTGCAGAGCGCATCTGCCTGCGTTGCACACTCCAACTAATTATAACTAAGCCATTATACTAGCAAACACTCAGTGTACCTAGTGGCATCCTATACGTGGCTATTGGACTTTGCTATAGTCCCACTAGTGCCAAGACATTTGCAGCACGTCTGCCTGCGTTGCACACTCCAACTAATTATAACTAAGCCATTATACTAGCAAACACTCAGTGTACCTAGTGGCATCCTATACGTGGCTATTGGACTTTGCTATAGTCCCACTAGTGCCAAGACATTTGCAGAGCGCATCTGCCTGCGTTGCACACTCCAACTAATTATAACTAAGCCATTATACTAGCAAACACTCAGTGTACCTAGTGGCATCCTATACGTGGCTATTGGACTTTGCTATAGTCCCACTAGTGCCAAGACATTTGCAGAGCGCATCTGCCTGCGTTGCACACTCCAACTAATTATAACTAAGCCATTATACTAGCAAACACTCAGTGTACCTAGTGGCATCCTATACTTGGCTATTGGACTTTGCTATAGTCCCACTAGTGCCAAGACATTTGCAGAGCGCATCTGCCTGCGTTGCACACTCCAACTAATTATAACTAAGCCATTATACTAGCAAACACTCAGTGTACCTAGTGCCATCCTATACGTGGCTATTGGACTTTGCTATAGTCCCACTAGTGCCAAGACATTTGCAGAGCGCATCTGCCTGCGTTGCACACTCCAACTAATTATAACTAAGCCATTATACTAGCAAACACTCAGTGTACCTAGTGGCATCCTATACGTGGCTATTGGACTTTGCTATAGTCCCACTAGTGCCAAGACATTTGCAGAGCGCATCTGCCTGCGTTGCACACTCCAACTAATTATAACTAAGCCATTATACTAGCAAACACTCAGTGTACCTAGTGGCATCCTATACGTGGCTATTGGACTTTGCTATAGTCCCACTAGTGCCAAGACATTTGCAGAGCGCATCTGCCTGCGTTGCACACTCCAACTAATTATAACTAAGCCATTATACTAGCAAACACTCAGTGTACCTAGTGCCATCCTATACGTGGCTATTGGACTTTGCTATAGTCCCACTAGTGCCAAGACATTTGCAGAGCGCATCTGCCTGCGTTGCACACTCCAACTAATTATAACTAAGCCATTATACTAGCAAACACTCAGTGTACCTAGTGGCATCCTATACGTGGCTATTGGACTTTGCTATAGTCCCACTAGTGCCAAGACATTTGCAGAGCGCATCTGCCTGCGTTGCACACTCCAACTAATTATAACTAAGTTGCATTGTCAGGGATATTTATTCTTTATTATTCTGCTGTTAATAAAGCTAGACCACCACTGCAATCTTCACCACCTCTCAATTTTTACTACCACATTTTCAGTCCACAATCTTGTCGCAATCAACATGAGTGGCAAAATGACAGATGCTGGTGGAAAGGGGAAGAGGCGTGGTGGAAAAGGCAAAAAAGGTTTTGTCCGTGGGGAAGGTGGCAAAGCTCCATTATCATCTGCTGAAGATAGACCATCTACCAGCAAAAGTAAGATGTCTACTACTTACCGTGGCCAATCCGATGTGCTCCCTTTTTTACGGACACGAACAACAGGAAGAAAGGTAGATGATGGGCAAGAAAGGAAAATGCTTGAATGGATCTCAAGTGGTCCAACAAGTGCCCTCTCAGCCACTTCAAGTACCGCATCCAAAAAACACCAGTCCTCTGAGTTGTCATCCCAATCACACTTGATTTCTCCTAGCTCTGAAGTCTCCATCAGCCCTGCACAGTATGGTGGAACTGAGATGGCTGAGTCTGCAGAGCTGTTCAGTCACACTATAGCCTTGGAATCAGAGGTCTGCTCCCAAGCTACAGTGAGTACAGAACAGGAAATGGTCTGCAGTGATGCCCAGAACCTTTGTGACTCTGATTCAGGCCGTGAGGACCAAGTTTCTGAGCATAATGTTGACCCTTTGTCACAAACTGTAACACCTGTGGTTATAGACAATGAGGAACATACTGATGAAGATGAGACGCAGATACCCGATTGGGATGACAACTTAAATATTCGGTCAGGGCAAGAAGAGGCTCGGTCTGAGGTGGAGGGGATTGCAAACACAACAATTGATGATGACGTTCTAGATCCCACCTACTGTCAATCCACAGTCAGGCACTCGAGGAGGTCAACAGAGGCGGTGGAGGAGGATGCAACCGACGACGAAGTTACCTTGCGCCTTCCTGGACAGAGTCGGAGCACTGGTAGCACGTCTACAACTGCATCCTCAGCCACCACTCTGCCTATGAGCATTATTCGGGGTGGATCAACAGGTCGCATGGCCTCTAAGCCTTGCCTAGCCTGGTCCTTTTTTGACATCGAAAAAGATCGCCCAAATCATGTGATATGTAACATTTGTCATGATTCTCTTAGTAGAGGTCAAAACCTCAGCAGTTTGACAACTTCTTCCATGAATCGTCACATGAATAAATATCATAAGTCCCAGTGGGAAGCTCACCGTGCTGCAATGCGGCCTAGCGGAGCGAACCATCGACCGCCCGCCCCTTCCAGTGCATCCGCGCGCTCTTCATCTTCTAGGACTGTGGGGACAGCTGTCACACCTGTTTTTCCACGCAAAACTTCCACCACTGTAACCGCAACAGGCAGTTTGCTTGTAAGGTCGTCAGTTGGTTTGGAAGGGGAAACAAGTGAGTGTGTACAGCTCTCTCAGACATCGATAGCACCAACGTTGGATCAAGGCAACATCATGTCTCCGCCTGCACTTTCCTCACAAACCTGCATTTTTCCAGGGACACCCTACTCAACACCGTCTACACACAGCAGCCAGATCTCTGTCCCTCAGATGTGGTCAAATAAAAGGCCACTTCCTCCGACCCATGACAAAGCTAAGAGGTTGACTCTATCCCTCTGTAAGCTGTTGGCTACCGAAATGCTGCCTTTCCGCCTAGTGGACACACAGGATTTTAGAGACCTTATGTCTGTCGCTGTGCCCCAGTACCAGATGCCTAGTCGCCACTACTTCTCTAAGAAAGGTGTGCCCGCGCTACACCAGCATGTCGCACACAACATCACCGCTTCCTTGAGAAACTCTGTGTGTGAACGGGTGCATTTCACCACCGATACTTGGACCAGTAAGCATGGACAAGGACGTTACATGTCGCTGACTGGGCACTGGGTAACTATGGTGATAGATGGTGAAGGGTCTGCTGCACAAGTCTTGCCGTCCCCACGACTTGTGTGTCAACCCTATGTCTGTCCAAGTTCCGCCACAGCTTCTGCATCCTCCACCTCATCTGGGTCCGCCACCTCCGCCCCAAGCCTGCCTGGTCAGGCCACCAGCGTTCTCACTGCGCAGAAGGAATCACGCACCCCTCATTACTATGCTGGCAGCAGAGCGCAACGGCATCAGGCGGTCTTTAGCTTGACATGTCTTGGGAATAAGAGTCACACAGCTGAGGAGTTGTGGTCAGCTCTGCGGTCCGAGTTTAATAAATGGTTGTCTCCACTCAACCTGCAGCCTGGTAAGGCCGTGTGCGACAATGCTGCAAACCTGGGTGCGGCACTTCGCCTGGGCAAGGTGACACACGTACCTTGTATGGCTCACGTGTTGAACCTTGTCGTCCAGCAATTTTTAACACACTATCCCAGCCTAGATGGCCTTCTGAACAGGGCACGAAAACTGTCAGCTCACTTCCGCCGTTCAAGCACCGCAGCAGAGCGACTTACATCGCTCCAGAAGTCTTTCGGCCTGCCGGTTCATTGCCTGAAATGCGATGTGGCGACACGCTGGAATTCAACTCTCCACATGTTAAAGCGACTGTGGCAGCACCGCAGAGCCCTGGTGCAATACGTCATGACGTATAGCCTGGGCCAACGAGATGCAGAGGTGGGGCAAATCACCCTGATGGAGTGGTCTCAGATCAAGGACCTATGCACCCTTCTGCACAGTTTCGACATGGCGACGAATATGTTTAGCTCTGACAATGCCATTATCAGCATGATGATTCCAGTCATTTACATGCTGGAGCACACGCTAAACACTATTCGGAGTCAGGGGGTGGGACAACATGAAGGGGAGGAACTACAGGAGGATTCATATGCGCAAGGGACAACAACATCACCAAGGTCCAGACGTTCATCATCACCAACGCAGCAGGCATGGGACCATGGGGGACAGGGATCGACAAGGGCGCATAGTAGCAGGCGAAATGTTGAGCAAGGTGCAGGAGAACATGAAGAAATGGAGGACGAACTGTCCATGGACATGGAAGACTCAGCGGATGAGGGAGACCTTGGTCAAATTTCAGTTGAAAGAGGTTGGGGGGAGATGTCAGAGGAAGAAAGAACGGGTAGCACCTCTATGCCACAAACACAGCGTGGACTTGGTCCGCATGGCTGCGCAAGACACATGAGTGCCTTTTTGTTGCACTACCTCCAACATGACAGTCGTATTGTCAAAATTAGAAGTGATGATGACTACTGGATTGCCACACTATTAGATCCCCGGTACAAGTCCAAATTTTGTGACATAATTCCAGCCATAGAAAGGGACGCACGTATGCAGGAGTATCAGCAGAAGCTGTTACTCGATCTTAGCTCGGCTTTTCCACCAAACAACCGTGCAGGTGCAGGGAGGGAATCTCCCAGTTGTAACTTGACAAACATGGGACGGTCTCGTCATCTTCAACAGTCTACCCGTACCAGTAGGACCGTATCTGGTGCCGGTAACAGCAATTTTATGGAATCTTTTCATAATTTTTTTAGACCCTGTTTTGCAAGGCCACCAGAGACAACAAGTCTGACACATAGTCAACGGCTGGAGAGGATGATACAGGAGTATCTCCAAATGAACATCGATGCCATGACTGTGCAACTGGAGCCTTGCTCCTTTTGGGCTTCAAACCTAGAAAAATGGCCAGAGCTCGCAACTTACGCCTTGGAGATTTTGTCGTGTCCAGCTGCCAGCGTTGTCTCTGAACGTGTATTCAGTGCTGCTGGGTGTGTGCTGACAGATAAGCGCACGCGTCTGTCCAGTGACAATGTGGACAGACTGACGTTCATCAAAATGAACAAGTCATGGATCCAGAAGGAATTTACTACCCCTGTGTCATCCTGGGGAGAGTAAATGCTTGTTGATTTGGAATGTGCTTGATGCAAATCAAAACATCCTGTTTGCAACTAGGGCACAAGTGCTGCCACTGATAAGGTGTCTGTGTGGGGCCCAATTTTTGGAAAAAAGGGAGACTCCGCTTGGAGTAACCCTTGCTTACATTGTTTTTAAAAGAAGCCAAGATGAACAAGTCATGGGTCAGCAAAGACTTTATCTACCTACCCCGGTGTCATCCTGGGGACGGATAAGAATGGCGTATTTTGGAATGTGCTTGATGCAAATCAAAACATCCTGTTTGCAACTAGGGCCCAAGTGCTGCCACTGAATGGGTGGGTGTGTGGGGCCCAATTTTTGGAAAAAAAGGGAGACTCCGCTTGGAGTAACCCTTGCTTGCTGTGTTTTTAAAAGAAGCCAAGATGAACAGAGCTGGGATCAGGAAAGACTTTGCTACCTACCCCGGTGTCATCCTGGGGACGGATAAGAATGGCGTATTTTTGAATGTGCTTGATGCAAATCAAAACATCCTGTTTGCAACTAGGGCCCAAGTGCTGCCACTGATGGGGTGGGTGTCTGTGTGGCCCAATTTTTGGAAAAAAGGGAGACTCCACTTGGAGTAACCCTTGCTTGCTGTGTTTTTAAAAGAAGCCAAGATGAACAGAGCTGGGATCAGGAAAGACTTTGCTACCTACCCCGGTGTCATCCTGGGGACGGATAAGAATGGCGTATTTTGGAATGTGCTTGATGCAAATGTAGCTGTGAAGTGTACAACTAGGGCACAAGTGCTGCCACTGAATGGGTGGGTGTGTGGGGCCCAATTTTTGGAAAAAAAGGGAGACTCCGCTTGGAGTAACCCTTGCTTGCTGTGTTTTTAAAAGAAGCCAAGATGAACAGAGCTGGGATCAGGAAAGACTTTGCTACCTACCCCGGTGTCATGCTGGGGACGGTTAATTATGGCGTATTTTGGAATGTGCTTGATGCAAATCTAGCTGTGAAGTGTACAACTAGGGCACAAGTGCTGCCACTGAATGGGTGGGTGTGTGGGGCCCAATTTTTGGAAAAAAAGGGAGACTCCGCTTGGAGTAACCCTTGCTTGCTGTGTTTTTAAAAGAAGCCAAGATGAACAGAGCTGGGATCAGGAAAGACTTTGCTACCTACCCCGGTGTCATGCTGGGGACGGTTAATTATGGCGTATTTTGGAATGTGCTTGATGCAAATCTAGCTGTGAAGTGTACAACTAGGGCCCAAGTGCTGCCACTGAATGGGTGGGTGTGTGGGGCCCAATTTTTGGAAAAAAAGGGAGACTCCGCTTGGAGTAACCCTTGCTTGCTGTGTTTTTAAAAGAAGCCAAGATGAACAGAGCTGGGATCAGGAAAGACTTTGCTACCTACCCCGGTGTCATGCTGGGGACGGTTAATTATGGCGTATTTTGGAATGTGCTTGATGCAAATCTAGCTGTGAAGTGTACAACTAGGGCCCAAGTGCTGCCACTGAATGGGTGGGTGTGTGGGGCCCAATTTTTGGAAAAAAAGGGAGACTCCGCTTGGAGTAACCCTTGCTTGCTGTGTTTTTAAAAGAAGCCAAGATGAACAGAGCTGGGATCAGGAAAGACTTTGCTACCTACCCCGGTGTCATGCTGGGGACGGTTAATTATGGCGTATTTTGGAATGTGCTTGATGCAAATCTAGCTGTGAAGTGTACAACTAGGGCACAAGTGCTGCCACTGAATGGGTGGGTGTGTGTGGGGCCCAATTTTTGGAAAAAAAGGTAGACTCCGCTTGGAGTAACCCTTGCTTACATTGTTTTTAAAAGAAGCCAAGATGAACAAGTCATGGGTCAGCAAAGACTTTATCTACCTACCCCGGTGTCATCCTGGGGACGGATAAGAATGGCGTATTTTGGAATGTGCTTGATGCAAATCAAAACATCCTGTTTGCAACTAGGGCCCAAGTGCTGCCACTGAATGGGTGGGTGTGTGGGGCCCAATTTTTGGAAAAAAAGGGAGACTCCGCTTGGAGTAACCCTTGCTTGCTGTGTTTTTAAAAGAAGCCAAGATGAACAGAGCTGGGATCAGGAAAGACTTTGCTACCTACCCCGGTGTCATCCTGGGGACGGATAAGAATGGCGTATTTTTGAATGTGCTTGATGCAAATCAAAACATCCTGTTTGCAACTAGGGCCCAAGTGCTGCCACTGATGGGGTGGGTGTCTGTGTGGCCCAATTTTTGGAAAAAAGGGAGACTCCGCTTGGAGTAACCCTTGCTTGCTGTGTTTTTAAAAGAAGCCAAGATGAACAGAGCTGGGATCAGGAAAGACTTTGCTACCTACCCGGTGTCATCCTGGGGACGGATAAGAATGGCGTATTTTGGAATGTGCTTGATGCAAATGTAGCTGTGAAGTGTACAACTAGGGCACAAGTGCTGCCACTGAATGGGTGGGTGTGTGGGGCCCAATTTTTGGAAAAAAAGGGAGACTCCGCTTGGAGTAACCCTTGCTTGCTGTGTTTTTAAAAGAAGCCAAGATGAACAGAGCTGGGATCAGGAAAGACTTTGCTACCTACCCCGGTGTCATGCTGGGGACGGTTAATTATGGCGTATTTTGGAATGTGCTTGATGCAAATCTAGCTGTGAAGTGTACAACTAGGGCACAAGTGCTGCCACTGAATGGGTGGGTGTGTGGGGCCCAATTTTTGGAAAAAAAGGGAGACTCCGCTTGGAGTAACCCTTGCTTGCTGTGTTTTTAAAAGAAGCCAAGATGAACAGAGCTGGGATCAGGAAAGACTTTGCTACCTACCCCGGTGTCATGCTGGGGACGGTTAATTATGGCGTATTTTGGAATGTGCTTGATGCAAATCTAGCTGTGAAGTGTACAACTAGGGCACAAGTGCTGCCACTGAATGGGTGGGTGTGTGTGGGGCCCAATTTTTGGAAAAAAAGGGAGACTCCGCTTGGAGTAACCCTTGCTTACATTGTTTTTAAAAGAAGCCAAGATGAACAAGTCATGGGTCAGCAAAGACTTTATCTACCTACCCCGGTGTCATCCTGGGGACGGATAAGAATGGCGTATTTTGGAATGTGCTTGATGCAAATCAAAACATCCTGTTTGCAACTAGGGCCCAAGTGCTACCACTGAATGGGTGGGTGTGTGGGGCCCAATTTTTGGAAAAAAAGGGAGACTCCGCTTGGAGTAACCCTTGCTTGCTGTGTTTTTAAAAGAAGCCAAGATGAACAGAGCTGGGATCAGGAAAGACTTTGCTACCTACCCCGGTGTCATCCTGGGGACGGATAAGAATGGCGTATTTTTGAATGTGCTTGATGCAAATCAAAACATCCTGTTTGCAACTAGGGCCCAAGTGCTGCCACTGATGGGGTGGGTGTCTGTGTGGCCCAATTTTTGGAAAAAAGGGAGACTCCGCTTGGAGTAACCCTTGCTTGCTGTGTTTTTAAAAGAAGCCAAGATGAACAGAGCTGGGATCAGGAAAGACTTTGCTACCTACCCCGGTGTCATCCTGGGGACGGATAAGAATGGCGTATTTTGGAATGTGCTTGATGCAAATGTAGCTGTGAAGTGTACAACTAGGGCACAAGTGCTGCCACTGAATGGGTGGGTGTGTGGGGCCCAATTTTTGGAAAAAAAGGGAGACTCCGCTTGGAGTAACCCTTGCTTGCTTTGTTTTTAAAAGAAGCCAAGATGAACAGAGCTGGGATCAGGAAAGACTTTGCTACCTACCCCGGTGTCATGCTGGGGACGGTTAATTATGGCGTATTTTTGAATGTGCTTGCTGCAAATCTAGCTGTGAATTGTACAACTGGGGCCCAACTGCTGCCACTGAATGGGTGGGTGGGTGTGGGGCCCAATTTTTGGAAAAAAAGGGAGACTATGCTTGGAGTCACCTTGCGGTGTTTTACATGATTTTAGAATGGCGTGCCATGCCTATATCTGTGTGTCCTCCTCTTTTTCCTTGTCCAGCTGTTTTGTTTTCGCATGAGTATATGTCCTTGTCACTTTCCAATGTGTTTGAGTTGTTTGTCACCTTTTGGACACCTTTGAGGGTGTTTTCTAGGTGTTTTACTGTGTTTGTGATTGCCTGCCATTGTTTCCTATTGGCTCGAGTTCGGTTCGTCGAACGTTCGACGAGCCGAACTCGAACGGGAGGTCCGTTCGGCGAACCGACCTCGAGCCGAACCGGGACCGGTTCGCTCATCTCTAATGGTGATATACTTTAAATTTTTTGTAAAACTGTTCTAGTGGCATGTTGTGTCCCTTACGAAAAATGTTGATTAATGTAGATTACATTATTTTGGAAAAAAGAAAGTGATCATAGATTGCTCTTTAATTTCGATCTCTCGTGTACATATAGATAATTTCTCCTTGGTTGACATTAGACATATTGGTATAAGTTCAGGAGATGATGCTAATAAAAACTACTGCTTGCAGCAGAACAAAGAAAAACTTACATTGATGGAAAAATAAAAAAGTTAATTGTAAAAATGACACAAAACAATTTTTTTTACTTTATCATTTTTGGATATTTTTCACCATTTTATTAATAAAAAGTTTTTTTGCCATAATGATAATGAACTCTATGATCATGTTGTATGGTTAGTTTCACTGAACAAAGAACGTCATTAAAACAAACTTCAAAAAGTAACATAAAAACTTGTGTTTTATCCGCTTTTTGCCCCATGTGTATTTTTTTCCTGTCTTTCACATAATTATTTGGTGAATTTAATAGGATAATTTAAAACTAAAAACTTAGTCCACAAAAAACTTTTGGCTTTTGGACTTTGGGACAAAGGTAGGATAAAATAAGACCAGAAAAATTGTCCTCAAGGAACGGTTTAAACTTTTGCCTACTTCCCCGTGCTTAGTGACAATTTCACTTAAAAACATCTCATGGCAATTTCTTAGTGCCAAATACCACAGAACAGTTTCTAAGTTCAAAATCATGTCGTAAAAGGTAACAGCCATTTTACTTGAAAAAAGTAGTCTGACTTCTGATGAGCATCCTGAACAGTAAAGATTGGGGTTCATAACAGAAACCGGGTGTCCACGTCTCAGACTCAAATACAGACTTCTAATAAAAGCAGCCAAGGAAGTAAAGTTCAAGACGGTGCATGGACAGGTTTGAGGCAAACTTGCAACAATGGATGGAAGGAAAACTCCAGCAACAACTTCCTTGGAAAGGTAGGTGAATTAAAAATCAATTTTTTTGAACTTGATTAAAACAGAAAATAGAACATTAAATGAGAGATAGCTGTTTCATGTTAACTATTCTGATAATACCAGCCCCCAGCTGTCTGCTTTACCTTGGCTGGTTATCACACCATTTTTTACATGGTTTATTTAAATAATTAAAAGAATGGCATGGGATCCCCTCTATTTTTACAACAAGCCAAGGTAAAGTTGACAGCTTAGGGTTGAAGCCCGCAGCTATCTACCTTACCCGTGCTGGTTATCAAAAATAGGCTATGACCCTATTTCATATTTTTTTTTAAAAATGTATTCCCTATTCATATTTGTTTGCAAGGAAATTGCCCTTATTTTACTTACTTTTAAAGCCGCCTTGCCCTTACTATGACTATTTTATAGTCATTTCACAGCACAGAAGTTCGGGTCTCCACTTACTTACATGGGGGTTTGGGTCTGAAGTCAAGTTTGGGTCAATAAAGGGTCCCAAAATGAACTTTAACTAAAGTAAGGCAGATTCTGGTGAAACCGAACTTGCATTACTCCGCTCAGCCCTAAGACTGATATTATATTATACAGGGGATTTAATTATTTTACAAGTGGATTAGCATGACCAAATATACAGTTAATGCAAGCTATAGAGCACAATAGACAGATGTTACACTAAAAATATGTGCACACAAGTTAGAATTTTGATAAAAACAGTAATAAATTGTTTATTTAATCTAAAAGGTTTATGAACAATTTTACTTCAAATTTAAAAATCCTTTTTGAGTGTTTTACCCAAATCTTACCAAACAGGTTGCATACTATGCAACCTGTTGTTTGTGAACTTTGGAGCTGAAGTCTATCGTTACAATAGGATGCTGATCAAACACAGACTGTTCTTGAAACAACGTCTTTTAATAGTGCTATTTGCAAAAAGACAGTTGTCTTTGGTAATAAAAAATTGACCTAATTCAATATATTTGCACCTTCCTTTGTCTTAGTTTTTGACATTTTTCACCTGTCCTCTATTTGATCTCTTCTTATCTCTTCTTTATTGTATTTGTGGTTTTCTAATAAATTTGATATGTTTGCCTGTTGTGTTTTCTTTTTCTCCCTTATGCAAGTTAGTCTAGATGGACCATCAGTTTTACAGATGTTTTTGGCTGATTCATTAATAACAACTTTTTAGCAAATAGCTATGTTTTTGCACAAATGTACTCTCATTCCCCATGTAACAATTTTACATTCATCTGAAAATTTTCCACAAAATTTGTTACATTTTAGTGGAACATCCAATATTTTTGCTCAAATTAATGAACAACGTATACAATTTGGTGGAACTTGGAACTAATAAACATGAATGAATACAAGAAGAAAACAAGAAGGGTGACTAAAATGAAAAGGAAAAGGCTTCATCTGGCACTTAGTGGCTTTTATTCACTAACAGTTTTTGGGAATGCAAAAACGATATATGTGATAGTCTATTCATTGTTGGTGAACATTTAGTTTTACTTTATTATATGCTTTTGCAATTAGTTGTTTGATTTTTCTTCAATGATCCTGCTAATGTGTACGATTGACATATGATATATTCACAGATAGACTGTACACATATTGATTTGAATTTAGAGTATTTTATATAGGGACAGCAGATAAATCACATCAGAAGGGGTTAAATGCAGCTCTGCAGAGCAGAACATTCCAGAAATATCTTTTAAGTGACTTTATTTCTATGCATTTCTGAGAAATGTTTCTCTTTTTTTCAGAAGTGTTTTCCTGAAGAAGGAGAACTATTTTTCTGAAACGCGTAAAAATAAAGTCACTGAAAAGAATCCTCTGGATTGTTCCTTCTTTTGGCAGCATGGCATTTGATCCCTTCTTATGCGATTTATTTGGTTCCACGTGACGCTGCAGCAGCCAGTTTGACATGTGCCTACTGGTTGTGACTCCCACAACCCCTCAGTGTTGTTCTTCCATAACAACCCTTGGATAAGACCTTTCTTGTGCTCCTTTTGTCTTCCAGTTTATTTACAAATAGACAGCAAACACACGTGCAGATTAAAAAATGTCATGACACTGACATTAGCTGTTAGATATAGCATTCTTTAAAGTTGTATTATAAAATATTTTTTTCTAAATTGTTGCTTTTTTAATAAACAGTGAGCTGTGAATGTTTAGCTCAGATTATTGTTTTCATATTTGGTAGATCAGATGTTATTTCCTTTGCGTTACATGTGAACATTAGGCACAACAGCATACTGCACACACAATACTGTACTGACTATTATGCATCAGTAGTGGTCTTTTTCTTGTGTACTCTAGAGAGGGCCAATTAAAGTAAAATTAAGCCTGCCTACATCTTATATATCAGAGTCACATGGGATATTTTCTTTCACAAAGCAACAATATTTGCTTCATTTAGGACAAAACTCAGTTTAATTATAGCACTTTAATGATTTTGTGGTACAATAAGATATCATTAAAAAAACATTAATGTTAAAGTAGTTTTGTGTTTATACTTACAAAGGGAGCATTAATAGAACAATGAGCTGATAATCACTATCATTTATACCATAGAATTATTTATTTGAATTAGCTGATATAAATTTGCTAGGATATTGATTTTATCTTTTTACAATTCTGCTCATTCTTTTGTACTTTCCTAAATTGACAACCATTACAACTTCTATGGTTTTTTTAGGTAAGTTTGCCAGGCCCACAAATGACAAAAATGCCTAACAGTGCAATAGAAAGTCGACTAATGTATCAGCTCATAAACTGGAACAAAAGTCCAGAGGAGATAGTTGATAACCCTTTTATGACCTGAAATAGATCACATTGCCTGTTCTTAGAAATCTTTATACTGGTAAGTTAGGGGTGCTTCACACACAGCGAGCTCGCTGCCGAGATCGCTGCTGAGTCACGTTTTTTGTGACGCAGCAGTGACCTCATTAGTGATCTCGCTGTGTGTGACACTGAGCAGCGATCTGGCCCCTGCTGCGAGATCGCTGCTCGTTACACACAGCCCTGGTTCGTTTTCTTCAAAGGCGCTCTCCCGCTGTGACACACAGATCGCTGTGTGTGACAGCGAGAGAGCGACGAAATGAAGCGAGCAGGGAGCAGGAGCCGGCATCTGGCAGCTGCGGTAAGCTGTAACCAAGATAAACATCGGGTAACCAAGGTGGTTACCCGATATTTACCTTAGTTACCAGCCTCCGCAGCTCTCACGCTGCCTGTGCTGCCGGCTCCGGCTCTCTGCACATGTAGCTGCATTACACATCGGGTTAATTAACCCGATGTGTACTGTAGCTAGGAGAGCAAATCTAAGCGGTGTGCGCTGGTAACTAATGTAAACATCGGGTAACCATACCCGATGTTTACCTTAGTTACCAGTGTCCGCAGCTTCCAGACGCCGGCTCCGTGCAAACGCAGCGTCGCTTGCACGTCGCTGCTGGCTGGGGGCTGGTCACTGGTGAGATCTGCCTGTTTGACAGCTCACCAGCGACCATGTAGCGATGCAGCAGCGATCCTGACCAGGTCAGATCGCTGGTCGGATCGCTGCTGCATCGCTAAAGTGTGATGGTACCCTTACAGCAACGTTCAAATTACCACCTTCTAAGGGATCATAACAATAGTGATAATTAGCTAGTAAATCATTAATGAGATATGACTAAAGAACAATGATGCTCAGTCATCATCCAATCGGAAGAAATCTCCTTATCATAGTTGGTGAGGATTATATTGATAGAAGTGACAATGAAATTCTATTTGCTTTACAGATCACCAATGGTTCCAGAATAGTTTAAAAAGATGCAACATTTGAAAAGATGGAAGGAGAGCAGAACAGGGAAATGAATATTGCTAACACCAATAAAGAACTTGTGGAATCTAATCTAAGTATACAGTGTATAGATATAGATATATCTAATATCTATTTCATTAGTTAATGTTGGTTGCTAGATTTAAACTAAAATCCTATAATCAAGGCTCAATTGGGTGACTTTGGATCTGGTCTACTTGGAACAAACTATATTATGTCAGACAAATCCTGTCCATTACACTCTTCACCTTCTGCGTTTTCCCTTTTTCGTTCCCTCCCCTTCTTCCAAAAGCCATAATTTTTTAATTTGCCATCAATCTTGCCATATGAGGGCTTGTTTTTGGTCGGTCGAGATGTACTTTTGAATGAACCCATTAGTTATACCATATAGCGTACTGAAAAATGGAAAAAAATCCAAGTGCAGTAAAATTGCAAAAAAAAGTGCAATTGCATGATAATTTTTTTTTATATTTTATTTACTACGTTCACTACAAGGTAAACATTTTCTGGCATTATGATTCCCCAGGTTAGTACAAGTTTGAAGATACCAAACATGAATAATTTTACTTGTATGTAAATAGAGCAAAAAATTCAGAAGTTCATAAAAAAAAGAATTGAACTTTTGTCACTATGTTCCATGACCAATAGCATTCTCATTTTTGGAATCTGGGGCTCAATGATGGCTTTTCTTTTGTGTCTTGGGCTTTTTTTCTGTATATGCCATGTTTTGATCTCTTGATAATGCATTTTAATTCAATATTGTGGTGATCAAATAAACATAATTTTGGTGTTTGAAACTTTTTTCTTGCTACGCCGTTTACCAATCAGGTAAATAGATTTTATATTTTTGTTAGACTGGGCATTTCTGAATGCAGTAGCACCACATATGTGTAATTTTTTATTATTGGTTTATTTTCAATAGGGCAGAAGGGGGGTGATTTGAACTTCTAGTTATTTAATTTTTTAACATTTTTTTAAAACTTTTTTTACTGATTTTACTAGTGATCACAGACTTCAGTCATAAAGTCCCCTATGCCCTTAAACCCAGCAGTATTTTATTCTGTGTGACCAATTTCCCTTCCTAGCCATCCCTGTATATCGCTATTCACTAATATGACTGTTTAAAAAAGCGACTTACGAACCTTGCTATCCCTATACTTATTAGGTCTGTAACTAGTCGCAGGGGCATACGTTGCCCTTACTAGTCATCCTTTTCTCCATATTATCACACCCCTGTGAGCGTTGCAACATGATTTCGGCAAGCTGGTGTTGCTGCCAGCTTCTGTAAATGCCTCGGCCTTGTCAATATGCCTTTTGATTTTGGGTGTAAGCTTCCTGGCTTCATTAGGTGCACTGTATGTGATTGGAAGCTTAGAAATTGGCTAACGTACTGGTCTTCTAAACTTCTGGTCATGCGCAGCGTGCCTAGGGAGGATGGGAACCGTACACCTGGCTTCAAAAGCATGCTGAAGAGGCTGAAATAAGCCGCATAGATGCGTGAGCTTAACAGTAGCTGGTGGTGATGCCAGGTCATTGAAATCAGGGGTGAGATAACATGGAAAAAGAGCTGACTAGTCAGGGTAACTAATGCCCCTGTGATTAGTCATAGGACTAATTAACATAAGGACAGCGAGGTTTATAAATAGCTTTTTTAAACATTCATATTGGGGAATAGCGTTATACAGGGCTGGTTAGGCAGGGAATTTTGGCATACAGGTGACAATGCTGCTGGGTTGGGCTGGGTTGGGTTGGGCATAGGAGACCTTACACATTCCCTATAAGCACATCACCATTAAGTTAACTTACAACACAAAAATATTAATTTAATATGAATGAATGCTCAATAAATATGTGCATTTTATTGAATTTGTATCAGAGTAGATTTATTGTCAATATAAATGATAAATTACTGAGTATTTAAAACTTCTTACATCTGTGCTTCAGAAGTTCCTCTGATGCTTTTTTTGATTTGTCAGCGATTCAGAAATAGTACTGTACATGACGAACAGAGTCTACATTGCAGATTCAAAGTAAAACTTTTCTCTTTAATAAAACATAAGTTTTTTTTCATGTCCTGCATAATCAAATTTGCATTAGCCAATAACTGAGTGAGACAGCATTATTTGGTAAACCTAATGTTTGCTTTTCGCTTTTTATGTAAGAGCTGTGCCTGGCCCAATGCCCAGGAGCAATATCTCATTTTTCTCTAAGCAAAGTCTCCTCGCTATCTTTAAATAGAACAGCATATTCCTATTTGTTGTCTTTTTGGCACATTTTATGTAGTCTGTGCCTGGTGAAATGCATTTTACTCCCAATTTTTAAGCAACAGAGGTCAAATGTCTATTTGTTTTTATGTGTTTTATGATTATGCTTTTTGTTTAATTGGTTTGGTTAATGAAATTACTTAAGTTGTCCTGTTTAGAAAATTGCTTCAGGCGTACTAATGACCAATATTAAGCAAGTCATGAGTCAATTGTGTCTATTAGTAATAAACTATTACGGATTTATATCTATGCACAAATTTCAAGTACACCACCTGATGCTTTCCTAGTGCAGCCAGTTTTCAACTAAGTGGTTGATAGAACAAAATTTGAAAAACTTGATCAGTTTTTTTTTTGCATGAGAAAAATACTGTATTTTTTGGATTATAACACACACCTTTCCTCCCAAAAATCTGGTAGGAAAATGAGAGGTGTATCTTATAATCCAAATGTTGCTTACCCGCGAGGTGGTGGAGAGGAGTTGCAAGAGGCAAAGGCAATGCTGTGGGCACTGCTCTGTGTTGCTCTGTGATTGTGCTTTCTGGAAGTGGTGAGGCCAGGGCCATCCTGAAGAAGTTGGCCATGTGGTCTTCAAATAATGATGCCTGGAATCGGAGCGTGCGCAGATAGAGGTCTCGGCTCAAAAGATCTCGGCTTGTCTGTGAGCCAATAATGCAATCTGTGCACTCACCGACTCCAAGGACCGTGTCTTTGAAACCCACACCGCCGACAGTTTCTGGATGCTTCTTCTACCTCACAGTGCTGCCGCCTGCTGCAAGCATCTAAGACACCTTCCGCAATGCCCCCAGCATCGCCTTACTCCACCACCACCCCGGCCTCCTGTGACCCTGCTCCACCCCTGCTGCCACCTCCTTCCAATAAGACACCACCGGATTATAAGTCAGACCCCATTTATTTGATCTTTTTTCTCTAAATATGGCATGCATCTTATAAAGCAAAAAATACGGTAGGTGACATGGACCAAAAAGGTATAAAAAAAACAATTCAGCACTTTGATTAATAAGCATAAATACATAAATACTCCTGATGAAAAGGTTTTCTTGAAACGTGCTTCGAGGTGTTTGGTGGTTTTTCTGACCTTGCACTATGTAAGTATTGCACGGTTGATTCATATGTTGAGAGACTTGAACCTCTGGTAATAGGTAGCCAGTTTAGGTTGAAATTTGGTGCAATTTGAATATATTCTTAGTCTTAATAGATATATTTTTGTTATCTTTTCTGCACTCAAATTGTTGGAATAGTTTTTTACCATAACTGCATATATTACTGGCTGACCTCCTCATGTATTTATAGTAGTTGTTTTTACCTTTTGATAACTTCAATATTTATTCCCTTTATATATCATTGTAAAAAAATATTTAATCTTTTATATATATATATATATATATATATATATATATTTATTTTTTTTGTAGAATATTTATTGAAAAATAGGAATGAAATTTATAAATCAATTGATTAGTTAGGGATAAAATTTATACAGAGGTTTCTCATATATTTCAATTCCATTAGTGTAATATATTTATTTATTGGAGAGGGGGTGTTGGTGCGTTGCTCAATTTGTGTTTTTTTTATATATTTTATATAAATTTAATAATTTTGAGCAGTATATTCCTTCACCTGTCCTATCAATAAGTGTATGGTCAAAAGTTCCTCCATTTTGTTTTTTTCAAGTGATTTGTTTTTGTGTTTTTAATGTTTAAATGTTTAAGAATTTATTTGAAAAATAAAAAATAAATATTTGGTACAATATACTCTGTTCCTGTTTGTTTTTGATTATTTTTGTTTTAATAGACTTAGGCGGGCTTTGCACACTACGACATCGCAGGTGCGATGTCGGTGGGGTCAAATTGAAAATGACGTACTTCTGGCATCGCATGCGACATCGTAGTGTGTAAAGGTTCGATGATACGATTAACGAGCGCAAAAGCATCATAATCGTATCATCGGTGCAGCGTCGGCGTAATCCATAATTACGCTGATGCGGAACATCTCCTACCGGCGTCACCACGGCTTCTTTAGGATATGCGGAAGGAAGGAGGCTCATCTCCGCCCCTCCGCTCCTATTGGCCGCCTGCCGTGTGACATCGCTGTGACGCCGCATGACCCGCCCCCTTAATAAGGAGGCGGGTCGCCGGCCAGAGCGACGTTCCAGGACAGGTGAGTCCATGTGAAGTTGCCGTAGCGATAATGTTCGCTATGGCAGCTATCACAAGGATATCGCAGCTGCGACGGGGGCGGGGACTATCGCGCTCGGCATCGCAGCATCGGCTTGCGATGTCGCAGCGTGCAAAGTACCCCTTAGTCCACCTTTCACACATCTTTTAATCTCACATGCATTTTTTTTTTTACAAGGATACAACACACAGTCGGTATTGTCTACAGGCATGTGTACATGCCTGTATTAGAGATATATCAGATTATGATTAATTTAACATCTAATAACAACAACTCAAGTCAATGGGTGCGTAAAAATAAGGAACAGCACATGGATGCAGTCCTTAATGCATCGTATTGCTCTCCAGTAATTGATAAGAGAAGATCGGTAATCTTTTTTGGCTTATGATTAAAAGTAATGGCATTCTGATAGTAAAATGAACATAAAGACCAATGAAGACTAAAAATAATAAAAAAATATGGATTAAGATTCAATAATTTTTTTGCATAATAACACAGATCTACAAAAAAAATATTTTTTGTAATCATCGCAGGTTATTTTGTACTTTTATGAATCATCTTTTTGTCCTGATTTAAAAAATGTATAGTTTTTGAGTAGCACATATAGTTTCCATAGAACAGCACCATTATTATAAGGTATAGGAAATATACTGGAGACATTAAGAAAACAGTAATCTACATATCAGAAAAAAATGCTTCACCTTACAAAACTGTTTTTATTGAACCAAAATAATTTTACATGCAAAATAGAAACCAAAATATGAGCAGAAATTAAAAGTGCTTGACATTTTTCAGGGTTGTCCCTATATCACATCCAACAATAATCTGCCATCATTGAGTCATTCCAAAAACCCTGGTAGTGGTGTTCCATTACTGTAGTCTCCTGGTGAAACCGCTCGACTTGTTCATTGCTTACATCCCCAAGATTTTGATAGAAGAAATCTAAATGTGAATGCAAAAAGTGCATTTTCAGAGACAGACACGTTACATCCAAGACATGTATCCATTTAACAGTTCATCAACAACTTCAACATATTCTGGAGATTTATATTTTCCTAAGAAGTTTTCACAGATCCACTTGAAGCTTTTCCAAGATCTCAATTCCTTATCATTTAGAATTCCTTCAAACACATCATCTCTCATAAGCTCGCTGATCTGAGGACCAACAAATACCCCTTACTTCAGTTTTTGCTGGTGAAATGCTGGAGAATTTCTGATAGATTTTTATAACTTTCCTTTAGATGACATGAGTGAGCAATAATGATTGATGGTTTCATATTTCCATTGTGAAGCAACACTGCTTTCAAACTTCTCTGGGAGGAGTCAATAAACAATCACCAATCGCAAAACAAAATACTCTTGATTCAGTTCTTCAAAGAGGCCATTCACATTTTTACAGTACACCATTGGTCCATCAGCTAGGAAAAATTGTGCTAGTGTTACTTCTGTTTCAGTAATAACACACTTTGACATCATCATGAAGAAGATTCTTCTGTTTCAACCTTGATGCAAGAAGTTCAGCTTTATCTTTTGACAATGAAAGGTCTCTGATGAGATCATTTAATTCATGTTGAGTAAAGCATTCTGGCTGCTCAGCTGCTCCATCAGGTATATACTCATCTTGACTTGAGGTCTCCATGTCTTTGCCAGTAGCTTCAGATCCATAGTCTTAATATTCAACTTCATTTTCATTCAATCCAGACAATGGTGGTACAGGAACTGGCAAGGTGCCATGATGTGGAACTGACCTATTTGCAGATTCAAGTTCAGGGTAATTAATTTTATGTTTGTTCTTTGTGGAAAAGCCCTTCAGTTTGACAAAACAAAAGTAGCAGTCATGACTAGGATTTTTGGTTTCTCTCCAAATCATGGGAACAGCAAATGGCACAGCCACTTTCCTCATATTCAACCAGTCACGAAGACCATTTGAAAAACTTGAGCATATTACATGAGGGGCCAAGCATACATTGAAAGTGCATAAATAACATAATAACAAAAATACTTCAGAATCTCAGAAACTTTATGTGATAGAGCAAAACCAAGCAGATTTTTGGAATCCGAATATCAAACTCCATAAAACAGACATATTACCTTTGCTGATCATTTTTTTGTGTTGACCAGTGTTATCATTAAAAAACTGATAAATAAACAAGGCCGTATAATTTCATTTTGGCAGCATGTGTAACACTAGACCAGCTTTCTTTTATGAAGGTAAACTTTTTAACTTTTTCACAATGGTTACTTGGACAGATTTGAGCTGTAAAGTAGAGATGAGCCAAACTTTAGAGGCTCGAGTTCATTTCGGTTTATCGAACGAAGCCTGCGTTCGATGAACCTCTTGAACCCCATAGAAAACAATGGGAGGCAATCACAAATACATAAAACACATAGAAAACACCTTCAAAGGTGTCCAAAAGGTGACAAACAACTCACAAGACAACACAAAAACATGGGAAAGTGACAAGGACAAATACTCCTGCGAAAGCGGAGTCTCCCTTTTTCCAAAAATTGGGCCCCACAGACACCACTTCAGTGGCACCACTTGTTCCCCAGTTGTACACTTCACATGTACATTTGCATCAAGCACATTCAAAAATATGCCAGACTTAATTGTCCCCGGGATGACACCGGTGTAGGTAGCAAAGTCTTTGCTGATCCATGATTTGTTCATCTTGGATCATTTTTAAAAACACAGCAAGGGGACTCCAAGCGGAGTCTCCCTTTTTTCCAAAAATTGGGCCCCACAGACACCACTTCAGTGGCAGCACTTGTGCCCCAGTTGTACACTTCACAGGTACATTTCCATCAAGCATATTCAAAAATACGCCAGCCTTAACTGTCCCCAGGATGACACCGGTGTAGGTAGCAAAGATTTGCTGATCCATGATTTGTTCATCTTGGATCATTTTTAAAAACACAGTACGGGGACTCCAAGCGGAGTCTCCCTTTTTTCCAAAAATTGGGCCCTACAGACACCATTTCAGTGGCAGCACATGTGCCCCAGTTGTACACTTCACAGGTACATTTGCATCAAGCACATTCAAAAATACGCCAGACTTAATTGTCCCCGGGATGACACCAGTGCAGGTAGCAAAGTCTTTGCAGATCCATGATTTGTTCATCTTGGATCATTTTTAAAAACACAGCAAGGTGACTCCAAGGGGAGTCTCCCTTTTTTCAAAAATTGGGCCCCACAGACACCACTTCAGTGGCAGCACTTGTGCCCCAGTTGTACACTGCACAGGTACATTTGCATCAAGCATATTCAAAAATACACCAGCCTTAACTGTCCCCAGGATGACGCCGGTGTAGGTAGAAAAGTCTTTGCTGATCCATGATTCGTTCACCTTGAATCATTTTTAAAAACACAGCAAGGGGACTTCAAAATTACGCTAGCCTTTACTCTCCCCAGGATGACACAGGGGTAGTAAAGTCCTTGCGGATCTATGACTTGTTCATCTTGATGAACGTTAGTCTGTCCACATTATCACTGGACAGACGCGTGCGTTTATCTGTCAGCACACACTCAGCAGCACTGAAGACACGTTCAGAGACAATGCTGGCTGTGGGACACGACAAAATCTCCAAGGCGTAAGTGGCGAGCTCATGCAATTTTTCAAGATTTAAAGCCCAAAATGAGCAAGGCTCCAGTTGCAAAGTCATGGCATCAATGTTCATTTGGAGATACTCCTGTATCATCCTCTCCAGCCGTTGACTATGTGTCAGACTTCTTGTCTCTTGTGGCCTTGCATTGGATGGTCTAAAAAAATTATGAAACGATTCCATAAAATGGCTGGTACCAGCACCAGATACGGTGTTGCTGGTACGGTTTGACTGATAATGATGAGACAGTCCCATGCTTGGCAAGTGACAACTGGGAGATTGACTCCGTGCACCACTGGTGTTTGGTGGAAAAGCCGAGCTAAGGTTGAGTAACAGCTTCTGCTGATACTCCTGCATACGTGCGTCCCTTTCTATGGCTTAAATTATTTCACCAAATTTGGACTTGTACTGGGGATCTAATAGTGTGGCAACCCAGTAGTCATCATCACTTCTAATTTTGACAATCCGAGGGTCATGTTGGAGGTAGTGCAGAAAGAAGGCGCTAATGTGTCTTGCACATCCATGCGGACCAAGTCCTCGCTGTGTTTGTGGCGTAGAGGTGATAACCGTGCTTTCTTCCGCTGACATCTCCCCCCATCCTCGTTCAACCGAAATTTGACCAAGGTCTCCCTCATCTGCTGAGTCTTCCATGACAATAGAGAGTTCGTCCTCCATTTCTTCATGGTCTCCTGCACCTTCCTCAACATTTTGGCTGCTACGATGCCCCCTTGTTAACCCCTCTCCCCCTCCATCCCATGCCTGCTGCCTTGGTGATTCTTAACGTCTGGACCTTGTAGATGTTGGTATCCCTTGCGTATATGAATCCTCCCATCCTTCTTCCCCTTCCTCTTGTCACACCCCCTGACTCCGAATAGTGTTTAGCGTGTGTGGGGGTCAGTGGACAGGAAAGGAACGTTAACTTAGTATTCCAGACACTTTTAAGATGGCAGACAAATTGTCAGCTCTTTGGGCAAATAAAATAGCGTGGCAAAAGTGTGCAGGTGGGTACAGTGCCCAGGTTCTGTGGGTCAGTGGACAGGAAAGGAACGCTAACTTAGTATTCCAGACACTTTTAAGATGGCAGACAAATTGTCAGCTCTTTGGGCAAATAAAATAGCGTGGCAAAAGTGTGCAGGTGGGTACAGTGCCCGGGTTCTGTGGGTCAGTGGACAGGAAAGGAACACTAACTTAGTATTCGTGTCGTCCTTAAATCAAACAAATAACTACAACATGTATTTCACTAGCGTATTTGGGGTGACACCTTGGAATTTTTAGATATTAAGATTTCAATCCAGAATTACAGCATAGAAACAGAATTATATAGAAAATCAATTGCAGTAAACACGCTCCTTCGGCATGATAGTGCTCATCTTGACCACATAAAAAAATCACTGCCATTTTCACAATTTTTAAGAGTCAAAAGATTAAATAGTTAAAAAGAACGGTATTTGGAATAGGCAAATGAATTAAGCAATAGACTAAGGGGTACTTTGCACGCTGCGACATCGCAGGCCGATGCTGCGATGCCGAGCGCGATAGTGCCTGCCCCGTCGCAGCAGCGATATCCTTGTGATAGCTGCCGTAGTGAACATTATCGCTACGGCAGCTTCACATGGACTCACCTGTCCTGCGACCGTCGCTCTGGCCGGCGACCCGCCTCCTTGTTATGGGGTTGGGTCGTGCGGCGTCACTGCGTCATCACATGGCAGGCGGCCAATAGGAGCGGAGGGGTGGAGATGAGCAGCATGTAAACATCCCGCCCACCTCCTTCCTTCCGCATATCCTACGGAAGCCGCAGTGACGCCGGTAGGAGATGTTCCTCGCTCCTGCGGCTTCACACACAGCGATGTGTGCTGCCACAGTAGCGAGGAACAACATCGGACTGTTGCGTTAGCATAATTATGGATTACGCCGACGCTGCACCGATGATACGATTACGACGCTTTTGCGCTCGTTATTCGTATCATCGAGCCTTTACACACTACGATGTCACATGCGATGCCAGAAGTGCGTCATTTTCAATTTGACCCCACCGACATCGCACCTGCGATGTCGTAGTGTGCAAAGCCCGCCTAAGAGAGAGAGAGGGTACCCACAAAAAACAATTTCCACGGCCCTAGACAAGTCCTTACCAGAACACAATATTAGCAGCCATATTTCCAATAAAAAATTAATAAAGAAAAAACTGAAAGGTTTAGGTTTAATTTCAAGTTTAGTGCCATGGACAATCGAATAAAATCAGTGATTAATAAACATTGGCACATTATCGAAAATGATAAAGATTTATAGGAGGTAGCAATTAGAAAACCTCAAATTACCTACCGCAGGTCCAAAAATATAGGCTTAGTCATAAAAAGACGGTTCATTCCACAAAAAACATGGCTAGAAAGAGCAGACCCTATAGGAAATTATAAATGTGGCAATTGTTCCTATTGTGATCAACATCTTATCGGGAAAAATATAAAAGTGGGAGACAAATGGTATAGAATAGAGAGTCTGATTACATGCCGTACAAAATGGCTAGTCTATATAATTCTATGCCCGTGTGGCTTCTTTTATATAGGCAAGACAATCAGACCTCTCTTCACCAGATTTCGAGAACATTTACACTCCATTAGCACTGGGATTGGAGGCACACGCCTGATAACACACATGCGGGATTCACATAACGGTAATCATAGATTATTACAATTCGCATGGCTAGAAAAAAATCACACCATCGCCAGCAGGGGGAGATACGCATAAACATTTATTAAGGAGAGAGGCTCGATGGATCATGGAAACAAAGGCAATGGGACCCATAGGGTTCAACGACAAAAACGATCTAGCTATTTTTTTGTAGAAGAATACTGCATTGTATAATAAAAAAATGCCTGCTATTTAAAGATCTATAGTGCCTGCTGTCCATACCCAGCCTCTTTACCTGTTGGTGATTATATAAAAGAAGGTGAGGATAAATAGATCTACCTAGTAATATTTCTATATCCCTGCTTGATAATAAAATAATAATAATATAAAAGGAGAAGAAAGAAAGGGAGAAAAAAAAAAAGAATTTCAAAATATTATTTTTTTTTTTAATACTCTAGCCATATAAAACCAAAGATCTATTTATACAACACACAAAATAATATAAAAATAACACAATGATGAGTAGTCTTATAATGTTGTAGTCATAACTTGAGATATGTATAATGACAAATAATTTAAAGTGTCCATAAGTTTTAAAACTGTTATTGCTGGAATGATATTTAACAGAAAGATATTAATTCTATTTCCAGAGAGAAATCTAATGTTGATGTAGAGAGAGGTTGTTTTTCAGTGAAAGGTTTTTAATTTGTTTTTAACAAGTAACACGTGGAGTTAAAAATTACCCTGTTTAAGTGGCTAATACTCACGTTTCTTTGTATGGACCCGTCAAAGCACCCCCTGTGGTGCGAAACGGTACCGTCGTCGTTATGCTTCGCTCCCCCTGCACCCTCATGTCTGTTTCACCTGTCTGCAAGAAAAAATAAAGCAAGATTTGTATGACAACCGCAGAGTGCTGCCAATTTCTCTTTGTGGCAAAAGAACACTAACTTTGTATTCCAGACTAGAGATGAGCGAACTGGTCCCGGTTCGGCTCGAGGCGGTTCGCCGAACGGAGGTCCCGTTCGAGTTCAGTTCGTCGAACGTTCGACGAACCAAACTCGAACGTATAGGCTATAATGGGAGGCAATAACAAACACATAAAAATGCATGATAAATGTACACAAACAGTTAATAAACATTGCCATAACACTTACCGGTCCCCGCGATCCCTTCTGCACTCTGTCTCCTGCCGCTATTCCATCCGATGATCGCTGAATCCTCCCGGCGACCGGCACTGCCAGCAGAGATGCAGGACCTATCGTGACGTCAAAATAGCCATGTGACCAGTCACGTAGCTATTATCTCATTGGCTACAGACTGGTCACATGACTATGACACGTCATGTAGGACCTGCGAGTGCATCTCTCCGGTACACGGTGCACATATGTGTATCGCCGTGTACCGGCGACATGCTCTACCACACGGTCGACTCCCCATTCCGTTAGGGACCGGCTGACACAGCCGGTCATTAACGGAGATCACCGTTGCCATAGCAACGCAGTTAGCGGTGACGTCACCGCTAACCGCGGCTCCGAGAGCACCGTTGCTATGGTAACGCGTCTGTCAGCGTTACCGCTGTTACCCCTGACAGCCAGCACTGATCACTCACGGAGTGAAGGCTGCACGATTGTAGTGAGCATTGTAGTGAGGATGGAGGTTCCCCAGCCCCAAGTGATGAGCTGGTGAACCTCATCCTTCCTCACTACAATCGTCACTACTACTACACTAGAAAGAAGACAGAAGAGCAGGATCGTGGAGGGCTGACAGGGGGTAATAAAGATGGAGTCTCTAATGTGTCTGTGTATTTATTTCTATTAAAGTATTTTTTCTCTGTGTGGTGTTTTTTTTTAACCCTTTATTGGAGATTCTTAATGGCCGGGTCAAACGTGCCTGACATTAAGAATCTCTGGCTTAATACTGGCTAGTAAAACAAAGCCAGTATTAACTCATGATTACCCAACAAGCCACCCGGCTCCAGGGCTGTTGGAAGAGTTGGATACAGCGCCAGATGATGGCGCTTCTATGGGAGCGCCATTTTCTGGGACGGCTGCGGACTGAAATCCACAGCAGAGGCGCCCAGAAACCTCGGGTTAGCCTGTGCTGCGGATTCCAATCCCCAGCTGCCTAGTTGTACCCGGCTGGACACAAAAATGGGGCGAAGCCCACGTCATTTGTTTTTTAATTATTTCATGAAATAAGTGAAATAATTAAAAAAAAACGGGTTTCCCTATATTTTTGGTTCCCAGCCGGGTACAAATAGGCAACTGGGGGTTGGAGGCAGCCCGTGGCTGCCTGCTGTACCTGGCTAGCATACAAAAATATGGCGAAGCCCACGTCATTTTTTTGGTGGGCAAAAAAATTCTGCATACAGTCCTGGATGGAGTATGCTGAGCCTTGTAGTTCTGCAGCTGCTGTCTGCTCTTCTCCAGACAGACAGCAGCTGCAGAACTACAAGGCTCAGCGTACTCCATCCAGGACTGTATGCAGAAGTTTTTTGCCCCCTGAAAAAATTATGTGGGCTTCGCCATATTTTTGTATGCTAGCCAGGTACAGCAGGCAGGTACGGCTGCCCCCAACCCCCAGTTGCCTATTTGTACCCGGCTGAGAACCAAAAATAAAGGGAAGCCCTTTTTTTATTATTTCATGAATTTCACAACTAGGCAGCTGGGGATTGGAATCCACAGCACAGGTTGGCCTGAGCTTTCTGGGCCCCACTGCTGCGAATTGCAGTCTGCAGCCGCCTCAGAAAATGGCATTTTCATAGAAGCGCCATCTTCTGGCACTGTATCCAACTCTTCCAGCACCTGCCTGCTATACCTGGCTAGCATACAAAAATATGGCGAAGCTCACGTCCTTTTTTTGTAGTTTTTTGGCAAAAAAAATAAAAAATGCTTCACTGGATTTTCCATTGCCATTGAAGGTAACATCAAGCAGTGGGGGTTAGCAGCCAGTAGCTGCTTGGATTACCCTTAGCTAGCAATACAAAAAATGCAGCAGGAGCCCATATATATTTTTTTTAATTATTTATTTAAATAACTAAAAACAAAATGGGCTTCCCTGTATTTTGATTGCTGGACATCACAGTGCTGTAAAAATAAATCTTTAAAAAAATGACGTAGCGCTCCGCGGTATTTTTGATTCTCAGCACAGATAAAGCAGACAGCTATGGGTTGCCACCCCCATCTGCCTGCCGTTACCTTGGTTGGCAATCAAAATACAGGGAAGCCCATTAATTTTTTCTATTTAAAAAATAGTTAAAAAAAAAAATGACGTTGGGTCCCCCCATTTTTGATAGCCAGCTAGGGTAAAGCAGACGGCTGTAGCCTGAAAACCACAGCTGGCAGCTTTACCGTGGTTGGGGATCCAATGTGGAGGTCCCCTCAGGCTCTTTTTTATAATTATTTTATAAATATTAATAATTACACAATAAAAGTAGGGTCCCCCCCAAATTGGATCACCAGCCAAGGTAAAGCGGACAGCTGTGGTCTGGTATTCTCAGGGTGGGAAGGTCCATAGTTATTGGGCCTTCACAGCCTAAAAATAGCAGGCCACAGGCACCCCAGACGTGGCGCATCCACTAGATGCGCCAATCCTGGCGCTTCACCCCAGCTCATCCCGTGCCTGGTGCAGTGGCAAACGGGGTAATAAATCGGGTTGATACTAGCTGTAAAGTCACCTGAGATCAAGCCCAGCAGTTTGTGATGTCATGGCGTCTATTAGATACCCAACATCATAAACTGTCAGTACTAACAAAAAAAAAAAAAAAATCGACAAAAGAAATTTATTTGAAAAAACAGTCCCCAAAACATTTCCTCTTTCACCAATTTATTGTAAGAAAAAAAATAAAGAGGTCCCACGACGACTCTGGACCGTCTAGAATATGGGGGGGAGACACTCAGGGAACGTATCCCCCATTTTCTAGGAGTGCGGACCCTTCATGTGAGGAGTGTGGGTGCAATGAATCTGCACTCACTCTTCTCGGGTCCACAGCAGCAGAGTCCATGTCGTAATGGTTGCTACCAAAGCTGCAATGCCCTGCTCATGAGGTAAGGGCATGCCTAATCAGGAGAACTACTGTAGAGGAAGCTCTGCTCACTGGTATATAGGTGCTCAGAGGAAATAATAGATAAAATTAGTGATTAACCTCGGCACTCTAAATCTCCCAGACTAAGTCAGTAAGTCACAACGGATAGTAATGCAAAATCACTCTTTATTGGTCGGTATTAAGAAAAAAAAATTTTCATAAGCATATATGTTTTTGTCCAAAACAAGTTACAAATGACGTTTCGGCCTGAGCCTTCGTCAGATTGGACTTATCTGCATGTAATCATGAAAAATGACAATCAGTATCACATAAGAGTGAGAGAACAATAACATAAACTCGAACAATGTAGAGGTACAATTGGGATGCAGCAAAAAAATTGCAACACAGCAAGGAATGAAACACATGATACAAATGTCATAATACAGTACAAGGACAATATAGTAATGACAAATATGGGGTCAGAGTAGGCTTAGACAGCTCTGGTACGAAAGAGATGTCAATCATAAAGTAACATGTGCAGTAGGTGTAGAGCTACAGTATGCATGGCAGAGCTAATGGGTAGACCGACCATAGAAAAAGTAGAGAAAAAGTGGAGAAAAAATGTAGAAAAAGTGGAGAAAAAGTGGAGAAAAAGTGGAGAAAAAGTGGAGAAAAAATGTAGAAAAAGTGGAGAAAAAGTGGAGAAAAAGTGGAGAAAAAGTGGAGAAAAAGTGGAGAAAAAATGTAGAAAAAGTGGAGAAAAAGTGGAGAAAAAGTGGAGAAAAAATGTAGAAAAAGTGGAGAAAAAGTAGAGAAAAAGTGGAGAAAAAGTGGAGAAAAAAGTGGAGAAAAAGTGGAGAATAAGTGGAGAAAAAGTGGAGAGTAAGTGGAGAAAAAGTGGAGAAAAAGTGGAGAATAAGTGGAGAAAAAATGGGGAAAAAAATGGATGAAAAAGTGGAGAAAAAGTGGAGAAAAAGTGGAGAAAAAGTGGAGAAAAAGTGGAGAATAAGTGGAGAAAAAGTGGAGAAAAAATGTAGAAAAAGTGCAGAAAAAGTGAAGAAAAAGTGGAGAAAAAGTGGAGAATAAGTGGAGAAAAAATGGAGAAAAAATGGAGAAAAAAATGGAGAAAAAGTGGAGAAAAAGTGGAGAAAAAGTGGAGAAGAAGTGGAGAAAAAATGGAGAAAAAAATGGAGAAAAAGTGGAGAAAAAGTGGAGAAAAAGTGGAGAAAAAGTGGAGTAAAGATGTAGAAAAAGTGGAGAAAAAGTGGAGAAAAAATGTAGAAAAAGTGGAGAAAAAGTGGAGAAAAAGTGGAGAATAAGTGGAGAAAAAATGGAGAAAAAAATGGAGAAAAAGTGGAGAAAAAGTGGAGAAAAAGTGGAGTAAAAATGTAGAAAAAGTGGAGAAAAAGTGGAGAAAAAATGTAGAAAAAGTGGAGAAAAAGTGGAGAATAAGTGGAGAAAAAATGGAGAAAAAAATGGAGAAAAAGTGGAGAAAAAGTGGAGGAAAAAGTGGAGAATAAGTGGAGAAAAAGTGGAGAATAAGTGGAGAAAAAGTGGAGAATAAGTGGAGAAAAAGTGGAGAAAAAGTGGAGAAAAAGTGGAGAATAAGTGGAGGAAAAAGTGGAGAATAAGTGGAGAAAAAATGGAGAAAAAGTGGAGAAAAAGTGGAGGAAAAAGTGGAGAATAAGTGGAGAATAAGTGGAGAAAAAGTGGAGAAAAAGTGGAGAATAAGTGGAGAAAAAATGGAGAAAAAAATGGAGAAAAAGTGGAGAAAAAGTGGAGGAAAAAGTGGAGAATAAGTGGAGAAAAAGTGGAGAATAAGTGGAGAAAAAGTGGAGAATAAGTGGAGAAAAAGTGGAGAAAAAGTGGAGAATAAGTGGAGAAAAAATGGAGAAAAAAATGGAGAAAAAGTGGAGAAAAAGTGGAGAAAAAGTGGAGAAGAAGTGGAGAAAAAATGGAGAAAAAAATGGAGAAAAAGTGGAGAAAAAGTGGAGAAAAAGTGGAGAAAAAGTGGAGTAAAAATGTAGAAAAAGTGGAGAAAAAATGTAGAAAAAGTGGAGAAAAAGTGGAGAAAAAGTGGAGAAAAAGTGGAGGAAAAAGTGGAGAATAAGTGGAGAAAAAGTGGAGAATAAGTGGAGAAAAAGTGGAGAATAAGTGGAGAAAAAGTGGAGAAAAAGTGGAGAATAAGTGGAGAAAAAATGGAGAAAAAAATGGAGAAAAAGTGGAGAAAAAGTGGAGAAAAAGTGGAGAAGAAGTGGAGAAAAAATGGAGAAAAAGTGGAGAAAAAGTGGAGAATAAGTGGAGAAAAAATGGAGAAAAAAATGGAGAAAAAGTGGAGAAAAAGTGGAGAAAAAGTGGAGAAGAAGTGGAGAAAAAATGGAGAAAAAAATGGAGAAAAAGTGGAGAAAAAGTGGAGAAAAAGTGGAGTAAAAATGTAGAAAAAGTGGAGAAAAAGTGGAGAAAAAATGTAGAAAAAATGGAGAAAAAGTGGAGAATAAGTGGAGAAAAAATGGAGAAAAAAATGGAGAAAAAGTGGAGAAAAAGTGGAGGAAAAAGTGGAGAATAAGTGGAGAAAAAGTGGAGAATAAGTGGAGAAAAAGTGGAGAATAAGTGGAGAAAAAGTGGAGAAAAAGTGGAGAATAAGTGGAGAAAAAATGGAGAAAAAAATGGAGAAAAAGTGGAGAAAAAATGGAGAAAAAGTGGAGAAGAAGTGGAGAAAAAATGGAGAAAAAAATGGAGAAAAAGTGGAGAAAAAGTGGAGAAAAAGTGGAGTAAAAATGTAGAAAAAGTGGAGAAAAAAATGTAGAAAAAGTGGAGAAAAAGTGGAGAAAAAGTGGAGAAAAAGTGGAGAATAAGTGGAGAAAAAATGGAGAAAAAAATGGAGAAAAAGTGGAGAAAAAGTGGAGGAAAAAGTGGAGAATAAGTGGAGAAAAAGTGGAGAATAAGTGGAGAAAAAGTGGAGAATAAGTGGAGAAAAAGTGGAGAAAAAGTGGAGAATAAGTGAAGAAAAAATGGAGAAAAAAATGGAGAAAAAGTGGAGAAAAAGTGGAGGAAAAAGTGGAGAATAAGTGGAAAAAAAGTGGAGAATAAGTGGAGAAAAAGTGGAGAATAAGTGGAGAAAAAGTGGAGAAAAAGTGGAGAATAAGTGGAGAAAAAATGGAGAAAAAAATGGAGAAAAAGTGGAGAAAAAGTGGAGAAAAAGTGGAGAAGAAGTGGAGAAAAAATGGAGAAAAAGTGGAGAAAAAGTGGAGAATAAGTGGAGAAAAAATGGAGAAAAAAATGGAGAAAAAGTGGAGAAAAAGTGGAGAAAAAGTGGAGAAGAAGTGGAGAAAAAATGAAGAAAAAAATGGAGATAAAGTGGAGAAAAAGTATAGAAAAAGTGGAGTAAAAATGTAGAAAAAGTGGAGAAAAAGTGGAGAAAAAATGTAGAAAAAATGGAGAAAAAGTGGAGAAAAAGTGGAGAATAAGTGGAGAAAAAATGGAGAAAAAAATTTAGAAAAAGTGGAGAAAAAGTGGAGAAAAAGTGGAGAAAAAGTGGAGTAAAAATGTAGAAAAAGTGGAGAAAAAGTGGAGAAAAAATGTAGAAAAAATGGAGAAAAAGTGGAGAAAAAGTGGAGAAAAAGTGGAGAAGAAGTGGAGAAAAAATGGAGAAAAAAATGGAGAAAAAGTGGAGAAAAAGTGGAGAAAAAGTGGAGAAAAAGTGGAGTAAAAATGTAGAAAAAGTGGAGAAAAAATGTAGAAAAAGTGGAGAAAAAGTGGAGAAAAAGTGGAGAATAAGAGGAGAAAAAATGGAGAAAAAAATGGAGAAAAAGTGGAGAAAAAGTGGAGGAAAAAGTGGAGAATAAGTGGAGAAAAAGTGGAGAATAAGTGGAGAAAAAGTGGAGAATAAGTGGAGAAAAAGTGGAGAAAAAGTGGAGAATAAGTGGAGAAAAAGTGGAGAAGAAGTGGAGAATAAGTGGAGAAAAAGTGGAGAAAAAGTGGAGAATAAGTGGAGAAAAAATGGAGAAAAAAATTGAGAAAAAGTGGAGAAAAAGTGGAGAAAAAGTGGAGAATAAGTGGAGAAGAAGTGGAGAAAAAATGGAGAAAAAAATGGAGAAAAAGTGGAGAAAAAGTGGAGAAAAAGTGGAGAAAAAGTGGAGTAAAAATGTAGAAAAAGTGGAGAAAAAATGTAGAAAAAGTGGAGAAAAAGTGGAGAAAAAGTGGAGAAAAAGTGGAGAATAAGTGGAGAAAAAATGGAGAAAAAAAATGGAGAAAAAGTGGAGAAAAAGTGGAGGAAAAAGTGGAGAATAAGTGGAGAAAAAGTGGAGAATAAGTGGAGAAAAAGTGGAGAATAAGTGGAGAAAAAGTGGAGAAAAAGTGGAGAATAAGTGGAGAAAAAATGGAGAAAAAAATGGAGAAAAAGTGGAGAAAAAGTGGAGAAAAAGTGGAGAAGAAGTGGAGAAAAAATGGAGAAAAAAATGGAGAAAAAGTGGAGAAAAAGTGGAGAAAAAGTGGAGAAAAAGTGGAGAAAAAGTGGAGTAAAAATGTAGAAAAAGTGGAGAAAAAATGTAGAAAAAGTGGAGAAAAAGTGGAGAAAAAGTGGAGAAAAAGTGGAGAATAAGTGGAGAAAAAATGGAGAAAAAAATAAAGAAAAAGTGGAGAAAAAGTGGAGGAAAAAGTGGAGAATAAGTGGAGAAAAAGTGGAGAATAAGTGGAGAAAAAGTGGAGAATAAGTGGAGAAAAAGTGGAGAAAAAGTGGAGAATAAGTGGAGAAAAAATGGAGAAAAAAATGGAGAAAAAGTGGAGAAAAAGTGGAGAAAAAGTGGAGAATAAGTGGAGAAAAAGTGGAGAATAAGTGGAGAAAAAGTGGAGAATAAGTGGAGAAAAAGTGGAGAAAAAGTGGAGAATAAGTGGAGAAAAAATGGAGAAAAAAATGGAGAAAAAGTGGAGAAAATGTGGAGAAAAAGTGGAGAAGAAGTGGAGAAAAAATGGAGAAAAAAATGGAGAAAAAGGGGAGAAAAAGTGGAGAAAAAGTGGAGAAAAAGTGGAGTAAAAATGTAGAAAAAGTGGAGAAAAAGTGGAGAAAAAATGTAGAAAAAGTGGAGAAAAAGTGGAGAAAAAGTGGAGAAAAAGTGGAGAATAAGTGGAGAAAAAATGGAGAAAAAAATGGAGAAAAAGTGGAGAATAAGTGGAGAATAAGTGGAGAATAAGTGGAGAAAAAGTGGAGAATAAGTGGAGAATAAGTGGAGAAAAAATGGAGAATAAGTGGAGAAAAAATGGAGAAAAAAATGGAGAAAAAGTGGAGAATAAGTGGAGAATAAGTGGAGAAAAAGTGGAGAATAAGTGGAGAAAAAGTGGAGAAAAAAATGGAGAAAAAGTGGAGAATAAGTGGAGAATAAGTGGAGAAAAAGTGGAGAAAAAAATGGAGAAAAAGTGGAGAAAAAGTGGAGCATCCTTTGGTGCCTTTCATGTGACACTAAGGGGTGCTTAGCTTTGTATTTAGCCAAAAAAAATGAAAAAAAAAATGACGTAGGATTTCCCCTAGTTTTGTAGCCAGCTAGGGTAAAGCAGACGGCTGCAGCCTGCAGACCACAGCTGGAACCTCACCTTGGCTGGTAATCCAAAACTGAGGGCACCCCACGCTGTTATTTTAAATTAAATAAATAATTTAAAAAAAAAACACGTAGGGGTCCCCCCAAAATTGGATCACCAGCCAAGGTAAAGCAGACAGCTGGGGCCTGATATTCTCAGACTAGGGAGGTCCATGGTAATTGGACTCTCCCCAGCCTAAAAATAGCAGGCCGCAGCCGCCCCAGAAGTGGCGCATCCATTAGATGCGCCAATCCTGGTGCTTCGCCCCAGCTCATCCCGCGCCCTGGTGCGGTGGCAAACGGGGTAATATATGGGGTTAATACCAGATGTGTAAGTCACCTGGCATCAAGCCCTGGGGTTGGTGAGGTCAGGCGTCTATCAGATACCCGACATCACCAACCCAGTCAGTAATAAAAAAAAATAGACGACAAACACATTTTTATTTGAAAAAACACTCCCCAAAACATTCCCTCTTTAACCAATTTATTAGAAAGAAAAACAAATCCAGGTCTGGTGTAATCCAAGGGGTTGCCATGACGATCCACACTGTCCCAGTCAATGAAGAGCAGGATGTTCCCCATTGGCTGGGAGAGCAATGCAGTGACCTGAGCTAACATCAATGGGTCAGCCCAGGTCACTGCAGGGCATGACAAGTGCTGCTGTCAGCGAGGTACATTACCTGCGCTGATCTCCAGCACACTGACAGCTTCTGTCACTGAGTTCAATGACCGGCGCCTTCACACCAAGTATCGCGAGAGGCCCGTGACGTCACCGCTAGTCAGTCTCGGGTCGGAAGCGAGAGGTGGTGTGACAAGGCCATGGAGGACAGTGACAGCGCTGAGGTCGGGATGGCGGGACTTCATCACCGCAGGTAAGCAGAGCGGGACCATGTGTGCAGAGTGTGTGCAGAGTGTGTGTGTGTGTGTGTGTGTGTGTGTATGTATGTGTACAATACATGCCGCGGGCAGGAGGGGGAGGAGTGAGCTGAGCGGGAAAGTGTGGGCTTCCTGCACGTAACTAGGATAAACATCGGGTTACTAACCAAAGCGCTTTGGTTGGATACCCGATGTTTATCTTGGTTACCAGCTTGTGGCAGGCTGCCAGCGATGGCTCCTGCACACTGTAGCTGTAAAAAGCCCTGCTTTTTGCTGCTAGAACCGTTCTCGAACGTTTCTAGAACTATCGAGCTTTTGCAAAAAAGCTCGAGTTCTAGTTCGATCTAGAACACCCCCAAAAATCACTCGAGCCTCGAACTGGAGAACCACGAACCGCGAACCGCGCTCAACTCTATTCCAGACACTTTTAAGATGGCAGAAATAGTGTCAGTTCTTTGGGCAAATAAAATAGAGTGGCAAAAGTTTGCAGGTTGGTACAGTACCCAGGTTATGTGGGTCAGTGGACAGGAAAGGAACACTAACTTAGTATTCCAGACACTTTGAGGATGGCAGAAAAAGTGTCAGCTCTTTGGGCAAATAAAATAGCGTGGCAAAAGTGTGCAGGTGGGTACAGTGCCCAGGTTCTGTGGGTCAGTGGACAGGAAAGGAACACTAACTTAGTATTCCAGACACTTTTAGGATGGCAGAAAAAGTGTCAGCTCTTTGGGCAAATAAAATAGTGTGGCAAAACTGGACAGGTGGGTACAGTGCCCAGATTCTGTGGGTACCAGGACAGGAAAGGAAATATAAGTTAGTATTCCAGACACTTTTAGGGTGGCAGAAAAATTGTCAGCTCTTTGGGCAAATAAAATAGCATGGCAAAAGTGTGTAGGTGGGTACAGTGCCCGGGTTCTGTGGGTCAGTGGACAGGAAAGGAACACTAACTTAGTATTCCAGACACTTTTAGAATGGCAGAAAAAGTGTCAGCTCTTTGGAAATAAAATAGCGTGGCAAAACTGGGCAGGTGGGTACAGTGCACGGGTTCTGTGGGTACCAGGACAGGAAAGGAGGCCTCACTTTTTATTACTCCTAATGATGAAATGCAGCAAGGAATTCCCTGAGCTGAGGTACACAGATGCTGTTATCTAAAGCTGTACACAGCGTTTGCACAGACCTGCCTAGCAGCTATGGCTATGAACACCTGGAAATCAGCCCTGAAAAGGGCTGAAATAACAAGCAGTCCCTAATCCTAATACAGCGCTGTGTAGCTTGCACTATGTCTTTAGCACACACAGCAGGATCGGCGGCAGCAGCGTGAGCGGTGACTGTCACCCACACGCCGAAGGCAGAAAATGGCGGCGACAGAGAAAATGGCCGTATTTTATAAGACAAGGACATGTGACATTCACAGCTTATGACATATGCCCTTGCTTGTCTGGCAAATATCCACTTAGCTGTGTGTCTGTGATTGGCTGACATCCTTGCCCGCCCCACTGCACGCGCGCTTAGGAAAAAAAAGAAAAATAAAATGGCGATCGGCATTCTCTCAGCACCACAGATCTAAACCGCGTCCCACCCCCGCACATTATATGCTGAAATTTGATAATAGCGTGAATCACAGTGACTCACACTATTACAGTGAAAAGCCAGCTAGTAACTAGCTAGGCTTTTTGCTGATCGAACCATTCTCGAACGTAACTCGAGCTATCGAGCTTTTAGCAAAAAGCTTTCATTCGAGTTCGATCTCGAGCACCCCCCAAAATCACTCGAACATGAAATTGGCGAACCTCGAACCTCGAGCATCGCTCAACTCTACTGTAAAGGCCTAACTATTTTTACATTTTTTGTTTACGCTTTGACATTAGTCCTAAATATATATATGGAAAGTGGCTCCTCTCTCATTTAAGACATTGCATAACTGAAGCCTCAAGCTTACTTTTGCATTTTCTTATTCCACATGTGATTCAGTATGTTAACAGTGGTTTTTGAAGCAGTTGGTTGCCGTCATTAAACTTTTTTGCCACTAACACAGGGTCTAGTTATGGGCAAACCCCCCAATGTTTGAGATTGGGAGCCTAGCCTGAACATTTTGTAAAGCTCGTGTTCGGGGTCGGTCATCTGAACTCCGATTTTGGACTTTACAGTTATGTGATGGGGCGGGGGGACTGTAAAATAAAGAATACAGTTAATAATAAACATTGTTATTATACTTACAGGTCCTGCGATGCGTCCTGCATACTCTGTCTCCTGTCCTCTTCTGCTTCTGGGTCCGATCATTGCTGTGCCCCTGGGTACCCACCACTGACTACAGGACCTTACATGACGTCATAGCCATGTGACCAGTCTGCTCTGAATGTTGTATTACCTGATAGGTTACAAACTAGTCACATGGCTATGACATAATGGAAGGTCCTGTAGTCAGTGGTTGTTACCCAGGGGCACAGCTGACCGGCCTCAGCTGTGCACTCGGGTGAAGGCTCTGACAGCTCTCAGCTGAGTCTGTGTGCGCAGACCTGTGTTTGTCTTCTCGCACAGATGCAGCAGAGTTGAAGATGCTCACCCACCTTTGGATTACGTTGGAGGGTTTTTTTTTGGGTAATAAAGATGGAGTCCTAAATGTCTTCTGTTTTATTTCTAATAAAATATTTTTCCTCTTTGTTGTTTTATTTTACTGTTAAAATAACAGACAATCACAGATGCTATCACAGAGTGAGCGTCTGTGATTGGATGCTGGAGTAACCTGAAACCAGCTCATACATTCAAGCATCTAGAATGTATGGGCAGATTCAAGGTTACTCCATCAGCAAATCACAGACACCCATTCTGCATGACAGCGTCTGTGATTGGCTGTTGGGTCCCTCACACATATAGTAGTGTAAAAATGAATAAACAATTTAAAAAAATGACATAGTGCTCCACAGTATTTTAGATTCTCAGCGCAGATAAAGCAGACGACTACGGGCTACCACCCCCATCTGCCTGGCTTTACCTTGGCTGGCAATTAAAATCCAGGAAGCCCATTACTTTTTTTTAAATTATTTAAAAAAATAATAATAAAAAAATACAAGGGCTGCCGTCGCATTTTTATTGCCAGTCAGGTAAAACAAGGCAGCTGGGGGCTGGGATTCTCAGCGTGGTAAGGCCCATGTGTTCTGTGTTCTCCACGCTAAAAAACACAGCCTGCAGCTTCCCCTGGAAATGGTGCATTGTTTTTTAGCGCCATTTCCAGGCACTTTACCCGGCTCGTCCAGCGGCCCTTATGGCGGTAGCATGCTGGGTAATAAAAGGGTTAATACCAGCTTTGTTTTCTCAGCTGATACTAAGCTCGAAATTCATGGAGTCATGCCAAAACTAGACATAGCCACCATGAATTTCTAGTAAACAGTAAAAAAAAACAACACAGAAAAAAAAATGTATTCAAAATTAAACAAAAAAACATTTAGAAACTCCATCGTTATTATAAAAAAATCCTTAGTCTGATGTAGTCCACAGAGAGAGCAATGTCAGCTCTGCTTTATCACTCTGTATAAACAAGCATCTATACAGAGCGAGAAGCAGAGAGAGCAATGTCAGCTCTGCTTTACCACTCTGTACAGACAAGAGTCTCTACAGAACGAGAAGCATAGAGAGCAATGTCAGCTCTGTTTCATCACTCTTTACAGACAAGTGTTTCCACAGAGGGAAAAGCAGGGAGAGCAATGTCAGCTCTGCTTCATCACTCTGTACAGACAAGTGTTTCTACAGAGTGAGAAGCAGGCTGACCCTGAGGGTATGATTCCACCTGGGTATGACTTGTGCGAGTCTCGCATTGCATCATCCTGCATTGCCTGACAATTTCCTGACAGGAACGCCTCAGCAGCATGGAAATACATGCAGCTGACCCACTCCTGTCGGGAGAGCGTGCGTCGTGCCAGGTGATACTAATGCAAGACTCGCACACGGAAAGTCAAAGTTAAATTGAGTCCATGAACCATGGACTCGGGTGAACTCTGACGTAACCACGAATATGGCCGAAAACAGCCAAAGAGTGCAGAGGGACAGCAGTGCAGTGAATACCTCCGGAAGTAAATGATCGGACTTGGAAGCAGAAGCGGCCGGGAGACCTGTAGGTATGTTTATAATGTTTTTTAATAATGTGCTTTTTTTTACAGCCCCTGGACCCAAACTGGACTAGAACTGGAACACGAGCTTCCCAGGAAAGCTCATGTTCATGTTCGTGTGCACGAACACCATGTGTTCAGCACGGACCCTGAAATTCACAGATCGGGTTCGTCCATCACTAACAAGGTACTATTTACAGTTGAAACCAGAAGTTTACATACACTTTCTAAAAAGACACATATGCATGTTTTTCTCACTGTCTGACATGAAATCAGAATAAACCTTTCCCATTTTAGGTCAATAAGCACTACCAAAATTATTTATATTTGCCAAATGTCAGAATAATGAGAGAGTTAGAATGTTTTAAAGCATTTTTATTACTTTCTGCAAAGTCAAAAGTTTACATACATTTCCTTAATATTTTGTAGCATTGCCCTTAAACTATATGATGAACAGTTTCCTACCCACTAGTGTGAGAAGCTTGTGGAAGGATATCGAAAACATTCGACCCAAGTCAGTTTAAGGGCAATAGTACTAAATACTAAGAAATGTATGTAAACATTTGACCTACAGAAAGTAATATAAATGCCTTAAATTGTTCTCTCTCTGTCTCTCTCTCACCCATGCTGGTGCTTTACTCTGCTTTACTCAGCCTTTTTTTTAATCATTTAAATAAATAATTTAAAAAATAAGCATGCGGTCCCCCCAATTTGATACTCAGTCAAGATAAAATTAACAAGACTCCATGATGCCATAATAATCAAAACTGCGGTCAGAGTGCCACCAATAGGTCACACGCCGCAAGCACGAATTCCATGTAAACATATGAAAAACAGGAGAAGGATTTGTGCAAATATTTTATTTTCAAAAAAGGGGAACACAAGGGGGTTCAAGTGGATATGCATAAAACATTGAGTGATTAAAAACATACAAAGGTGGGAGCTGGGTGTGGGCATATAAAGCGCATATTACACGTAACTATAATTTAAAGAAGATGGGTACACAGATATAAATAGCAAGAGTATTATAAAGACTGCAGGCAGAATACAAATTAAAGTTTCAGGGCACATCTCAAAGAGAAGGTAAGCAGTAGAATGCCTGCATGTTAAATAATGATATCTAAAGTGTCAGATGCATAAGTAGCCTGACATACAAGGCATAATAGCCACTGTTCAGTATAGGTACCCACCAGTAAAGTGGAATTCTTGTAGATGTCAATAACAAAATCCAAAGCAGCCAGGTCCCAGGAAGGAGAGTTCCCCCCTACCCACCGACACGTGTTTCGTTGTCAGGGAGCCAGTGCACCCCGTGAGCTTCATCAGGGAGAAAGAAAGTAGCATAAGCCCTTCACCAGAGCAATCACATTTAAATAGCCCGCCCTGCACTATTTCCGCCCACGTCATCCGATTGATTCGAGGGGAGAGGATACGCGTCATTCCGATCCCGCGCATGCGCCGACGTCACCAAGAAGGCACCCCGCCAGCGATGATGCAGAGGACAACAGCGTACAGAGGGATGACATGCGTGGCAGGCACAGATGGTAAGCAGGTAAACATAGACCGGGGCTGTCATGAGAGAAGTGAATTATAATAGCACAAAGTATTGTCAAAGAGAAAAGAGAACATGCCATATTATATACACATATATAGAGAAAGCAGGAGTATACATAAATTCCCTGTCACTTCAAGGGCAGGGAAGATATTAATTTCGTTCCTTATCCATATCATAAGGGGCAAAGTCATCCAATGGAGCAGTCTTCAATATATCAGTCTGTCAAGACAGAATAAGTGGCAGATAGTCCAGGTCTAAATTAAAATATAGTACTTTTAGTGAAGGGCATATAACATGTGCTTATGCCAGGGAGAACAAAAAAAGAAAAGAAGAAAATTTCTTGATTTGTCTTCTTTTGTTGAAAATGAAGTATGACGATCCTAGGAAGAGGGATCTGCATTTTTTTTGGGGGGTAAACCTTTCCCCCAACCACGCTTCCTTGAGAATAAGCCCTTCCTCAAAAATAAATAAAAAGACCTAGCACTTTTTTTTTGGGGGGGGATATAAGACAGTGTCATATTTTCAGGAAAACAGGGCACTACACCAAGAAAGCACCTATTCCTTTTCTTCTCCTAAAGAAATCAATTCAGTTTTTGTGCATTTAATTCTTTTTAGATAAAGTTTTTGCCCTAAAAATATAACTATAATAAAGTGTTTTTTTGTATATTGTTATTAAATACTATTTTATATTAATATTTCATAAACAATATGATGTATTTTGTATTAATAAATAAGGAAGTTTCCTACTAATCAATGAAAAATAGGCAAGACAGGATTTTTTTTCTTACTCTGTTCTGTAGATTCTGAAGCTTGCAATATTTTTCTTCCTAATTTCTGTGAATATGTACATGTGCAGTTGGCCTGTGGCCTTTATATGTAGGTATAAACAATATTTTTTAAAAGAACACATAGTGCTTCTATATACTTTGGTCTATTACTAGGCTGACTTTGTTTTATAAACCATGTCTCACCTCTGTTGCGATTATACTAAAGAGATTTCTAATGGTAATATGTGGAGTGTTCTCTGAATTGCTCTTGGAACAATATTCCCCAATGACATTCGCAAATGAGATTCCAACACAGTTAAGGGGAAAAGGGCACACTTTAAATTGGCTGGCACTGTGCTCTAACACAAGGGAAATGGTAGCCAGTTATCAGATTGAAAATCATTTAGAATTGCTGCTCAACAAAATTATGCTATGGGTGCGTGTGGTGCCTGTACAAAACAAGAGTTTTAAGTCCTATTTAAATGTGGCATAACATTTTGTGCAGTAATTTATAGGTCAGTTTTGACTCCCATAAATAAAAGTGTGTGTAATTCAATTTACGGCTGAACTTTAAAGGTACGCTGATGTGATTGCTTATGAATATATAAAATAACAGGTAATTGGTGCAGTTTGTAAAAGATTTTTAAAAATGGTAATGATTGTTAAACTGTGATTATGTAAATTAACTTTAAAATTGCACTGACTGTATAAAGTTAACTATACACCTACACAATAAATAGCGATTCTTAGCTTTATAGGTAAATGAAAGTATTTAATGCCTTCACAATGTGAAGCATTGCTCTAAGCAGCAGAAGAGAACGGATAGTGCAGACTTCAAATTCCCTAAGAGGACTAATAAAATCAATAAAAAATGTAAAAAAAAGTTTTAAAAAATATGTATAAAAAAAATAAATGTTCAAATCCCTCCCTTTTTGCCCCATAAAAATAAAATAATAAAAAACCCACTTATTTGATGTGCTTTCATAGTCGCATGCTTTTCGGAGATGCTCGATCTATGAAAATATAAAATCTATTAATCTGATCTGTAAAGTGCGTAGCTATACAAAAAAAAATAGAATGCCAGAATTACATTTTTTGGTCGCCACATTTAATATTTAAATTTAATATTTAATTAATATATAATTAATATATTTTAATACTCTTTTTTTTATATATATATATATATATATATATATATATATATATATATATATAATACAATAGAAAAAAACAAAATGAAACAGGGGTTCCCTTGCTGGTTTCCCACGCTGGTACAAACCTGACTTCAAACCGTACTGGCAGCACCTTTACAATTTGAACAGGTGCGTATCTGGATGGTATATAAATAAAAAAATTCGGCTGGAATTTTTTCTCATATATATATATATATAATAATATATATATAATGTATATTTAGTATTTAATATATTGCCACAAATATTGCATTAAAAGGCAATAATAGGTCATTAAAACATATCATCTACCCAGAAATTATATTAAAGACATTAGCTCAAGATACAAAAAATAAGCCATCAGTTATCCTTCGGTCTCAAAAAATGAGAATGGTATGGCTCTCGGAAAATGGTGACAAAAACGCATTTTTATTACCATAGTCCTGATTTTTTTATGCACTTAGAAAAAAGTAAAACTATACACATCTGATATCTACAAACACGTACTGACCTGAGGAATCAAATTCCCAGATTGGTTTTACCATATAGTGAACATGTTTAATAAAAAAAAAAAATTTAAATTGCTCTTTGTTTGCAATTTCACTGCACTTGAAATGATTTTCCCATTTCCAGTACAATATGGGGTAGAATGAATGGTGGCATTCAAAAGTACAACTCGTCCCATAAAAACAACAAAAACAAGCCCTCATATAGCTATATTGAAGGAAAAGTAAAAAAGCGATGGCGCTTCATAAAAGGGGAGAAAAAATGCAAATAAAAAGTAGAAAATGGCCCGGAGGTGAAGGAGTTAAATATTAAGTCCATCTTTTTGTTTATTTATTTATTTTTTTGCATTGTTCCAATACATTGAAAAGTAAAGCAACCCTGCAAATAGTCTTTAAAAAAATGTGTCAGGGGTTTGTGTGCAATAATTGAAAGAATAGGATCTGATTGCAGGATGAGACTACACAGAGTTTGTTGTGTAGTCGGTTGCCATAAAGACACATATTTCTGTATAATAGTCATAGGTGTATATGTATGAGATTTGTACTTTCTACTTTTTTGCTAAGTTGCCTAATTTTTCATTTTAGAGGTTTTTTTAGTTATAAGTAAAATTACCTGTAAACTGATTCATGGCACTTTATGTTTCTTTATACAGTGTCATAAGGGGCAAGTAAAATAATGAGCTCTTTATTGATAAAAACACTTTACCCACTCAGACAAGTTATGATGAAAATGCATACCATGGTTAATGCACAAAATATATATTCATCATCACTATCCTTCTGGTGCTGTTAGTGCACCCACATGATTAGTGGCAGGAAAATTACTCTAAAGCCTGCTTTACACGCTACAAGATATCTTACGATGTGTCGGCGGGGTCACGTCGTAAGTGACGCACATCCGGCATCGTAAGGTATGTTGTAGCATGTGACAGCGACGTGCAATTGCGATTGAATGAAAAACCGTTCATCGCATGCACGTCGTGCATTCCTGACGAATTGAACGTCAGATTGTTCATCGTACCCAGGGTAGCGCACATCGCAGTGTGTGACACCCCGGGAACGATGAACAGATCTTACCTGCATCCAGCGGCTCCCGGCCTACAATGCGGAAGGAAGGAGGTGGGCGGGATGTTTACGTCCCGCTTAGCTCCGCCCCTCCGCTTCTATTGGCCGGCTGCCGCGTGATGTCGATGTGACGCTGAACGTCCCTCCCACTCCAGGAAGTGGACATTCGCCGCCCACATCGAGGTCGTATGGAAGGTAAGTAATGTATGTGTGATGGGGGTTAATCGTATGTGCGGCACGTTCAACAAATTGAACGTGCTGCACATACGATGGGGGCGTTGCAAATCGCATATGATATCGTATGCGAAATTGCAACGTGTAAAGCAGGCTTAATACATAGAAATTGTTAAGATTAAAGTTATCTTGCTCAAATTCAGTTCAGGCATTTTAAATGCTTAGGGGGTTTCAGGAACAAAATTCATTTTAACATATAGATTTTGATATAAAAATAAGTTCTATAATATTATTGGTTATGCATAGTTCTCAATAACAGACCATAAAGCATAACCAGGGTACCTCAAGTGCTAGACCAAAAACAATTAATTACCCATAAAATGAATAAATTCATTCATTTTATGGGTAATTAATTGTTTTTTGGTCTTATGCATAGTTCTTCATTAAACTCTTTGTCACAGGATAGAAGCTACAAGGTACTACTGAGGTGGTATAGCTACCCATTGAGCATCTGTGGCATGTTTCCCTCAGCCTCACATGTCTATTGGAGATGCTTTCAAGATATAGGGTTATACATACATATGTGGTGGTCCTGTTAACCCTTACATGTTTTTGGGATGCAATATTCAATCTTCTCACTAGACTATCTACCTATAAATCGAACTTTCCCTTGAGTTTGCTCCCTTGTCTCATAGTGATGTATCTGTCTCTGGGTACAAGAGTGGATTGCTTAGACACTTTTTGACAGTGGCTAGGAAAATTATTCCTAGATATCAGAATCAGACAAAGATCCACACACGTATGAAAGCAATCATAGAAAAACATGGAATAAATCGATATAACATCATATTTAGTATGTCTAAGATTAAAATTGCCCCCTTATATTGGACCGTCACTCTGGATAAGCTCCAACCCAAATATTTTCAAAAAATTGTATAACACACAAGGAGTATCAAATCCAAAAATTACACATTTTATTGATAGAAAAATTACACACAAATACAGTACAGACCAAAAGTTTGGACACACCTTCTCATCTCTAGAACAACTGTTAAGAGGAGACTTTGTGCAGAAGGCCTTCATGGTAAAATAGCTGCTAGGAAACCACTGCTAAGGACAGGCAACAAGCAGAAGAGACTTGTTTGGGCTAAAGAACACAATGAATGGACATTAGACCAGTGGAAATCTGTGATTTGGTCTGATGAGTCCAAATTTGAGATCTTTGGATTCAACCACCGTGTCTTTGTAGAAAAGGTGAACGGATGGACTCTACATGGCTGGTTCCCACCGTGAAGCATGGAGGAGGAGGTGTGATGGTGTGGGGGTGCTTTGCTGGCGACACTCTTGGGGATTTATTAATAATTGAAGGCATACAGAACCAGCATGCCTACCACAGCATCTTGCAGCTGCGTGCTATTCCATCCGGTTTGCGTTTAGTCGGACCATTAATTTATTTTTCAACAGGACAATGACCCCAAACACACCTCCATGCTGTGTAAAGGCTATTTGACTAAGAAGGAGAGTGATGGGGTGCTATGCCAGATGACATGGCCTCCACAGTCACCAGACCTGAACCCAATTGACATGGTTTGGGGTGAGCTGGACCGCAGAGTGAAGGCAAAAGGGCCAACAAGTGCTAAGCATCTCTGGGAACTACTTCAAGACTGTTGGAAGACCATTTCCGGTGACTACCTCTTGAAGCTCATCAAGAGAATGCCAAGAGTGTTCAAAGCAGTAATGAAAGCAAAAGGTGGCTACTTTGAAGAAGCTAGAATATAAGATATATTTTCAGTTGTTTCACACTTTTTTAAGTATTTCATTCCACATGATTTAATTCATAGTTTTGATGCCTTCAATGTGAATCTACAATTTTCAGAGTCCGGAAAAAAAAGAAAACTCTTTGAATGAGAGGGTGTGTCCAAACTTTTGGTCTGTACTGTATATCATAAAAAGTTTCCAAACAACATCAATAATTAAATATATAAATAGGTATAGAGGACTTCATAGCAAATATACCCCCAGACTAATGACATAACACTAGGTGGAAGTTGATCCCCACACGTGCTGAGTTTGTTGCTGAACTTATTGACACTCTTAGCATGGAAGAACTGATAGGGCAGATAAACTCTGTGGAGAATGTTATAGGTACATTGACCCCATGGATTATGTTCAGAGAAACTCCATATTTGACCACTTGGCTCTAAGATATATAGAAACACCACCTTTGTATTCATGATGAAATTGGACAAAGCTGTCACCATAGGATATTATTGTGGCCACTGATTTTTCAGACAAGATATTTCCTATACCTCTCTTCCATAACCTATGTACAGTATTTTTTGTTTTATAAGACGCACTGGATTATAAGATGCGTCCAAAATTTAGAGGAGGAAAAAATAATTTTTATTGTTAAAGAGGGTCCGTCTTTTAATCCTAGTGCGTCTTAAACCTAATGCTCACCAGGCGGGAGCAGCCATGGTGGAGCGATTTAAAAAGGTCACATGAGGCAGGGTAGGCGATGCTGTGGGTTTGGAAGGGGGAGTTATGGCTCAGGAGGGTCGGCGATGCTGCGGGTCGTGGGTGTAGCGGCGGGTGTATTTGATTCCTCTGGGTATAGCTTACCAAAGCGACAGTGGTGGTGTGGGATCATAGTAGGCAGGGTCACAAGATGCGTTTGGGGGTGTCACGGTGGCCACCATTTATCTGTGGGCGGGTGGTCTGCAGAAGTGTCTTGGCATCAGGTGCATTTAGCTGACTGCCAGCTCAATTGAACCACCTGCGGTTGACAAAATGGACTTCAAGATAATGGCTCTGGAGGCGGCACATGCGCAGATAGGACTTCATGGCCATTTTAATGAAGCACAATCATGTCAATCTGCACAAGTGCCGCTTCCATGGCCATTTTCTTGAAGTTCATTGCGTCAACCACTGTCAATTCAATTGAGCCAGCACTCAGTTCAATGCACCCATCGCCAAAACACCCTCGCAGCCCGCACCTACCCGCAGATCATTGCCACCCACCACCGAGACAGCCTTGAAGCCCGCTTGCAGATCAACGGTGCCTGCCGCGACAAACCCGAGCGCATCCTGTGAGCCTGTTTCCTATAAACTTACTCGACCATAGCCATCCCAGTAAGCCATATCTGTTTTGTAAGACGCACCGCATTTTACCCCCAGTTTTGTGGGGAAAAAAAGTGTCTTATAAAGCGCAAAATGCTGTACTTGCTGTCCCTTCTTTCATTTTCATCTCTATCTAGGGCTTCTTTTCAGCTCATCTTTCAGGGCACTTCAGCCCATTGCCTAAATGTTATTAAAGAAAAATTAATGATTTTTCTTTTCTTATAATGGTTATTATTTTTAATAAATGAAGTAGGATAAGATAAGATTTTTATGTTGATTTACTATATGAAAAGAGTTTTCTATTTACATGTATACAAGAACAATATGTTACATATTAGAGATTTTTCTTTTATTTTATGATCACTGGACATGTGATCGAAATTGTCAATAAAAAATAAGTTATAAATTTTGATGTAATTAAAAAAAGGTTCCTGTGCTGAGATAATCCTATAAATGTGCCCCTGCAATGTACTGTGTAATGGCTGTGTCTGACTGCATAGGGACATGGTCTGATCATATCACAGCTTCTGGGCAAGGGAAGAAGCAAAAAAGTATACAGACATTCCAGCATTGTCTTCAAATTTTTAACTCCTTAATGATGGACCCAATTTTGACCTTAACAACCAGGCAAATTTTAGAAATTTGACCAGTGTCACTTTATGATTTAATAACTCTTCAACACTTCAATTCATCCAAGTGATTCTGAGCGTGTTGTTTTTTGTGACATAGTGTACATGTAAGTGGTACATTTAGAACAATTTTTTTGTGTTTATTTGTGAAAAAAAATCTAAAATTTGGTTAAACTTTGAAAATGTCACAAGTGACCTATTTTTAAAACTAGACCCTCAAGGAATTTATGTAGGAGTGTGTTAAGCATTTTGAACCCATAGGTGTTTCACAGAACTTTTTAAAATGTGGATGTGAAAATGATGGTTATGTTTTTTCATCTAAAATATTATTTTAGTCCAAAATGTGTAATTTTGACAATGAATAATTGGGGATAATGGGCCACATAATTTGTTGTGAAATTTCTCCCAAACATAGTGATACCTTACAAATGGTCAAAAACTAATGTATGAGCACATGGCAGGGCTCAGAAAGTGAACAGAGCTATATTATTTTTGGAATTACTAATTTGGACAACATGCTGCATTTGTAGAGCCCTTGAAGTGACAAAAATCCAGAAACAACCACATATGACCCCATTTGGCAAACTAAACACTATAAAGAATTCATCTATTGCTGTGATGAGTATTTTAAACTCCCAAATTACACAGAATTGTATTAGATAAGCTGTGAAAACAAAAAAGTAGGTTTTTTTCCGCTAAAATTTGACATTAGCCTCAAAATTTTAATTCACACAAAGGGTAACAGGAGATAATGGACAAGACAATTTGTTATTCAATTCTTACCAAATGTGTCAGCACCCCATGTGGTTGTACACTACTATTTGAGTAAACAACAGAGATGGGATGGAAAGGAGAGTGCCTTGGTAATTAAAATGTGTATTTCGTTTGAATAGATTGTGACCTCTATTACCATACCCTTGAGGTGCCAGATCAGCAGAAAGGCCGCAAATGATCTCATATTGGAAACGTTACTGGGGAAGGACTTTATATAAGTGTATAGTGAATATTGTGAACACACAAGTGCCTTACAGAATTTTATAACATTTTAGAGGTAAAAATGTAATGTTTTTATTAGCAAATTTATCAGTTACCAAAAATAGACCTCACAATATATTGTGATATTTCTCCTGAGCACGGTGTTGCTCTATTTTTCATACAAAACTGCTGTTTGGCTACATGGCAGGGCTATTCAGGAAAGCGTGCTATTAGTCTTTCAAAGCACAGATTTTTCAGGTCTCACACATTTACCTTTGATAGGGACCCCTGGGGAATCCAGGAGGGGCGTAGCCTCCATTTACACTCAAGGGATGTGGTAGAGAGCCTGGTTGCTAGGTGGCGTAGGCAGACACAGGGGGGAGGGAGTAGTGAGCCAGTCTGGAGTGCAGCTCAGGGAGAGCAGACGTGTGGAGCAGACCCTGGAAGCTGACACAACACTGACAGCGTCCGTGCAATGACTACCAACGGGGGAGATCGGTCACCTGGTAGTGCTACCCGAAAACCACCCAAGGCTAGAGAGAGCAAAGGGGTGGCTGAGTAAGGTGACTGCCAGGGAGGTACCAGGCCCGTACGAGTGCAGGTTCTCAGAGTAGGGGACCATTCAGTTGTCCTGCTCAACCTGCAGGTGGGGGTACTTCACGCCCTCACCGCCACACACAGAGTCCGGAGCCACGTAGTGAAGAGAGGGCCCATAGTTCACAGGAGGCAAAAAGCCGGAGTGACCTGGTCCAGGCTACAAGCAAACGGGCCAAAAGAAGGGGAGAAAGGCATCAGCAACTTCCCTGGGCGACCCCAGCAGGGCTTCAAGTAGGGGTCACCCCAAAACACACAGGGCTAGGAAGGCGAGTTGGTAGTCACCCTCATCAGCCAGCCGGAAGGATACCTGGTTCCAGCCTGGTTCATCCCAGCTACGCCCGGGTTACTCACCCTACCTTCAACTGTGAGTAAAAACCCTGAAAGACTGCCTTGACTGTGTTTGAGTCATTCTGTGCCTTGTGGTTCCACCCACTCAAAACAGGCCCTGGGGCCAGCCCTACTCTCGGGGGGCCACACCATCTAACTGCACCTACCAACAACCCCAGGCGTCCCTTAACCTGCAGTGGCTGTCCCCTGACCGCAATACCGAGAGTGGCATCACGAAAATCCTAAAGAGAAGGTTCCCTACCTGTGACCAGACCAGACCATCCCACGTGGAGTCCCTGAAGGTAATGCACCGACACAACACCTGTGGGGCTTCACAACTGGCGTTACGAACAGGATAAGGACTAGACCTATACAGACAGGTGACCATGTGCCTTGGCGGTCCGCTTAAAATGATTATAATGAAAAGGGGGGATGCACAGCCTGAGGTGAACAAGGGAGTGCTGCCCTATGTGTGAAAACAAAATGTGTACATTGGAGAAGAAAGGCACACATAAGTAGGGCGCACATCAAACAATGATATGAAAGGTCATGCAATATATAAATATTTTATTGGGTCAAAAAAAAGTGAAAAACACACAATTAAAAACAATTAAAAAGATAGACAATATACAAACAAGGCCTGAAGATATTGTAGTATGGCTCCAGGATAATATACCGTTAAGTACAATCATCAAAAGTACATATCAAGAATTTGAATAAATATCATGGTGTTACACCAGTAATACAAAGAGACTGACACGGTATAAAGTCAGCATGCAGTAATTGTGAGCAGAATATACAAAAAACACAAAATGTATTGGGTTACGTATGGGGACGAGAAGTAAGGTTGCAGACACTATGAGTACTGCAAATAATGATTCATTCATATAGAATCATAGTTTCTCTTAGAAAGGCAGGCGTAGTGCGATTGTGGAACCAATATATATGTGAGAAATACCTGTGATGATGTAACAAAACACTGAACAGATTGGATTTACCAATGGGGACAGAAAATGAGATCATAAGTGATGCATGCACTGCAAAGAGTAATGATTCACAAGTGCAGAATCATGGTTCCCATTATGAGTACAACCATAGTATGATACAATTCTGATATATATATATATGCAAAAATAGCTATGATTGTATGGCAAGAGAATGGTAGAGCCCTAAAAAAAATATTATAAATCGTGAACACAATACCAGTATAAAAAAAAAAGCATACAAGGTAATCCAAGCTGTTAGTGCCAGGTGATATAGACAAGCATGGTTGCAATGGTACAATAAACAATATAAGAATGTGTACAGATGAAATTGTACCAGACACCCAGCTGTAAAAGGAATCACACTAAAAAACAGCCAGTCAAGTTGTGAATCACACGCCCCACTGTGGCAGTGAGCCACCAAAGTAGGGAGTCAATTCAAGTATATGGAAAGGCTGAGAATTCCCCAAGGTGAGGAGAAATTAAGCTGCTATAATTACCAACCGGGCCCGATGTGGTCAAGAAAACTGCATACTGGAATAAGGGAATGAATGGAGCAAAAATGAGACCAAGAAAATAGCCCCACGCGTAGCACTGACAAGCAGCTTCGTCAGGGGAAGTGACCAGTCTGACCCAAAGGTGTGTATATATACCTGTATATAATTAGATGATTACCTGCCAATTAGGGTCTCAGAGAAATCAGCCACCATTGCAGCACCAATGGCTGTGGTGTTTGCAAAGAGGCGTTTACCTTATATGGAAATTTAGGTTTGCCAGTATCAACAATGAAGTTTGAAGCACCGCCATATTGCCACCATGAAAAGAGCGCCAAGAAACAACAGCAGCGCACGAAAACAGAAGTTACCGCCCATGAAGAGGGGTAGCAACCCAGAGAACCCCTGCAGAGTCCTGACCTCGCAAGTGATGAGAGCGGAGTTGTCAGGAGATGGCGGGAAGGAGAGGAAGCCACAAGCCTGCTGCTGAGAGAATATCGTTCAGAGAAAATGGCGTTCACACGCAGCGACCCAGAGCTAGGCTCCGCTGCCTGGTGGGACTGGGAGCTGGACCAGTGGTGTGAAAGGCTGGAGGTGAAGGTAATGCAGCAGATCTGGGAAGGACGCGCAGAGCTCAGAGGGATGGTTGGAGTCATCTGGGCCCACAAGAAGAGGATGGAGAGCAAGCGACGCGCCGAGCGGCGACTACTCGGACTCCAATGATGCCAAGCCTGGGTGAGTCCTGTATTGCCCCTGCCCGAACGAGTGCACCGATCCCCGCTGCGAAGCCCATGGTCCCCGCGGATGCCCCAGAAGCAGCGACGCCCAGCCCGGCCCGCCAAGTCCAGGCCGCCGCCATGCCAGGGCCGGCCCGCCAAGATCCCGCCACAGCAGCGACGCTCATCCGCGCCACAGGAGTGACGCTGACCCAGGCCGCCGCCAGGTTAGGCGCGGCCCACCAAAACCAGGCCGTAGCAGCGATGCCCTGCCCGGCCCGCCAAGACCAGGCCGCAGCCCCGCTAGGCATTGCCCGCCAAGACCAGGCCGCAGCCACGCCAGGCTCGGCCCGCCAAGACCAGGCCGCAAGACCATCTACCCCGGCCTGTAAGGCCAGAGCAGACATCGCTCCCCAGCCCGAGGAACCGGGTCCCCTGTCCTCTTTCGAGGGAGAAGACTCTGTATACTTAACGTTTAAGGCAGATCTAGAGGCACGGTTCCCAAAGGAAATTGTGGACCGCTATCTGCTCCCCAGGCGCTCACCCAGAGTGTTCTCAGTAATGTCTGCGGCAAAGAGCCCACCGCCCAGGCCTGCTGATGAAAACCTATCCCCAGCACTGCCGTCCAAGGAGTGCTCAGAAGAACTAAGGGGGAGGGGAGGCCTGAAGGCTAAAGCGGCAATCCCAGAACAGCAGGAAGAGGACGCAGCACCCTGTGAAGCTGAAGGGGGCCTGGAGCCTGAAATGTTGCCTTACTCCCGCTGGGAAGAGAGACCGCCAACCCCTGCTGAAGACGAGGAGCTGACCCTCTTTATGCCAAGCATGTATGTTACTTGGGAGCCTGCAAGCAGTGAAGTGGCATCAAAGAAGAGTCCCACAAGCAGAGCACAGAGTCGCGCGAGAGCAAAACAGGCCGCAATGCCACAGTCTCCAGAACGGTATGATGTTACAGCTGAGATCTTGAAGAAAAATAACACCTAAGGAAGGCTTACTACCAGGAAAGGGTATCCCTTGGCCGCGGGGTAGTAGAAGACTTCAGCTTAAAATCAGGGTATGGCTTTATCGTTGCACCTGGCATGAAGGAGGGCATATTTGTGAGCAGATGAGATGTCAGAGCCCACTTGCCTAGAGGTCATCCTGGGAGAAATCTGTACATGGGAGACTTAGTGGAGTTCACAAAACATCGAGGAGAGCGTGGTTGGTATGCGCTAGACGTTACGCCATGTCCTAAAGAACCTGATTGTGGCCCAGCTGCCTCTACATAAACCCTAAAGTCAAAGGAAACAATAGAACTAGACAGAGAAAAAGAAACAGAAACAGAAGAAGAAGATAAAGAACTAGAAAGAGACACCAATAAAGGCAAAGAACCAACAGAAGATACAACCACAGATGATGATGACAGGTGCCGCAGCCCTACAGGCCCATGTCCTGGTGAGTAAGAAGAAGAGGAGAAGTCCATGTAAAGTGAAGTAAGAAACACAGCAAAGTTACCAGTTGACAGTTTGCAACGTTGAAAAGTTCAAGTATGTACCCACATGAACTTATGTGAGAAACCCTTTGCACTTTAAAAATACGGACCATAGGCTATGAACTGGCTATAGCCACAAACTCTCGCAGTGTACATAGTTACCTTGAATCGTACCACCACCAGAGAAAAGCCTGTTTAGGAGCCTGGCTCGCCTGTGACCACGGAGCACGCCTGTTTATGGGGCCTGGCTCTCCACCACAAAGATGGTACCTGGTCAGCACCAACTGTGGAGGCCGCCTCTACATCCTGCCAGAAGAGGCTGAAAGCGTGGCTCCACCAGGACAGGTATACCCTGAAACCACCAGACCAAGAAAGCCGCCTCTACATCCTGCCAGAAGTGGCTGAAGGCGCGGCTCAACGGGAGAGAAAGATTGGAGGAGAGGTCTGGGGAAACAGATGGCCCAGACCTGGTTGCTAAAAGGACCGGTGACCTGCCTCCTGAGAGGGTTTTGGGTGGGTTAACGGACTTGTGGCTAGAGGGTGGTGATGTATGGTACCTGGTGGTTTTATAATGTTTTATATGTTTTACTGTTTTATGCATTTTAAAAATGTTGTCTTGCAGCCCGAGGACGTGCTGGTGATAACTAAGGGGGAATGTGGCGCCCCTGAACTGGTCAGGCACCACTGAGTACTGCACCCATGCTGGGGCAGCACAACATAGGTAAACCAGAAGGCTGACCGAGGTGTGACTACACAGGTGCATAGTAATAAGGTCTCACACAACTGCCTTTGATAGGGACCCCTGGGGATATGGTGTTGCTCTATTTTTCATACAAAACTGCTGTTTGGCTACATGGCAGGGCTATTCAGGAAGGAGTGCTATTAGTCTTTCAGAGCACAGATTTTTCAGGTCTCACACATCTACCTTTGATAGGGACTCCTGGGGAATCCAGGAGGGGGCGTAGCCTCCTTGTCCACTCAAGGGGTGTGGTAGAGTGCCTGGTTGCTAGGGGGCATAGGCAGGCACAGAGGGGATGGAGTAGTGAGCCAGTCTGGAATGCAGCTCAGGTAGAGCAGATGTGTGGAGTAGACCCTGGAAGCTGACACAACATTGACAGCGTCCGCGCAGTGACTACCAACGGGGGAGATCGGTCACCTGGTAGTGCTACCAGAAAACCACCCAAGGCTAGAGAGAGCAAAGGGGTGGCTGAGTAAGGGGACTGTCAGGGAGGTACAAGGCCTATACGAGTGCAAGTTCTCAGAGTAGGGGACCATTCAGTTGTCCTGCTCAACCTGCAGGCGGGGGTACTTCACGCCCTCACCGCCACACACAGAGTCCGGAACCATGTAGCGAAGAGAGGGCCCATAGTTCACAGGAGGCAAGCAGCCAGAGAGACCTGGTCCAGGCTACAAGCAAACTGGCCAAAAGAAGGGAAGAGAGGCATCAGCAACTTTCCTGGGTGACCCCAGCAGGGCTTCAAGTAGGGTTAACCCCAAAACACACAGGGCTAGGAAGGCGAGTTGGTGGTCACCCTCATCAGCCAGCCGGAAGGATACCTGGTTCCAGCCTGGTTCATCCCAGCTACGCCCGGGTTACTCATCCTACCATCAACTGTGAATAAAAACCCTGAAAGACTGCCTGGACTGTGTTTGAGTCATTCTGCGCCTTGTGGTTCCACCCACTCAAAGCAGACCCTGGGGCCAGCCCTACTCTCGGGGGGCCACACCATCTAACTGCACCTACCAACAACCCCTTGCGTCCCTTAACCTGCAGTGGCGGTCCCCTGACCGCAATACCGAGAGTGGCGTCACAAAAATCCTAAAGAGAAGGTTCCCTACCTGTGACCAGACCATCCCACGTGGAGTCCCTGAAGGTAATGATCTGACACAACACCTGTGGGGCTTCACAAAACCACTGCCATTTAAAAACATGCCCATTTGAATGCCACACTTATTTTGTTACCCCCACCACAAAATAGAAGTAACAGCAAGTAAAAGTAAAAGCAATTTACCTTTCTTACCCTACCACTGCATTCATATACAGTCTCATTGTGTTCTGTCATGTGCGTGTTGTTCCACTCATCATCTGTGACTTCTTAGTGTGGTAAAAGTATTAAAGTGGTTTCTACAAGTTTTGAAAATTAGTACTAAAGGAACCCTGCTCAAATTGGAAAGGATAATTTCCTGCTTATCTGTCCCCTTAACTATCTGATGCACCTAATCTCTAACCTGAGAAGCCACAGGCCAAATATGTGTGAAATAGTGACTGAATAATACCACATACAAAGGACAAATACTGCCACACCATGACCAGACCACATATTGACACCACATAGTGACCAAGTATTGCATACAAGGGATTAAATACCACCACACAATGACCAAATCACATGTTACCACTACATAGTGACCAAATACTACGTATAAGGGACAAGGAACGCCACATACACATCATGACCAGACCACAAATTACCATGACATAGTGACCAAATAACACCACATAAAAGGGAGAAATACCACCACTTCATAACCAGAGACCATATTACCACCACATAGTAATTGAATAATACCACAATAAGGGGACACACTGTGACCAATCCACATGTTACCACCAACTAATGACTGAATATGACTGAATAGACAAATATCATCACACCATGACCAGATCACTTATACCACATATGACCACCACATAGTGAACAAGTAATACCACATAAAGGGGACAAATACCATCACACCATCAACAGTTCACATATTAAACCTACATGGTGACTCAAAAATACCACATATGGAGGGAGAAATACCACCACACCATGACCAGATCACACATCACAACTACATAGTGATTGTATACTACCATACTGATCATTAAAAAACACATTAATAATAACATTTATATTACCATCAGTGCAATTATACACAGGAGCTCAGTTTATAGGGTATTATGTACAGGCAAAACAGTGATCACTGGTGACACTATACACTTGAGTTCTGCATATATTGTCCGTTGTACAGTATTACAGTGATCACCGGTGACATTATACACAGGTGCTCTGTATATAGTATTAGTCTATAGGTGACACACAGCCTTTTCAGTAATATCTTTAGTTGAAGTTTTTCATCTTTGCTTTTGCTCTTCATCCAGTGCAGACTACTATCTCTTCTTCCAGAGAGGACTCGTCGAAAATACACACAGTCATCTATAGCTGATCGCTTCTAGAACACAGTCACCACTTTTTTCCCTAACATCTACACTGCACCAGAAAAATAAACAAAGCAACATAGGGCTGTCATGCACAGTAACTAGACCTGCCTTGTGTTCCCACATGGAAAACAATTTAATCCAAAGCAAAATATAGTATATTACACAAATATTAATGTCCCCTATTTGGGCCCTACAGTAATTATGTCACCACTTGCCACAATAAACAAAGAATCTATGTTCCTCATTCCAGCCCCCATACAGTAATTATGTCACACATCTAGGCCCTTTCCTACAATACTGTCACCCATTCTGTAATAATTTGATGAGTCCTGGACCCTTCATATAATAATCTACACTTCCTCCTGGGCCTGTATGTCCCTTATCTTTGGCTCTTATGTCTATCATCTCTGGTCCTTATGTCTCCCAATCCTGGGCCCATATGTCTCCCCATCCTGTGCCCTTATGTGCCCTTATGTCCCTCATTCTGGGCCCATATGTCTCCTATCCTGGGTACTTATGTCTCTCATTCTGGGTCTGTATGTCCCCCTTTTTAGACCTGTATGTCACCCATCCTAGGCCTATATGTTCCTCATCCTTGTCCTGTATGTCCCTGATCCTGAAGCCTCATGTAGCCCATCTTGTGCCAGTATGTACCCCAATCCAGGGCACTATATGTCCCTCATCTTAGGTACTCATGTCACCTATATTAGACCCATATGTCCCCCACCATGGGACCTTATGTCAACCATCCTGGGCCCATATGTCTCTAATCCTTGTCCCATATGTTCCTCATCCTTTGCCCTCATGTCCTTCATGCAGAGCTTTTATGTCTCCCATCTTGGGCCCATATGTCTTCAATCTTAAGCCCTCATGTCACCCATCTTCTGCCCATATGTCAACCATGCTGGGCCCTTATGTCCTCTATCCTCGACCATATATCCACCCACTCTGAGCCCGTATGTCTCCAATCTTGGGATTTTATGTTCCTCAACCTAGGCCCGTATGTCCCCTAGCCTGGACTCTTTTCATCCCCATCCAGGTCATCTATATCCCCTATCATAGGTCCGTATGCCCCCTATCCTAGGCCCCTATGTCTCACAGCCATGGCCTGTATGTCCCCCATATTTGGCATGTATGTCCCCTATCCTGAGCCCCTGTGTCCTCCACTCTGTCTCCTTATGTCTCCCATCCTCGGACGTAGGACCCTATCCTAGCCCATATGTCCCTAATCATTGGCCTTATGTCAGCCATCCTGGCCCTTATATTCCCTATTTTGGGCCCCTATGTCTCCATCCCAGTCTATTCTGCAACACACACAAGCACAAAAAATATTCTTCTCCACTCATCCGTAAAAGAGGCTGGCAGATGGGCAGCTAACGTCAGAGCACATGTCGTTGTTTGATGTTAGTGCCATGTGCTGGTGGCATACACACTGATGTTAGCTGCTGGCCTCAAATTTAAACTATTGCAGTGCTGCTAGTGCAATCAAATGTTTTGCATTTAGGCCACAGATCCTGAGACATTGCAGGAACACTTGGTATATTAAAATTACAAGGAAGAAGGCCATCCATTTTATAAAAAAAAAACAGTCTTTACTTATGAAAATGGTGTCAGACACAAGAGGGAGAAGGCATCTGTTTTACATAGTGGCACAGACATTTTGGTTACACATGGCAACACTTCTCTTGTGAGGAACAGCCTTTCAACAATATGGCTTGCCTAACCTAAATACTCCATGCTTTTAAGTCTAGTGCACATCCGACACCATCAGTTTGACTAGTTTTCATATGACTGCTAATATGCGATTTGCACACTTACAGTCATGTACTGAGTAGCTTTTCTTCAGAGCAGAGCTGAATTCTGACAGTGAGGATATACACTCTGTTAGGATTGGGCATGCTACAGTACATTATTGTATACTTAGAAAGGTTGTCCAGTTTTGTGATGTAAGTCTGCAGTCACCCTAATTGACTGAACACTTCTAAATTCTCACAGCACACAAATGCACACTTTAAAGGGGTGGTTCACCCATTTTTTTTATTTTCTGTCGAAGTTCTACTTACAATTCTAGGTATTTTCTCCATTGGCTTGTATTTCCATTTCTGGCACTGAGCGGCACTATCCTGCACGCTCAGTGCCTGTCACATGACCCCCTGGAGCTGTGGCCGCCGGCATCCTCTGACGTCCCGGCATTTCCGGGCTCTATAACAAGACGGGTACGTCACAGGATGCCGGCGCCACTCAGATTGAGTGACAGGGCTGTGGCCGGTGACTACCGCACGTCACAGCTCAGCATCGAGGGGAGGATCCGGAGGACGTCAGTGTGGAGCCGGCGTCCTGCAGATGGTGAGATACGGGGTGCCAGTGTGCAGTACAGGGGGGGGGTCTTCAGCTGAATCCCCCCCTGCACGTAAGTAGTGATCACACTGTCCACCCGCCCGCTCTGCTGCGATGTCAGGAGAGCGGCCGGTGTCGGGCAGTGTGATCATCTGCTCCTCCCAGCAGCAAGACACTGACAGGCATGTCACCGCTGTGCTCTGCCATCTGTCCTGCGCATGGGATCAACTGTCTGCACTCTGTCACCTGCACCACAAGTCACAGAGTGGAGACAGTTGGTGGACAGAGCACCTCTGCCCCCCCCTCTTCTTTCCCCACTCTCTTCTCC